>NW_020328614.1:1108464-1418946 GCF_001858045.2 Oreochromis niloticus
AACTGTGTCTAAGTGCTCCAGAAGGTGAGCTCGGGTCTCCACGTCTCCTGCCAGAGTGAACACATAGGCCAGCAGAGCTGTAGTGTAGGTGTTGCTCAGGTCACTGAGAGACTCCTTGAGACAAGCCAGGCTCTTGTTCATCACAGGATCCTTTAAAAGATCACAACAAAGAACTTTAATGGACAAAGGTCCACAGTAGTGTACATATATATATATATACATATAACACCCATCTTGCCCCTGCGGGCGGTTTATCCTTCAAGCTCGGGTCCTCTACCAGAGGCCTGGGAGCTTGAGGGTCCTGCGCAGTATCTTAGCTGTTCCCAGGACTGCGCTCTTCTGGACAGAGATCTCCGATGTTGTTCCCGGGATCTGCTGGAGCCACTCGCCTAGCTTGGGAGTCACCGCACCTAGTGCTCCGATTACCACGGGGACCACCGTTACCTTCACCCTCCACATCCTCTCGAGCTCTTCTCTGAGCCCTTGGTATTTCTCCAGCTTCTCGTGTTCCTTCTTCCTGATATTGCTGTCATTCCGAACCGCTACATCGATCACTTCAGCCGTCTTCTCCTGTTTGTCTACCACCACTATGTCCGGTTGGTTAGCCACCACCATTTTGTCCGTCTGCATCTGGAAGTCCCACAGGATCTTAGCTCGGTCATTCTCCACCACTCTAGGGGGCATCTCCCATTTTGACCTCGGGACTTCCAGGTTAGATGTTCCTGTACACTATGCCGGCCACTTGGTTATGGCGTTCCATGTATGCCTTGCCTGCTAGCATCTTGCACCCTGCTGTTATGTGCTGGATTGTCTCAGGGGCATCTTTACACAGCCTGCACCTGGGGTCTTGCCTGGTGTGATAGACCCCAGCCTCTATGGATTTTGTGCTCAGTGCTTGTTCCTGTGCTGCCATGATTAGTGCCTCCGTGCTGTCTTTCAGTCCAGCTTTGTCCAGCCACTGGTAGGATTTCTGTATATCAGCCACCTCCTCTATCTGCCGGTGGTACATACCGTGCAGGGGCCTGTCCTTCCATGATGGTTCCTCGTCTCCCTCCTCTTTCTTGGGTTTCTGCTGCCTGAGGTATTCACTGAGCACGCTGTCAGTTGGGGCCATCTTTGCGATGTATTCGTGGATGTTTCTTGTCTCATCCTGGACTGTGGTGCTGACACTCACCAGTCCCTGGCCCCCTTCCTTCCGCTTAGCGTACAGCCTCAGGGTGCTGGACTTGGGGTGAAACCCTCCATGCATGGTAAGGAGCTTTCTTGTCTTGATGTCAGTGGCTTCTATCTCCTCCTTTCTCCAATCACACTTAATGACTTAATTCTAGTTTTAGGTAAAATGAAATCCTCATCATGCTCTGTAGATATATTACCTCCCTCTGTCCTGTCCGGGTCTATCATCAGCATTGGTCCCACTTTACTATCCATCAGTAATAGTTCACTGAGGCAAGGCTGTGTTCCATCTTATTTTAAACATGCTGAGGTAACTCCTCTGTTAAAAAAAAAAAAAAACAGAATCTTGATCCTAGCTCTACTAGTAATTACTGACCTATTTCAAAATTGCCATTTTTAAGTAAATTACTTGAAAAAATTGTTGAAAATCAGTTCAGGTCTCTATTATATAAATTACACATTCTTGACCCTTTTCATTCTGGCTTTCAAAAGCAGCACTCTACAGAGACCGCTCTCCTAAGAGTCTATAATGATCTATTAATGGCATCTGATGCAGGGAATTATTCTGTGATCATTCTGCTTGATCTTAGTGCAGCCTTTGACATCATCGACCACAAAATTCTACTTAACAGGCTCAAGGGTTTTGCTGGTATATCTGGCTCTGCCGTAGACTGGTTTTGTTTCTATTTGTCAGACAGGACCTTTTCTGTTAGGACTGACAGGTTCACCTTTGACATTGCCGCCCTGACCTGTGGGGTCCCACAAGGTTCAGTTTTAGGTCCATTACTATTTTCTTTTTATATGCTTCCTTTAGCTGGTATCATTCAATCTTTTAGCGACCTGTCTTATCATTTTTATGCTGATGACATTCAGCTCCATATGTCCTTTAAGCCTCATCAGCTGGATAGGATTCTTGTTTTAACATACAGAGCACTAAATGGCCAGGCTCCAGATTATTTATCCAAGCTTATTATAAAATACACTGCTGCTCGTCATCTCCGCTCACAGACTCAGTCTCTTAGTTCTTACCCGCACACGACTGAAGACAAAAAGGGACAGAGCCTTTCAGTCTGTTGCACCAAGGCTGTGGAATAGTTTACCACTACAATTACGTTTGCTTGACTCTGTGGATTCTTTTAAAAAACTTTATTTTAATATTTGTGTACAGCGCTTTGTGACTGTCTGTCTGTGAAAAGCGCTTAATAAATAAATTTTACTTACTTACTCTGTACTCATTTCTTGTTTAAATATCTTGATATTCTTTGAGTCTACTCACATGTTGGGATGTATTCATTTCCAAGAAGGCAGCAGTAACGTACGCACTGAGAGTCACTTCATCAGATACACCACCCTGTCAGCAGAAGACATCATAGACACTTATCATCAGTGCACCAACATTCAGGGATATGAAGTCATGAAAATGATTTTTAGCTGCATGTGGTTTTAGTATCATGAATGTCCTGATGCATGTTCAAACATCCAGCTAAAGAGATGAACAGGAAGTTGATTTTGTTCATCTGGATATTGTATTTCCAGTGAGATGGATGTTTCTTCACCTCGGGTTTCCCCAAACTTATAAACAGTTTGTGTAGTCATCTACTAATCAGAAGGCTGATGGTTTGATTCCCAGCTGCTCCAGCCTGCATGCCAAATATTTGTGGGCAAGATACTGATCCCAAGTTGGTCTCTAGTGCATACTTTGTATTTTGTATAAATATGTGTGAATGCACACGCCGATCTCAACCTGACTACTCCGCCTGGATTTGTTTACACCTGCCAGCCCCGTGTGTCGGGACGTGGGGGTGGCCTTGCGATCCTGTACAACAGCAAGTACAAGGTAACCTCTCTTTCTGCTCCTGCCTACTCCTCGTTTGAATCCATGCTGATTCAAATTAATGGACCAACCCCCACAGTATTAGTTGCTGTGTACCGACCACCTAAAATCAACTCTGACTTTTTAACTGATTTTTCTAACTTTCTCGCTGAAACCCTACTCTTATCTCCAAATATACTACTGCTGGGCGATTTTAACATCCACATGGACAACACATCAAATTCAGCCACAAGAGATTTTATATCTTGTCTGGACAATTTTGGCTTACACCAATATATGGACATTCCCACACACTCCAAAGGACACATTTTGGATCTTGTTTGCTGTATCGGTGTCACCCCTAAAAATTGTGCTGTATTGGACATGCCTTTTTCAGACCATAAATTAGTTTTATTCAATGCTAGTCTCCCACTATACAAAAATAAACAAAACCGCTCAATTACTTTTAGAAATATTAGGGGCATTGATCTATCAGCTCTTTCCCATGGCATTAATAACTTACCAACCATTGATGCCTCAGCTTCCATAGACGACCTGGTATCTCACTATAACAATGAACTTATCAACCTCTTAGATACCTTGGCTCCCCAAAAAACTCGAACCGTTTCTTTCTCTCGCTCTGCGCCATGGTATTCATCTGAATTTCGCCAACTTAAAGCTATTGGACGCCGCCTAGAACGTCTCTCCAGGAAAACAGGACTTACTATTCACAAGGACATGTATCTCAGCCATATACAACACTATAAAGAAGCTATTCATCATGCTAAATCTGCTTACTACACCTCTGTTATTGAATCTGCTGAAGGAAACACTCGCACTTTGTTTTCTACATTGCATAATATTGTTAAACCCCCAGATACCTTTGCCATACATACACACTCTGCCGCAGTTTGCAACAAATTTATGGACTTTTTTTTACACCAAGATTGAGAATCTCCATCAACAATTGCCTTCGTCCTGTGAAATGGTCAATTGTTCTATCTGCATTTTCTGCCCTTCTCAGCTGTCATCCTCTCTATCTATTTTTGAAATTCCCACAATAACTCAGCTATCTTCCATAATTACTAACTTAAAGTCATCATCATGTAAACTTGATCCACTGCCGACAAATCTTGTTAAACTCTCATTCCCGTCTCTTGCCCCACTGATTGCTAATATCGTACACTCCTCTCTTATATCTGGTTCTGTTCCTTCTTCTCTTAAAACTGCAATAATAACTCCAATACTGAAAAAGAATGGTTCACATCCCTCCAATCTAAATAATTTCAGGCCAATTTCAAATCTCCCTTTCCTAGCAAAAATTCTTGAAAAGTAAAAATCACCAATGATCTTCTGCTTGCAGCTGATTCTGGACTTATATCCATCCTCATTCTCCTTGACCTTACAGCAGCTTTCGATACTATCTCCCACCGCATCCTC
This sequence comes from Oreochromis niloticus, assembly GCF_001858045.2. Lineage (NCBI taxonomy): Eukaryota > Metazoa > Chordata > Actinopteri > Cichliformes > Cichlidae > Oreochromis > Oreochromis niloticus. Next base: position 1,112,891 of record NW_020328614.1, read on the forward strand.
CTTCACAGATTAGCATCTATTGGCATCAATGGTACAGTACTCGCCTGGTTTACTTCTTATCTCTCTGGCCGCTCACAGTTTGTTCAATTACTCCCTCACAGATCAGTATCTACTCCAGTTAATTCCGGTGTACCCCAAGGCTCTGTCCTGGGTCCTTTACTTTTTATCATCTATCTCCTACCCCTAGGTAATATTTTTAGGAAGCATAACATCCAGTTTCACTGCTACGCAGATGACACCCAGCTCTACCTATCCTCCAAACCCACAGCTACTCTCCCACCTACATCCATTTCTGACTGTTTAAGTGAAATCAAGGTCTGGTTTACGCACAACTTTCTTAAACTTAATGGCAATAAAACAGAATTCATTTTAATAGGCACCAGATCAAAACTGACTACAGTTCCAACCAGTCTTTCGTTATCCATTGATAACTCTGTTGTCACATCCTCCCCCCAGGTTAAGAGTCTTGGTGTCATTCTCGATAGCACTCTGTCCTTCACAGCACATATAAATAATATCACTCGGTCTTCCTACTTTCATCTCCGTAATATTAACCGTCTTCGTCCCTCACTCACACCACACAGTACCGCCATACTTGTCAATGCTCTTGTCACATCTCGTCTGGATTACTGTAACTCTCTTCTCTATGGTCTACCTCATAAATCCCTCCATAAACTGCAGTTGGTTCAAAATACAGCTGCTCGTATTATTTCCAGAACCAGATCCACTGAACATATAACACCTGTTCTTAAACAGCTCCATTGGCTCCCAATTCACCTCCGTGTCAATTTCAAGATCTTGCTTCTCACTTTCAAAGCGCTTCATAACCTCGCCCCTCCATATCTATCCGATCTTCTCCATACATACTCACCCCTTCGTACACTCTGCTCTTCTTCAGCTTCCCTTCTGTCTGTTCCACCTGCTCGCCTGACTACCATGGGACTCAGAGCCTTTAGTTGTTCTGCCCCGAGACTTTGGAATGCACTTCCACTTGCTCTACGGACCACACACTGTCTCACCTCTTTTAAATCACTACTCAAAACCCATCTGTTCAGAATTGCATACACCTGATCTGTCTTAGGCCATTTTTACCTTGCTCAGTTTTTATATTTGCTTTTATGATTGTTTATGTCTAAATTTTATTTACCATGTTTGCTATATATACATCTTTTTTAATGTTTTTTATGGTATTGTTTATGTGCTACTGTAAGGTGACCTTGAGGGTCTGAAAGGCGCCTATAAATAAAATGTATTATTATTATTATTATTATTATAATGCTACATAGAAGGCAGTGCTGGTGTGAATGGAGCAAGATGTATGGGAATTATTTCTTAAATAAAATAATAGAATGTACTGGTGTGAGCTATTACAGTATTTAATACAGTGTTTTCCATGTATGCATGACATTATTGATAAAGTTTGTTAAAGTGCGTCCACACTGGAGGCTGTTTCCACAGTCTAACAGCAAAGAACTGCAGGTTACCTTCATTCCATTGTTGAAGAGTTTCCCAGACTTTTCAAAACAGCCATTTTCTTGTTGTTTATGTTGCAACCAGGACTTAGACTCTTCGATCTTTCTGGGATCAATAAAGATGAAAGACTGAGCTTTGGCAAAACTTCTTACCACAAACGCAGTCAGCCTGACAAAAAGAAAACAACACTTACACGTCTTACAACGATGGAAATGTTTGGCTGTGAGGTCACATTAAGAGAAAGAAATACTGATCATTTTGAAAATAAAGTTGAAATTTCAAGATTAAATTTGAAAATGTATTTTGAGAAAAAAGCCAAAATGTGGGCGAGTTATTTCAGGACAAACTGCCACGGTTGCTTTACCCTCTGAATTAGTGAAATCGTACTTCAGACTCAGTTTTAGTGACAAGGGAGGAACTGATGTCACTTGTAGCAAATAAAAACCGTGTGGCAGTAAGTATAAGTACACTGAAAAGCAGAAAGTGGTGCAGAAATCTGCATGTGGTTAGATTTGTATAAAAGGAAATTGCTGCTAATGCACAGATGCAAGGATACCGATGGTTACACGCTCGTGGAATAAAGAGGATCTATGCTGTATCACAAGACGACTGATTTATTTCACTACATCTACTCAAGGCATTTTATACAGGGTATAGCAGTCGTTTGAAACAACAACTGTAATCATTTTAACTGTTTTCTTAGATTTGAATTTGACTTTTTTCACAAAACAGTATTAAGACTTTAATATTGAAATAGTATTTAGACTTTTTTAAGTAGAATTACAACTTTAATCTTTAAAATTTGACTTTATTCTAATAATGATCAATAACATTTTTTATGTGGCTCTAATGCTCCTTCCTACCTACTAAATTACACAGTATTAAGCAAAAGTTATTGGTAATGTTATCTTAGTCAAAGGATTAAATGGAGAATTATTTAAAGTATTAGAGGTAGACATGTTTATGTTATTAATGCTCTCTGGTTTATGACATGTTTGATCAGTGATGTTCTCACCAAGTGTTTCCTGGTCCTGTTCCAAATGTGGTGTAAGCACCATCAGCACTTTTGTAGTTGAGCTGTCTTTGGTATCCTGTAACAACAGGGACACAATGATCGAGACATTGTTGCTATGGTGATGATTGGACTCCATTTGTTTATGGATCTGCATGTGTACATGAAGGTTTGGGAAATTCTACGACTCTTGCTGACAGATGAGGAAAATGACACATTTGACCAAAAACTGTGGCTAATGTTCTGCCTCATGTCGGCTTGTTTCTTGAACCGTGTGTGTTGAAGTGATTCAAATGATTTCCTTCTTAGAGGAAACAATAAAAACTTGCCACTGGTGAGGAAGTTAGTAGCTTTTTCCATGATGGCTGTGGTGAGCTGCTGTGTGCCTTTCAGGTAGTGGAGGATGTAGATGTTGGGGGCCAGGAGAGCCATGTTCTGCTCCCCACATCCATACGGCATCTGCAGCAATCCATCCAGGTTCTTCAGAGCCCGGCCGAGGATGTCACCTGATCAAAAACACTGATTCACTAAAACTAACAAAACTAGCGTAAAACAACTTTGTATTATTGGGCAAAGGTAACCTGAATAATTTCAATATGCAATTTTAAATGATGATTTCATTTGCTGAGCGAAAAAACATCCTGAAACTGAAAATCGTAGATTGACTGTGATTAACCAAATATTTCTGAGAAGACTGAGTTTCATTTCACCAACCAGACCCAGACCTGATTAAGGCCAGACCTGCTGGATCAAGAAATCACTCAAGTACGATCTGTTTGACAAAGGGAAGCAGGCTAAAAGAAACACGCCGTTGCCATGACCAAAAGAAATTCAAAAATAGGCGAGAGGTCTTGAGATCTATAAGTTTGGACAGGGTTAAAAAAACAATTTCTACAGGTTTGGAGCGCCAGTGCACCATGTTGGAACCCATTATCCACAAACTGAGGAAACTAGAAAAGATGTGGCTGAAATTACTCCATTAGCACATCGACGACTCACTGAAAAAGTCAAACGAATCCCAAGAACACCCAGAACTGAAGGCCTTGCCTTCCTCTGTAAAGGTCAGAGTTTACGATTCAACAATACAAAGGAGACGGGGCAAAAACAGCATTCATGGACAAAACCACTGCTGACCAAAAAGAACACAAAAGCTTATCTCACATTTGCCAAAAAACATCTCCATGCTCCACAAGATATTTGGGAGAATATTATATGGACTGAAGAGAAAAAGTTTTGAGTTTTGTTGCATTTGGCTTAAAAGTGACGCATTATTTCATAGAAAGAACATCACATCATACTAACAGTGGTGGTAGCAGTGTGATGCTCTGGGGCTATGAGGCGTAGGGGTGTCTGCGGCTCAGCTGCAGGGGAGGGGTGGGGCATTGGGTTCAGGTGGTTAGCGACGGAGGAGTCTGGTGCCCAGTGTTAAATCATGCCTCTGCTGTTTCAGTAGCACGCCACGACCTGGAGGGAAGAACTCTCTACCAGGAGAATGTCCAGCTATCAGTTTGTGCCTTAAATCTCAAACTTGGGCAATTAACCCTCTGAGGTCAGGGTATAATTGGCCGTTTTTGACTACTTTTGATTTTACCTCTATATCTCACCTTTAAAAACTGTTTATCTTGCCTTGTTTGGTATCGTTACTTTCAGCACAACTTCAAATATCTAAAATTTGAGTGATTTTTTTCATTTTGGCATACTATATTAGCACAACTGATCTAAATTCAGAAAAAAGTAGAAAAAAGTTATATTTTTTACTATAAAACCCACAAACATGTTTAACAAATTATTTTCATAACTTGAAATGCAAATAAAAGTTGTACATTTCTAAAAATTATGCACAAGTTTTGTAAAGTTATATGATACTATTTGCCTAAAAATGCAGCCCAGGCCTCAGGCGTTTTTTTAATATAACCATTTAAATCTATTTACAGAACAATCAGGTGTTCTGCATCAAATAAGAAGGCACACAAATTATTTGTGCCAGTCCAAAAAAATAGTTTGTGTTCAGTATAAGACAGAGGAGAACACCACAGGCCTAAAACCTGCAGGTCTGACAGCAGGATGGGTACCAGTCCTGTTTTCCGTGTGGGAACAATGTTTAAACTGGGATCTGCCTTTGGTGGCTTTTTTGGAGCAAATGTGACATTCAGCAGTCTAACTGACACACAATACAAAACAATAACTACACAACACACTAACTACAGCCTCCAAACATGCTAAACGTCACTAATGTCTCACATATGAAAACTCACCCTCTCTCTTTCTTTCGCTCGCCTACTAAAACTTCCCCTTCTCCCTAAATAACCAAGTGCCACATGTTGCCATATCATTTTTTGATTGGCTGACATGCGTTTTGCAGTGTTTTGTGTTGTTTCACTTTAAATTTGTTTAAAAGGAAAAAGCTGAAAATTTAAATAGTTATAAGTTGAAATGTAAATAGTTTTTTGTATTATATGATTTATTTGTTACATTTTATGTGGAGTGAATAAATAAAAGTATGTTTATGGTGGCCCCTAGAGACAAAACACGTACAAACTCCAAAACACGTAAAAACTCAGAAGCACATACAAAACACACCAGAAGTGCTCCAGGATGCTCGGCGCAGTTTTGAGCTTTTGTTACCTAGTGGCTACATAAGCCAGGAAGTACCAATGACCAGATTTGGTGTGTGGTAGTAACAGGTAAATGAACATTTTTTTTTAATTATTTGAATATATATATGAGTGCTTGTGTATAAATACACAAACAATACACATATGTTTTCAATTGTGTAATTTAAGTGATCTAGGTAGCTCTGATTTGGAAGGTCAGTTAACGCTAGGAATGTGTTTTTGAGTTTGTACGTGTTTTGGAATTTACGTGCTTTGTCTCTAGGGGCCACCGTATATATTTATATGTAAACATATAGATAAATCCGCGGTTTTTTTTACATTAGTAATTTCTTTTATGCATAATTTTATGTTGTTGTTGATAATAAATAAATTAAAGCAACAAAACAACCTGAAGAGCCGGTTGGGAGCTGAAAGACCCGGCTCTTTTTAGTGAGCCGAGCCGAAAGAGCCGGCTCTCCAAAAAGAGCCGGAATTCCCATCACTATCTTGTAGCTGTGTCGTCTTAAATTGGTCATGTGATTTTGACGCGCCGGCGCGTCCGTCGACCCCAGAGGGTTATGATGGAAAATGATCCAGAACGCCAGAACGTGGCCGAGTCAAAATCTGGACTTAAATCCTACTGACATGATTCTGCATGACCAGAACGATTGCGCTGGAAAACCCTCTGGTGTGACTGGGCCAAAACTCCTCCACAGCGTTTCAAAAAACACTTATGACAAAAGCTAGACTGCAGTTCTTCCTGCAAACAATGGCACAACCAGCCTTTTGATTTTTGGGGTCCATTTATTTTTCACATAAGGCCAGGAAGATGTGGGTCGCTTTTTTCTTTTAATAAATGAAATCATCTTTTAAAAGCTGAATACGGTTTTTACTTTTACTTGAACATGATGTCTCTTATTTTCTGTTGTTTTAGTAATTTGCTATTTGCCTTTTTAACAAAGCTTTAACTTGCCATATTTTTATTTGGCTGAATCAAAATTGAGATGAAATCATGAGGTTTACCCAGGACTGATACAGAAGTGCGGGCAGATCCTTCTATCACATTCTCAGGCAGATGTATCTCTGCTTCCTCTGTCAGCGGGCTTCCTGTGTACAGACACAACAAAAGTCCAATCAGGAAGTCACGACTGCAACAGAGTCACTGTTCAAAGTCACCAGGTGGCCTGATCTTCAGCACATATCGTTACATTTTGTGAAAGTAAAAGATGAAAATTTGGCACATTTTTATTAACATTATTACTTTAAAAAATTAACATTTTATTTATACAATGCACTCCACTGCTTATTTAGGTCATTTGTTTATTTACATTATTTAACTGGTGTTGCTGATGGACATCACACTGACCTTTTGGACAAAGAAGCCAGTTGTACGTCTTTGTCATCTCAGTTCCCTCAGCCTGAGGAAGAGGACGTGCAAAATTATCTTTAAAATGAGGAACAATTGAAATTTTATGAGTAAAAATGTTTTTCTGGTCTTGTATTTATGGTACTGACCTTCACTATGAGAGATTTGGTGACCACGTCGATGCGACCTCTGTCTGGCACGCTCACAACCTCATTATCACATGACACATGGGACGCTACGGCCTCAGCAGACACAGTCACATTCACAGCCCCTAAAAACAGCAGCACAGGTCACCTTCTTTATCTCTCCATTAAAATAAAGGTTACTGAGGTTATTTTACAGATTTTGTAGAAACTAGAAGGAAATGTGTTGGGACAAAAGGAGACAGTTAACTGTGATCACACTAGATCTAAATCTAGATCTCTAGATTTAATGTTGGTTCTAAATCGAAGGTAAGATAAATTATAATTGGAAATTTTACTGCATCAGGCATGAAAAACATGAGCTGAAAAAAAAAAAACAGTCCAAAATGATGTCAGGGTTGCTGCTGAGTCCTGTTGGAGGCCAAAGTACTGCAAATCATAAGGTCTAATTAAGATTAAGAAGAAATCATTTGCATGGCAATGCAACTGCAAACAGTCTGTTCTAATGATTCTGTCCAAGGGAAGCATGCATAATGTAAATAACTGATGAGAATTGAAAGGAAGGTTTCAAAATGACTTATAATTGGCTAAGACAGCTGCATTAAGTAAAGCATGAGGATGGAGGCAGCTGCTACCCTCAGACTGGAGGTATAGAAGTTCTGCCCCACTCCCTACAACCCCCACGTTTAGCCTTCCAAACACAGGGGTTATATTCTTGGTTTACCTCGATTTGCAGCTGGATTTGACTGTCTACATGTCCTAGCTCTACGCTGCACACTCACTGTTGTCTAATGCACATACAGCATTCTAAATTCCATGAATAAAGTTTATTGGGTCTCAGATTCACTCATTTTATTATGATAACTTATATTACAACAGTATTTCTCACATAGTGTTTTTATAATTTCTCTTTAATGTTTTAATCTCCATTTATTCTATTTAGCCATCTTATGTGGATTCTTTTTTCTTAAAGCTGCTTTTAAGTCACTTCCTGCCTTCTGGGTCTTGCACTTGGGTCGTACTCAGTCTGCCACACAGCGGTTTCCTGGCAGTGTGGAGGACCAAAGTCTGATTCTCACCTAAGGCTGTTGGGATCATGGTCCACCTGAGGGTCTTGCGCTCGTTGGCACACAAACAGGACGTGTATAGATCACCAGAGAGAGGCGTGAGGGTGTAATCTGAGGACGGCCCAGGAGTGACAGTAACCTGTACGAGGAACACAGACATTATATTTTAAACTAGCTCAACAATCTCATGGCTACATTTAAAGCTGAGTTCAAATGTGAACACATTTTTAAGCATCTAAACGAATGCACAAGTCTGAGGTTATGAACTCATGATCAAAGTAGACCTTCATTTGACTTGGATACTTTAATCACTCCCTTCCTAATCGTTTCCCTCCATCTGTTTTCTTACAGCTTTCACACTAAACTCTGTTCTACAAGGTGCATGAGCGCACAAAGAAAGCTAGAGGAGGGTTGGTTCAAGAACGGCCTGCATCCTGCATGGTTATATTGCCAAAGAAAAAAATATTTTCTATTGTATTTTAATAACTATGATATAATTGTTGCTTAGACAGTAATGTTTTCAGTATGGTTTTCCTTGGCTATGAACAGAAATGTATTTAAACTCTTTAATCATTCATTACCATGATGCAGCTGGTCAGGTAGTTAAAGACAGTCGCCTTCAGTTCAAAGTGCTCCCCCCGGATGATGGAGTAGGGCATGGTGAGTTCAAGGAAGAAAGGTTGGAAGACTTTCATTTCTTTACGAGGAGCCAAACCAAAACCCTGAGAGGACAAACAGAAAGCCTCCGTCTCCCAGGTGGTGATGGTGTCTGGGACAGTCAGGGACACGCCCCTTTTTCCATCATCTCTGAAGTAGCAGATACACACAAACATATTCTGTAACATAATCAAACATGTCCATATGTGTGTAAGCGACCTGTATGATAGTAAAGTTACTATGACCTAAGAACATCCTGCAGTGTGAACTTCTTGTATATGTTACATTCTTGAACCTTGACAAAGTGAAAGAGCTCCACGTTACTGATGACAGTGAAATAATATATCCCACCAAAACAAAGCACCACTTTAAACATGACTAAACATGCTTAAGAAAAAACTCACAATTATTTTATTTTCATGTTATTCACGTGTGCAAAGGAGACAGCAGAAAGTTCACATACCCTCTAGGTTTCTAAATGTACTCGTATATACTTAGTGTTTGTTTGTTTTTTTATTTGACATGCATCAGATCTCTTCACAGCAGATACTTACCCAACTTCCACCAGATCCCAAATCCAAGTCTCAGGGAAGAAAGAGCGAACTGTCTCTAATGGCGCAGCTTCAGGAGGAAGATGCCCAGCAGATCCCAGACCACGATCAGAAAAATATCTAACCTCTGGAGCCATATCTAAAAAAACAGGGAAAATAATTACCTGTTTTCTTCTTGGTAAAAACAAAGAAAATTTGTATCAAAAACACAACGCAAACAAGCAAATGATTCACCATAGTAGACACGAGGGCCATCATGGTAGACTTTTCCTTTGAACTGGAGGCATGAAGGCAATCGAATAAGCAAGTTTGTTGCCATCTTCAGTCCAACTTTCTAGATATTTCAGCAGCACACAAAGATCAGCAAAAACTGGTGCAACAATAAAAACTATTGCATTTACATTATGTTTGACTGACTCACAGGTATACATGTATTTTACCTGGAAAACTGCATAGGCGTCATTTTGCTCTTGACTGGGGTACGGCAAAACATATCTTTTTGGTCTCACATTAAGGCATTCTGTAGCATCTTCAACCTCATATGGGATACCTGAGGATTTCTTGAGTGGGAGCAAGTCAAATATCTGAAAAGAAAAGTACAGTTCAGCAAAACCTCCAAACATTTTTAGTCCTATGAAGTTTTGACTGATCTATCATGATCAATGTCCCATTTGGTCCATATATTTGTTAAACTCTTAAATGAAGTACTGGTGTAAATACTAGAACCGATTAGGTTCAACTGAAATGCTAGATTACCTAAGAAGGGTTCTTAAAAAATGAATAAATAAAAATGATCAAGTTAGCAGTAAGCCTCCACAGATGTGACATGTTGTAGTTGAGAAATCTGTTTAAAAAACAACTTACAGAAGTTGTACAATTTCTCTATAAACTGTTTGTTCTTTGTGACTTATATGGCTACAGTAAGTGTTCTCCATTTGAAGCTGTCTCTGTAGCTCCTTTACCTCCTTTAAGTCTCACTTTTTCCTGGTTTTGCTATATGTTTAACATCAACAAACACTAATGTATTTGAGCAGTTTTAATGTAAAGTTGAAGTCTTTTCAATAAAGTAGACACTGACTAGCAGGTGACACACTTACAAAACTGCCATCACAGACACATGCATTTGTAACCTTGTATTTTTTATACTAGTTTGCTTTAAGACAAACTCAGCATTGAACTGTTTAAAACAGTTGAATGTACGCCTGCCCAAAGAGTACTTATCAGTACCAGAGCGAAGGTGTGAGCTGTTGGTAACTTGTGACACTACGGGCTCTGGAAATAAGGGATGTGTCCATCTCACTGGTGTTAATATCAGCAGTTACCTTATCTGCATCCAGAGTCTTCCCAGGCTCCTTGATGAGAACGCTCTTGTCGATGGCGCTCACACCACACAGAGAACGTGGCAGGGCCGTCACCTGCATGTTGGTCTCTTCACCTGGGACGGCTGAAGACGGTGAAAACTCCACTGACACCTGACACACACAAAACACCCGTAGATGTTTAGTGACTGTGATAACTCCCCACTCACTGCTGGCTAAATGTGCTGCTTCACTGTGGTGAGTGACAAATCATGAGTCCCATGAGATGGCTGTACACTACATTGGACACTGTATGAACACTGTGTCAGTGTTAGATAGGTAGGACTTGCATCATCATTGAAAAAGGTGCTTGCATAAATGGGAGTGAGCAGGTCATGAGGTCATATAAAGAAGCACTTTGAGTCTTCAGGTAGAGTAGAAACAGCTGTGCAACAACCAGTCCATTTACCGATGCTAGAAATCCTCAGGTGATTTAGCCAACTGAATTTGACTTTGATTTGAACACCAGAGCATAACTGCAGACACCAAACACACAGCACACCCCTAGAATTACACTCACCTTGTTGCTGAAGCATTTGTCAGTAGAGAAGTCAGCACTGTGGGCAATTACATCCTCACTTGGCAGGACGGCATAAGCCACAACCTGGAACTCTGGAGCCATCTCAGGAGACACTCTGACTTTAAAGGACACCTGGCCCTCAGTCACTGAAACACAGGTCCAAACATACATCCACAGATCAACAAAACAGGTCGAAGTCAATGCTTGGCTGTGGCATTTGTGGAAATATGGGAATTTTACCCGATCTGTCTTGCACTTCAACCTGTTTTTGTCCTTGCATGGTGACAGCTCCTCTGGACAACACCTGGAAGACAGACATCATTTAAAAACAAGAATGAACTAGCACTGATATCTGTGGACATCACTACCAGTGAAAAGTTTTGACACCTTTTAATTCAATGTGTTTTTTAATTTGCTTTTTAATTTGTTTTTTTATGGCTTTGCTTTGGCTATTTCATGTAACTGATAAAAACTAGTTTTCACAGCTGTCGACACTTGCTTCTCTAATTTAAAGAGCTATCCAAAAACACTCAGAGATTTCATACAGTGTGAGAATGATGACAAGCAAGCAGACCGAGGGTATCAGTTAACTTATCCAAGGGGCATGACTTTCAGAAACTTTGGTCTTATTTTTATTTGGGGTGAGAGAATGCTGTGTTAACCAGTCTTTAACATCATGCAGACAGTTAAGCAAAGGCTGCAGTGGGACAGAGACATCCAGATTCAAGGGGAAGCAAATTTGGATGCCATCAGCATAACAATGAAAGGGAATGTTGTATTTCCTAAATATAGGAATAAAAATAAAAAAGGCAGCGTGTATGAGAACAGAGCTGGACCCCAAACAGAGCCTTGTGGCACACCACAACACACAGGGGCAGAGGAAGAGGGGCATTGCCCAATAGCAACAGAACATGAGCTCTCTGACAGGTATGATTTAAACCATGATAAAACTGAGCCTTTAAGACCAACAACATGTTTGAGTCTCCATAAGAGAATGTTGTGATCAACTGTGTCAAAGGCAGCAGTCAGATCTAAAAGAACTAAAACAACAGAACAACCTGAGTCTACAGTTAAAAGAAGATCATTAAAAACTCGTAAAAGTGCAGTCTCAGGACGAGATTTAAAACCAGACTGGAATGCTTCACAAATGCCACAAACATCTAAAAAGCTCTGACGTTGCTTGAAAACAACTTTTTCCAAATTTTTGGACATAAAATATGTTATGTTTACATACACTGCTAAGATGGTGAAGGGTTGCTTTACAGGGGGACTGAATATGAACATATACTTAGTTACCAGTAGGGGGCTCTGTGACTGATAGATATAGAAGGAGAGAGGAAGAAGAAAGTGTTGTGGTATGTACTGAATGGCTAACTACTGCTGAATACACGTTCCATTATAAACTAAGCTCCGTCTCCGTTCTTCTGTCAAATACACCACAAATTGGCGACGAGGATGAGTGCATCAGTTCCGAGTCCACCATCTTTTCTTTCACATGTGGGTGAGCCGCCGATTCCATTTACTACATGGTGGAAAATATTCGACAATTACATGCTAGTAATCAATGCCACGGGAGACGCATGGCCGGATGCCAGGAAACGCGCTGTTTTGCTACACTGCTTGGGCCCAGAGGGACAGCAGTTATTCTACACGTTACCGGAGCAAGGTGATACATATGCTGACACCATGAGCGCACTGGAGAAGCACTTTGTGCCGAAAGTGAATGTCGTGGCGTGCCGTCATACATTCAGACAGCGTATTCAATGAGCGGATGAGACTGTTTCTCAGTATGTGGTGGCTCTGAGATCGTTAGCTTCATCTTGTAACTTTGGACAAATGGAAAGTGAAATGATATGAGATCAGTTAATCTTCAACGCTCATCTCAGCGCTGTGAAAGACAAACTGTTACTGGAGGACGATCTCACACTGGATAAGGCTCTAACTATTGCAGGCCAGGTGGAAGCAGCAGTCAAAAACGCTACTCTACTCTCCACACCCGGCTCGTTTCCGACCACGCCAGTTCAGACAGTCGACGCGGCAAATTCTCACTCTCACCAGAAGAGGGGACCTCGCCCTGCTAAAGGCTGCACTCCAGACCAGCGCAAACGGGGAGGTTCAAAGCAGCAGCAGCGGAAGTGCTTCAGGTGTGGTTCTCACAAGCACTTAGCTAATGATAAAAACTGTCCGGCTGCTTCTTCAAAATGCAACAACTGTGGGAAAAAGGGACATTTTGCCAAGGTATGTAAGTCGTCAGTCAGTGAAGTGAGAGAAGTAGTGGTTCCAGAGTTGGCAGTACTGTGCGTGCAAGATGCTACAATGATGGCAGCTATTCAAGATAAGCTTACCTGCACTGTCGACATTGAAACTGTACAAGGTGGTTCTCAGACGGTAGAGCTGATAGTAGACACTGGAGCTTCTGTGTCTATTCTGCCAGAAACTATCTACAGACAGTATTTTGCAGACTGTTCACTGGTGCGACCTAAAGTCAAACTAGTTACTTATGCTAAAGATGAGTTAGCTGTGATGGGTTGTCTGCCTGCATCAGTTGCACTACATGCACAGAATGAAAAAGTTCCTGCTTCCTTCTACATTGTCAAAGCTGGTTCCCCGCTATTAGGCCTTGACCTCATTAGAGCACTGAACGTCTGCATCGTCGGAGGCAAAGTGGACCGCATTCAGGATGAAACTGCGGATGAGCCTGATTCTACTAACCGGAAGTCTGCTGTATACAATGTTGATCCTATTCCACCAGCCCAACTTGGATGTGTTAAAGGGTTCATCCATAAAGTACAGGTAAATAACAATGTACAGCCTGTACGTCAAAAGCTGAGACGCCTGCCATTAAGTGTACGTACAGAGGTATCAGCGGAACTCTCTCGCTTACTCAAAGCTGGCATAATTGAAAGGATTGATGCAGCTGAGTGGGTGAGTCCTCTGGTCGTGGCCCAGAAGCGCAAAAGGGAGTTGAGACTGTGTGTTGACCTTCGTGAACCCAATAAAAGTATCATTGCAGACTGCCATCCTCTTCCTCATATGGAGGATCTGTTTTCTGAGTTGGCGGGTGCCACTCACTACAGCCAGATTGACCTGAGCTCAGCATACCACCAATTACCTTTGCATCCGGAGACCCGCAAGCTGACTGCTTTCATCACTCATCAGGAACTGTTCCAGTTCACACGTGTTCCATTTGGCCTAGCATCAGCACCGTCGCTTTCCAGAAAATGATGCAAACGGTCCTGAAAGATCTGCCTGGTGTTCGCAACTACTTGGATGACATCATCGTCTATGGAACATCAAAGGAGGTGCATGATACACGCCTGCAAGCTGTTCTCCAACGTCTCAGAGACGTCGGCCTGCAGATTAACACTGGGAAAAGTTCCTTCTGCCAGTCACGCATTACATTCCTGGGCCATGTAATCTCAAAGGAAGGCCTACGTCCAAGCCAACATCACCTTACTGCTATTGCTGGGGCTCCTGCTCCAAAGGATATGGCTGCATTGCGCTCGTTCCTGGGTTTGTCATCCTGGTTCAGTACATTTATTCCAGATTATGCTACACTGGTGGAGCCACTGCGACAGTTGCTGAAAACAGACATGAAGGTTGAACTCCAGTGGAATGAGGCAGCACATGAGAGCTTCAGTAACCTGAAAGAACTCCTTCTGAAAAGTCCTGCACTTGCCATCTATGACCCTGACTTAGCTGCTTTTATCACCACAGACGCATCAGACTACGGGCTAGGAGCTGTGTTGACACAGTTGCAGCCAGATCAAGTGGAGCGGATTGTGGCGTTCGCCTCCTGAACTCTGTCTCCTGCAGAAAGGAAGTACTCCACCACAGAAAAGGAGGTGTTAGCCTGTGTCTGGGCAGTGGAAAGATGGCGTACATATGTATGGGCCCGCAGATTCACGCTTCGTACTGATCACCAAGCTCTTACTACCCTTCTCAGCACCAAAGGTATGAACAGAGCGGGCATGAGAATCGCACGATGGTCTGCAAGGTTGATGTGTTTTCAGTACGTGTGCAGTACAGTCCTGGTGTTCAGAATGTCATGGCAGACTGCCTCTCATGGGTTCCCCTGACGTACTCCAGCACTGACATCGATGCTGAAAAAGACCTTCTCCTGGAGATAGCTGAAGTTTCTCCTCTTTTGACAGCAACACTGTTGTCGGATTTTAAAGCTGAATGTGAGGACTGCCCTGACTTTTCTCTGCTACGACAGGTTATCCGCTCAGGCTGGCCTAAGGTGTAAAAGTCTCTCCCAGCTGAGATGCAGCCGTATTTCCTGGTGCGACATGAACTGGCTGTGGAATCACCGTTGTTTTTCCGGGGGACACGTCCGGTGGTCCCAAGGTCCCTGCGAGAAAAGGTGATATGCCTCGCACACGAAGGTCACCAGGGCATAGTTCGCACAAAGCAGCGGCTCAGAGAGCTTTACTGGTGGCCATTCATGGATACTCAAGTCCATGCGATTCTGTCATCATGCTCAGTCTGTCAAGCGTGTGACAAAACGGCCAAAACTGTTCCTGCTCCCCTACAGTCGGTTCAGTTTCCAGATGGTCCTTTTCAGCATGTGGCCGTTGACATTGTTGGACCTTTTGACCGTGGGCCACAGGACTGCAGGTTTGCTATCACACAGGTCGATTACTTCAGCAAATGGCCAGAAGTAGCCCTTGCTTCATCAGCTACTACAGACACTGTTATTAGGTTCTTGTCTTCAGTCTTTGCACGGGAGGGAAACCCTTGTGAGCCTACGACAGATAATGGACCACAATTCACTTCATCTGCCTTTGCTGATTTCCTGAAGGAAAGGGGCATCAAGCACATTAGAACAAGTGTGTACCACCCTCAAGCGAACGGGTGTGTTGAAAGATTTAACAGAGTACTGAAGGACTGTGTTCAAGCTGCACAGGTGTCCCAGAAGCCGTGGAAGCCCGCCGTAACGGAGATGCTACAGAATTACCGCGCTACAGCTCATGCAACAACTGGAGCTGCTCCGTTTCAGCTTCTCAGAGGGAGACCAATGAGAACAAAGCTGAATGTCCTGCCATTTCCCAAAGACACAGGACAGTATGACCAAATCAGTGCAAGAGTCTTTCACCAGCAGCGCAGGAGTAAACGCTACACTGATGGTAAGAGGGGGGCAAAACCTCCCCAGCTTGTGACAGGGTCCGGATACGTAAGCCTTTCCGAGTGGGGAAGGGAGAGAGACAGTTCACTGATCCACTGTCAGTGCAGCAACAGACGGGACTGAGCACCTTCATCTGAGTGATGGAAAGAGATGGAATGCAGCTCTCACTCTGCCGAGCAGAGAATGCTGAGCCGTTGCAGGCTAGTAAAGAGGCTGAAAACAACACAAGAGAAAGTCCTAAAAGACATTCTGTTCCTAACAGACTGAGACAGTTACCAGCTTGGACCAAGGATTATGTAATGAAATAAGTTTAAAAAAAATGGGAAAATAACAACGTTGAGTTGTTGGATCGTAATGTTAAGTTCTATACAGCTTGTTCGGAGGCCAAGTATAATAGATGATTGATTTACTATGATTTATTTTGTGAAGTTTTTCGTGACTTAAAGTTGTTAAGTTACTACAGTAACCTTAACTGTACAAGTATTCATTATAAAGAACAATTTAGGCACCATGACAAGATGGGTATTTTAAGTTCACAGGTATAGTTCAAACACCCAGAAGGTTCAGCAAGCAGTATTAAAAATGCTGTCTGGTTGCAAAATCTACTACTGATAATGTTATGTGCAAATAGTAATGTTACCATACTAAGTTAATACTGAGGTAGTAGAATTCTGTGAGAATGAGGAGAGATGTTATGTTTACATACACTGCTAAGATGGTGAAGGGTTGCTTTACAGGGGGACTGAATATGAACATATACTCAGTTACCAGTAGGGGGCTCTGTGACTGATAGATATAGAAGGAGAGAGGAAGAAGAAAGTGTTGTGGTATGTACTGAATGGCTAACTACTGCTGAATACACGTTCCATTATAAAATAAGCTCCGTCTCCGTTCTTCTGTCGAATACACCACAAAAGAGAGTTTAGAAACTGGCCTGAAGTTAGAAAGAACATTAGGACCAAGATTTCTCTTCTTAATAATGCCTCTGATGTCTTTTATGTTGTGAGATTTGAAGATTCATGTGCTGAGGTGTTCTTTCTGTTCTCAAACCGATCTCCCTTTAGGGGCTCAGTCTGGGTGGGTCTTTTTTCTCCTCGTCTTTCCTCGTGTATTGTGTATTTCCATTGTTCTAATTCTTCTGACCTGTCGTCCCCATGTGATGTTTGTGCAATGTAAGCGTGACAGGTTGAAGAACTACTGCATATAAAACTGTTCAGTTAATACTAATTCATATCAGTTGATATAAGAACAAAAATAATGTAAATATGGTAAGAAAATGTTTAAGAGGTTATATTATAATATTAATGGTTATATTAATGGCTTTATGTTACTTAAGAGAACTGCAATCTATACATCACTGATTGGCTAGTAAGCTTTTTCTGGGATGGATTAGTAGTTTCTCTATTCTCCAGTAGGGGGCCTTCGCATGTTCTCCTAACTGCAATAAACGACTGCGTGAGAGACGCAAGTCATAATCACTCTCGTGATTCTTTTCCCCCTGGTTTCAGGGGTGTAACATATGTCTGGCTGGAAGGGTAAGATGGCGCTGGACTGCTGGCAGCCTTTAACCCAATTTCCTTCTGGATCAATAAAGTTCATCAATCAATCAGTCAAGAGTGCAGGGGGAACACAGGAAAAGCATAATAACTATAATGAGGGCTAGAATACAAACAACTTTAACTGAGAGCAGAACCCAGATGACTAAAACTAAGAAGGCCTAAGAATTTAAATACTTAGCAGAAAGAGAACACTGAGGATATCATGAACAAAGGACTAAACACTGAGGCTAATTACTAAGCTGACAGAAAATGATAAGGGACAAAACAAAGGAACCAGACACGAAGCCTGTGAAACCAGCTTCCACTTTGGATTCAGGAGACAGACACTATTTCTACTTTTAAGATTAGTCTTCAAATGTCCTTTTTGCTAAAGCATATAGTTTGGGCTGGATCAGTATTTATGCTGAAATAGATCGAGGCTGCTGGATTCTCATGATGAACTGAGAGTGTCTTCTTCAGTCATGATGGGTTTTACAACAGTAGGTTTTTAGCAAACACACAAAAAGTCTGGTCATGTTCAACTTTGTAGTAAACCCAGAGATAACTCACCAGATAAATGACATCCACAGACCCTGGAGACTCTCCCACTATAGTGTAGTTTACTGATATGTCTTCTTCTGCATCACAGGGCACTGCTTTATCGTTCGTCTGTACCTCTAGAGAGCTGATTGTTTTAATATCAGGAGAAGACGGCTGGGACATGGATAATATGTGAAATCCCCTGTCATAGTATGCAGTTCTATATCCTGAGTAGCCCACTGTTGGTGTCAGGCTTGCCTAGTTGTTGATAAGAAACAAAAATGTAAAAAACTTGATCTAAAAATAACATTGGACAATGAGGCTTTATAAGCAAGGCAAAGGTGGAGGAAGATGAGTCATAAACTGTTTCAGGATTGCAGCTTATTACTGTGGGAGGTATTTGGACATTTGCAGCCTATCAGAAACCAATTGTGGCTTCAGGCTGCTGTGATGGCTGCATTAAATTACACATTGTTTCAGTGTGTCAGCTCACATGGAGTTGGATATCCTGGTCAAAGTTATCAGTGCTGAAAGAAAATGAGGCCACACCGTTGCTGTCAGTTGTCAGATTTTGTAGTGAGCGTGGTTGCCACATTTCTCCCGTGAACAGGTAGACCGGTGCGTCACAAACTGGTGTATTATTGTGGTACACTGCTCTGACCTGTTGAAACACACAATGCTCTATCAATGGAAAATACAAATAACATAAATGTGACAAACTGAGCTGAAAACAACATGTTAGGCTTACTTTTCCTTCCACATTAGATCCCTGTTCCCAAACCTTGGGCATGTTAATGAAAGACACTTTTCCAAGGACATAAGAAATCGTAACTCTCTTCTCTTGAGGGTGTGAAATACCTGAATGTAAAAACTTTCATGTTACAATCCTGTGAATGCCTTTTTGGTTAAATACACATTGATGTGTCATTTTAAAGAAATAAAAAACCTTACCTGTTCCCTCTTCTTCCACTTTGGCCCTGATATCCAGAACATCTTGAAGCACCTTTTGGTCAACTTTAGTAAAAATTGACATGTTGAAGGAAAACGTTGCACAGCCAGTCTTGTCTGCCTGGAAAGAACAATAAAGAAAGAAAATGACTGCTGTGTGCGATACAATCTTACTAGAATAAACCAAAATTAGAATCGAATCTCATTCACAATTGAATCTATAAAATATATTAAATGTTCAAACTATGAGATTTTACAGAGTCATGAAAAATATGAGCTCATTTTGAATTTGACGAAAGCAATATGGTTCAAAAATGTAGGGTGGGGGGACAAAAGTCTGGAGGGGTCAGTGTTACTAAACTAACACAGCTGAAGGAACATTTTGCAGCTGATTATGTTACCTGGCAACAGGCCTCTGTTCATAGAGAGGCAGAGTTTCTCAGAAATACAGATGGGCGGAGGTTTACAAATCTGCAAAAGACCGTGTCCACAAATTGTAGAACAATAACAGAATAATTTCATTCATGTAAAATGATCAAGACGGGGAATATCTCATCATCTGCAGCGCATAATGTCATCAAAACGAGCAAAGGATAAGGCTGAAATCCACTATCAGATGGCTGCAGTCTCCAGGCCCTCAGGCAGCAATGCATGAAAAACTGTCGTCATTCTGCCACTCAGATCACTGCATGGCCTCAGGAACACTTTCACAAATCAATATCTGCACACAAAGTTCACCGTGCCACCCACAAACGCAGGTTAAAGCTCCATCGCGCAGAAGAAGTCAAATGTGAATGCGAAGTGGAAACGCTGCATTCTTTTCTGGGCAAAAGCTCATTTAAAACGACAAAAACTGCTCTGTGCTCAGATGATTCAAAATCTGAAATTCTTTTTGGAAAACACAGACGCTGTATCCTCCACAACATCCCAAACATCCTTTGGACCTGGGCCTGTAGAGCAGTATGATGGTATCACCTCACAAAACCACTGTATCATTTAAATTTCCCAGCAGTATCTCATTTACATCCTCAAAATCTCAGTACTACTATATATACATTATACAGTACTGTGAAAAAATCTTCACCCACTACCTTTTTGTGTGTTTGTTTGTTGGCTTCCAACTAGCTAAACTTTCTTGGGATTTTTTAAAATGGGCTTGAGCAGTTTGTGTTGAGACTTTGGCAGCTTTTACAGTCATTTCCAGTTCAGTCCCCATACCTGATCATTTTTAGAGAACTTTTTTTTTTCATTCCTTTATTTGGATCAGGCACTTGATGTTGACCTATGAACCATCAAAGCACAACAAGGACACCTGCCTCAAGGGATTATTGTTTCTACACATAACAGACAACTTAGCAAAGAACCAGTTTGAACTTTATCCTATTGTCGAGCAGCCTGTTGCAAAAACACATCTTTTACTCCCATTTTCTTCTTTGAATCTAAAACAAAGGCCAACAACAGCAGGGCTTGAACTCATGAAAGCTTGCCTGAGAGAGTTCAGGCTGCATTTCCATTTGTGTTTGCATGTTTCAGTAAACCACTGTAGCTATTTCCCATGTACCTGCAACATATAAACAAACTAGGGGTGGCTCAATATCTTTGCACTGTATTATGATGCCATAATGTGGCCTGGAAACTACTAAAATACTATGTTTATAACACAATCAGACAAAACAACACTGTACTGTACCAGTAACAGTGTTGGGGAGTAACGGAATACATGCCATTCCGTCAAGTTAAAGCTTAAAAAGGTGGTTTTCAGAATACAGTTACTTTGTTGAAATAAATGGATTACACAGCGGTCTTTTCCTGTTTCATATGTTAAGTTTTGCTCTCTCTATTTTTGGTAATTCCACGCCGGTAGAAACCCAAACAAAACACGCATTAAGAGGCTCTAATGCCTGGGTCTCAATCTCGCGGCCAATGTCACCCCTACTTACAGCTGTGAGTGAAGAAATATTTTTTAAAATTCTTATTCAAAAATCTATTTTATGTGAAGGCAATAGGCAGAGTGTTACAGGCATAGCCCTGAGGAATGTAGCCTCATGGGCAGTGTATTCTGTGGGGAGAATGGACTGCTATACCCGTTTATGTGTCTGTGAAAATGAGGGAGGGAGAAAAAGGGGAGAGCCGAAAAGTACGAGTTGTTACCGACCAGAAACAGCAGATGGAAGCATGTAAATATAATAATAACCACTGCAGCCAAGAAGAGTGCCTGACGAGCCCAGCTGTAAGTAAGCTACAGTGACTTCTCCACATTTTGTCACATTACAGCCACAAACATGAATCAATTTTATTGGAATTCCAGGTGAAAGACCAATACAAAGTGGTGTACACGTGAGAAGTGGAACGAAAATTATACATGATTCCAAACATTTTTTACAAATAAATAACTGAAAAGTGGGGTGTGCGTAATTATTCAGCCCCCTGAGTCAATACTTTGTAGAACAACATTTTGCTGCAATTACAGCTGCCAGTCTTTTAGGGTATGTCTCTACCAGCTTTGCACATCTACAGACTGAAATCTTTGCCCATTCTTCTTTGCAAAACAGCTCCAGCTCAGTCAGATTAGATGGACAGCGTTTGTGAACAGCAGTTTTCAGATCTTGCCACAGATTCTCGATTGGATTTAGATCTGGACTTTGACTGGGCCATTCTAACACATGGATATGTTTTGTTTGAAACCATTCCATTGTTGCCCTGGCTTTATGTTTAGGGTCGTTGTCCTGCTGGAAGGTGAACCTCTGCCCCAGTCTCAAGTCTTTTGCAGCCTCCAAGAGGTTTTCTTCCAAGATTGCCCTGTATTTGGCTCCATCCATCTTCCCATCAACTCTGACCAGCTTCCCTGTCCCTGCTGAAGAGAAGCACCCCCAGAGCATGATGCTGCCACCACCATATTTGACAGTGGGGATGGTGTGTTCAGAGTGATGTGCAGTGTTAGTTTTCCGCCACACATAGCGTTTTGCATTTTGGCCAAAAAGTTCCATTTTGGTCTCATCTGACCAGAGCACCTTCTTCCACATGTTTGCTGTGTCCCCCACATGGCTTGTGGCAAACTGCAAACGGGACTTCTTATGGTTTTCTGTTAACAATGGCTTTCTTCTTGCCACTCTTCCATAAAGGCCAACTTTGTGCAGTGCGCGACTAATAGTTGTCCTATGGACAGATTCCCCTATGGACAGATTCTCAGGTGGGGACAGATTCCCCCACCTGAGATCTCTGCAGCTCGTCCAGAGTCACCATGGGCCTTTTGGCTGCATTTCTGATCAGCGCTCTCCTTGTTCGGCCTGTGAGTTTAGGTGGACGGCCTTGTCTTGGTAGGTTTACAGTTGTGCCATACTCCTTCCATTTCTGAATGATGGCTTGAACAGTGCTCCGTGGGATGTTCAAGGCTTGGGAAATCTTTTTGTAGCCTAAGCCTGCTTTAAATTTCTCAATATCTTTATCCCTGACCTGTCTGGTGTGTTCTTTGGACTTCATGGTGCTGTTGCTCCCAATATTCTCTTACACAACCTCTGAGGCCTTCTTCTTCTTCTTTGTGTTTAACGGCGGTTGGCAACCAATGTAAAGGAGCATTACCGCCTCCTACTGTTCCGGAGTATGGGTCAGACAGTGAGCTTACAATCTGTATCCAAATCAATCAAACAAACAAACAAACAAACAAACAAACACAAAAAAAAACACCTTACACTCTTTCATAAACACCTATAGCCTTCAAAAACCCCACCAATTCCCTCACCTGTGCCCTACTACCCTCCAACACACTCTTCAGATTAAATTCCCCAATTCCCCGCTCCTTCAATCTAGTCTGCAGAACTTTCCTCTCCACATCATAACCCTTGCACCGCAGTATTACATGCTCTACCGTCTCCTCCTCCTCCTGGCACACTCCACAAAGCCCCGTCTCATGTTTTCCTATCATCTGTAGTGTTTTATTTAATGCACAATGTCCCAGTCTAAGCCTGGTAATGACCACCTTTTCTCTCCTATTACCCCTATACAACCTACACCCTGCCACCTCCTTCTTAAAATGATACAAGTGCCTGCCCTTACTCCCTGAATCCCACCGCTCCTGCTACTCCTGAACAACCTGCCTCCAAACAATACCTTTTGCTTCAGATCCGCTGCTTTTAATTTCCATCTCAGTCCTATGTTTAGCCAACGCTCCTTTTGCCAACCTATCCACCTTTTCATTTCCACTGATTCCTACATGAGCTGGCACCCAAAGAAAGTGAACATTGCCACCACAACACCTTATTCTGCTTATAGTCTCCAGAATAGTAAACAGCATACCCTGCCTTGTCTTCGAACAAAATGATTGTAGACTTGAAAGAACAGCTGCTGAGTCAGAACATACTACCACCTGCCTGAGTTTTGAACACTCTATCCATTTCAATGCTACCAAAATTGCTACCATTTCAACCGTGTACACTGCCAGTCCATCCGAAGTGCGTCTGTTTATTTCAATATTTTTTGACGGAACTGCTATTCCAAACCCTGTAATTCCAGTATCTGGACTTTTAGCACCATCCGTGAACACATGAATACATCCAGGGTATTCATTCAAGCTGTGAAAATGAAATGCTGAAACAAGATCGACTCTTCCTTTCAATTTCCTCTTCAGATCCAGCAAGTACCAGTCCACAGGAGGGGTCTCCAATAACCATGGAGGAACCACAGGGAACACTACTGCAGGACAGATTTTAAGTTCATACACATGACACTCCTTAGCCCACTGATTCCCTACCTTTCCAAAATGATCCTTCTGACTTCTTCCATACTCCCAGCACTCCAAACGTACCTCCTTTGTAGGATGTGCGTCACCATGCCCACCAAGATGAACCCAGTAATTCACTGATACTTGCTTCCTCCTAAGATCCAGGGGCATTTCTCCCATCTCCACCTGTAGGGAACTGACTGGAGACGTTTTAAAAGCTCCACAGCACACTCTAAGGGCTTCCGATTGCAGAACATCCAAACGTCTCAACACAGAACGAGCTGCTGAACCATATGCCACACACCCATAATCGAAGACAGATCTAATTAATGCCTGGTAAAGTCTTTTCAAAGCAGAAGAGCTTGCTCCCCAACCCCTCCCAGCTACACACCTCATAACATTAACAACTTTTTTACATTTGGTTTCAATCCGGTCAATATGCTCCCTCCATGTCAGTCTTGAATCAAACACAACACCTAAGTACTTAAAAGAGCTCACTTTCCCAATTACCTTGTCATACAGTTTCAGTTGCAAAGTCTCACTCACTGTTCTTTTGGTAAAGAACATCATTTTTGTTTTTTCCACCGAAAACCTGAATCCCCAGTCAAATCCCCACTCAACCACCATATTTACAGCCTCCTGAACCTTGCCCACTAGGTGCTCAATATTTCTTCCTTTTTTCCATAACACACCATCATCAGCGAACAAAGACCTCCCAATACCCTCAGGAACATCAGAAAAAACATCATTGATCATTATAACAAAAAGCAGGGGACTAATCGCACTGCCCTGTGGCGTCCCATTCTCAACCGTGCACTGACTAGAAATTGTAGACCCAATTCGCACTACCAGATAAAAAATCTTGGATCCAAGTGAATGTCCTGCCACCAATACCCAACTTATGCAACTTCGTGGCTCAAGAGTTGGGAGTTCGCCTTGTAATCGGAAGGTTGCTGGTTCGAGCCCCGGCTTGGACAGTCTCGGTCGTTGTGTCCTTGGGCAAGACACTTCACCCGTTGCCTACTGGTGGTGGTCAGAGGGCCCGGTGGCGCCAGTGTCTGGCAGCCTCGCCTCTGTCAGTGCGCCCCAGGGTGGCTGTGGCTACAACATAGCTTGCCATCACCAGTGTGTGAATGGGTGGATGACTGGATGTGTAAAGCACTTTGGGGTCCTTAGGGACTATTAAAGCGCTATATAAATACAGGCCATTTACCAACTTGATTAAAAGCCCATCCCTCCACAACATATCATATGCCTTTTCTATGTCAAAAAACACTGCCAAAACAGACTCTTTATTGGCCTGCGCTTTCCTAACAACATTCTCAAGTCTAATAATAGCATCAGTTGTGTTCCGAGCTGTCCTGAAACCACTTTGGTAATTGGCTAAAGCCCCTTTTCTTTCCAGTTCAAAGGACAGTCTTGCCATTATCATACATTCCATTAACGTGCACACATTTGATGTAAGAGCGATTGGTCTGTAACTAGGTTTAGATGGATCCTTCCCGGGAACCTCTGAGGCCGTCACAGAGCAGCTGTATTTGTACTGACATTAGATTACACACAGGTGCACTCTATTTAGTCATTAGCACTCATCAGGCATGTCTATGGGCAACTGACTGCACTCAGACCAAAGGGGGCTGAATAATTACACACACCCCACTTTGCAGTTATTTATTTGTAAGAAATGTTTGGAATCATGTATGATTTTCGTTCCACTTCACACGTGTACACCACTTTGTATTAGTCTTTCACGTGGAATTCCAATAAAATTGATTCATGTTTGTGGCTGTTATGTCACAAAATGTGGGAAAGTTCAAGGGGGCCGAATACTTTTGCAAGCCACTGTATTGAGACTCGACTGTACTCTGTGTTCGTGTTTTCCTCCGAAACAATAATTTCCGTTGGAGCAGCCTTTCAACGCCTCTCTCTGTCTCTCGCAAGCAAAGTTGACCCAGACAACAAAGTAAAGCTGGTTTTCAGCTACGAGCCCGACATGAACCCGACGTATTAGCCAGAGGTCCCTTTACTACTGTTCGGAGTCGCTGACCTGTTTTATATACACGCGCAATAGTTTTCTATATGAGATCGCTGCAAAAAGTGCAGCCTTACCTAATGTCCACCTACTGTTACTCGTTTATATTAAGATTTAAAAATCTAGTTGGTATTGGTATGGCGAGTAGCCTTCAGTAATAGTAATAAAACACACAAAAATAGTTCATTTATGTAGTAGTGAAAAGAATGATAATATATTAAGTAATCCAAAGTATTCAGGATACGTTACTCTCATTGAGTAACGTAACGGAATACGTTACAAAATACATTTTGGGGCATGTATTCTGTAATCTGTAGTGGAATACACTTTAAAAGTAACCTTCCCAACACTGAGCAGTAACTCAGTAAATCAGTCTAAATTGTTCAAACTTTAAACAGAAGCTGAATCTTTGGATATGTGTATATTCATTCAGCTTGTTTAGGTGTCGCAGTCTGATCAGAGTATTTTTGAAGTTCTTAGATCTTAGAGCAGGCAACCTGCATGCTGTAATGCTAATGCAGTGGCCTAAATGTACCCAAAGTATCAGGGAAAAAAGGTTAGAGAGAAATAAAACCATAACTGTACCTGCTTTGTCTCTGTGTGGCAGGGTGCACTTATCTGCAATAGGGCCAAATCATCCTCACTGTGCACCGATACACCATGGAAAAAGTAGCTATCAATAGGTCTGCACACATTGACTGTAATACGTCCTGGTACAGGCTGTCCGTACGTGTACCTGTTTAAAGAAAAATACATAAACATTGTGAGTCATTTGCTCTCCAAACTCCAGATTTTCAACAACACATAATTTGTCCTGAAAGAACTTTTCCTTACTTTGCACACACTTCAGCTTCAATGTCTTCCTGCCCAATACTCACTTCTTCAGATGTATTTACTGTCACATCAAATTTGGGTAAAACTGGGGAAAAATATGAATGTCAGCATTTTCACTCCATTACAACAAAGAATTTAAAAATAAATAAGACTGACTTACCATACTTTTCCACTTTAAAATTGTGAGATATTTTTGTCTCACCCATTGACACAATGATCTGGTACGGTCCCTCACGGGCCTCAGTGTCCAAGGAGTAAGAAAGCTGCAGTATTCTGCTATTGGATGTTTCATTTAGCCACTGTCCAATCCTGTTACTATTTGGATCCTGTTAAATCAAATGACAGTGACAGCTAATACACAGGTGTAAATACAGTACCAACTAGATTCTTTATTTTCTTTTTCAACAACATTAGAGCTAAAACTGGACAATATAAATTTAGAGGGACTTAAAAATGACCTGTCTTCATTTGTAGCCAGCTTTGTCCCCTTCTAGATGTGAAGCACTTGTTTATAAATGTTTAAAAATTAAGAGATATAAAGAAACCTAAGCTGTAATGACAGGGAAGCTGTGGCTGTGTTTGTGGAGTCATTAAATCAAAATTATTATTTTGATTTAATCACTGTCATTTTATTTTTACATGTGGGGCATCAAGTGACAGAACAGGCCCCTGCACGGTGTGTATTACATACATGCAACCCAATTTGTCCAATTTTTAAACCTTGCACTGTCAGTAACTTGGAGTAATACTGCAGAAGCAGTGTGTATGCAAGCAGTGAGCAGGGAACCTTCAAGTCTGTCTGACTGCATGTGTTCAGTGTTGTGTTGATGCATTTACAAGAGAAGTAAAAGCCTTTTCTGGAGACGCCCTCTTACCTGAAGTTCAATGACATCATACTGAAAGAAAAAGGAAGAAAGACAGGTGGAGTTAAGAAACTGTTGTGTAAATCACTGCATCCAAATTCCAAACAGCATTATTAATAATACTGTTCAAAAACTCACCAGCTGATTGGCAGGTCGCATTTTATTATCCATCGTAACGACTCTGAAATTCACTTTGAGAAAAATTGAGAGGTTACCTCTGTTTCTCTCTTTATACTTTAAAACAAAGTCACTGCTACTTATCAAAAACAGATCTGACTGGTCACCCTACACAGCAAGCCAAGACAGATCTCAGATAATGGACTAACATGTATAAGACATATACGTATATCTAATTTATTGAAATTGAACTGATATTGCTAATTTATATTTTAATTAATGACACATTTAATTCATTATTTAATTATGTGCTTAATACATTTGGGCACCCGAGGCCCTCCATATTCTTCCCTCACGATTTTTTTGTACTTTGAATTCCAAAGCCATGTTCAAACATATTTATTTTATTATGAAGTTTTAAAAATTAAAACCGTTAAACTGTCACATAAAAAGAATTTGACTCAGACATGATTCATTTTTTGCTATCTGTCCCCGTTTACAAAGTTAAGCTGAATTACTGTCTAATTCTCCATCACAGCAACAGGTCTCAAAATGGAAAATATAATATGGCCTTTGGGGAAAGTTGTGCATTCTGAGTATTCTGCATGTTTTATTTCGCATCACTGTGTAATAACTGCATACCATTCGTTGTCAGTAGCTGTCTTTTGCAACGTGAAGTTCTTCATTAGTGTGAGCTCAAATATGAAACTTGTGGGATTTTTTTTTCCTTTTATAGATTTTTAAAACACCATATTTTTCGGACCATAAGGCGCACTGACGATGAACGGGTCTGAAACGGGTCTGTTTTCATACATAAGGTGTACTGGATTATAGGGCGCATTAAACGCCTTATAATTTTTGCTATGTAACTTTGCACTGTCCACTTTCTGCTGTAACGAAACAAATTTCTGACGTGTGGGACTAATAAAGGTTATCTTATCGTATAATAATGACTAACCTGGTATTGTGGATGGATTATCTCGGTTGTTCTCCTGACTGAGGTTTGGTCCATTTAAAGCATCTTTCCATGCGATTGCATTCTTCAAAAACCATTGGGAACTTTTATCGAGTGGAAAAAAGTTAGCGTTCATCCTCCAGCTTCACTGTGTTTATGTTATGCTAACATAGCAGTGTCGCTAGCGATCACATAGCACATCATTATATACCAGCTAGCCCAACTTCAGTAACCCTACCTACTAACATCACTGCTGATTAGTTTTCTGTCTTCATTTATTTTTGGAAGTGATAGCAGAGCTGTACATTTTATTTTTATCCAGAAATCTCTCAGTCAGAACATGCTATATCATGTTTAGGTAGCTAGCAAAACCAGCGAGCTAACTTCCTGCTAACTTCTAACTCTGTTAAATTTAATAAATTCTATTTTCATGGATGACTGGATGTTAAACTTAATTGTTACACCTGGTAAAGCAGCAACACTGATCATTTTATTAAGAGGAAAGAATTTAGACAGTTTTTAACTCTCAGTGATGCCGCAGTGTTCGTTTGACTTTAGGACCTGAAGCAGATGGCGTTTAGGACCCAGATTACGCCGAGTCCGTGAGGCTTCTGACTCTTGTAGCCGTAATGCTCCGACAATCCATCAAGCGGTGCGGCTTCGTACCTTACCAAAGTCGTACTAAAACATTTTTTGACAGATTTTTGAGTGCTGTGTACCATCTGTCCGAGGTCAGTAACACAACCAGAATTCATACATAAGGCCCACTGTTGATTTTTGAGAAAAATAAAGGATTTTACGTGCGCCTTATAATCCGGAAAATACGGTAGTTATGTTCAAAGATGGAGTCGGGATTCAAAGTGCGAACAAACATCTCGATCGATCGACCGTATTAAATATCTTGAAAAACATTTGCTATATGAAGCAAACATTTCACATCAATCACTGTATGTGTGTCCAAATTTTGGACCATAAAACTTTTTATACAAATTGGAGATGGTGGAGCAGCTGGCTCGTGATGATTTGATAGGGGATGAACTACATGTTATATATAACTTAACAACACATTGTCACCTTTTTGTCCAGGAAGGTAGATGGGTTTGTCTGTTTGGATGAATGTGAAGGGATCATACGCTTGGATCATCACTTTTGTGACTTGTTTGGAGTAAAATGTGTCTCCTCGTACCTCCACCTGAAAAATTTGCACCTCCTTTTGTACCAAAGGAGCCTGAAACAGTGGGATATTGTAGATAGTCGTTAAAGCCAATAATGCTTACAATAAAAACTAACAAACACACTTTGTGTGTGAAAGTGCTGGTTGCGGACCTTAAACTGAACACAGGTTTGAAATTCTTCATTTGACGTATGTGTGAATAAGGTCGTGTTCTTCTCTCGGGACTTCAAAGTGACAGTCATGACCAGAGTCCCACTGGGCTGTCGGAGAGTTGCACAGAATTTGGCCTCAGCTCCAGCTTCAATAACTGCAGGAATGGCCACCAGGTACTGGCTGCATACAGCATCGCACATACAGCAGTTACTGCAGTGAACAACTCACACAGACAAAAACACGCTGAAGACAAACTCACGGTTCAGCCACCGCTTGATCCACATGCATCCAGCTCAGAAGGACACACAGAGTGCAGCTCAGGATCCAGAGACGGTCCATGACTGGTTGTGACAATCCTCAGTGTCACCTTCTGCTAAATATCGGCTGATCGTCCCCACCCACATACACTGTAACAGCCACGTGTTTGAAACGCACTCATGTACTCTGATCTCCACAAAGTCAATCACTTACACATTTACAAAATCCCAATCCTGCTTTCACCACTGAACACTAAACTATAGACAACACTAAAGTTTGTCATTCAGTGTAAAACATTACAGTAACATACAGTGCTCCGAGGTGATGTTTCTAAATCAGCTCCAAGTTTAATTTGGCTGTTACAAAAAGTTATTTCTGTTTCGAATGTGCCTGTTTTACTTAATAATGTGCATTTTCTTACCGTCAGTGGTGGGCTATCCCACTGTAGTGTGTAACTACTGATATTCTCTAAAATCACTGGGAGTTACAGTAAGTGTAGCCACCAACACCAACCGTGACCTTTACCCAGCGTGGGATGTCTGACTGCCATGTTTGTGACGTTATTTCTCGGGAAAGACTAAACAAACGTTTGTGTAGTGATAACAGGCTCAAACACAACTGATGGATTCATCAGTGATGTCACAGACTGCTATATTTGCTTAAAAGACGAATATAACAATGTTTCTGTCCGAATTAAAAATGAAACATGTTAAACAGCTATTTGTTGCACTTTAGTAAACACCACAGATCAAACTTCAGCCCACTGAAATAACTGCAGTGACAGTCACACTGCTGAGTGTGGATGGATATGTTTTCTCATTTTTAAACTGAGATGTAAAACTGCTGAGAATGAGTCATTATCTCTGACCCTCTGGACCCAGCAGTATTACCCCATGTCATTCTATTTGCCATGTTTGATTTGCCTTTACGGGAAAAGGATTTTTGTTTGTTCTGTCTTACTAATGTGCTGCAGTGGGGCATGTTTAAACAGACATACAGATGTGTTCATCCTTATTAACAAATCCAGAAAATAACAGAAAAAACAGTTAACAGCACTGAACCCATGAAGGACTGAAGTGTACTGATATACTGAATATCTGCTGCTGTTATGATATTATTAGATATTTATTATGATACATGTATTTATGATATGAGCTCACTCATGATTAATGTGCTGAAACATGTGGCCAAGGACCCTAAACAGCATGTTCATTTATGTCAATAAATACACTAATGAATTCTGCAATAAAGTTCGTTATGCCAAATGAAGTTAAATACTTTCATGAAATCAATTTTAAAACAGTAAATACCAATTTTATTTCGTGCACATCGGTTAATTAAAACAGCGGTCCCCAACCCCCGGGCCTCGGACCGGTACCGGTCCGTGAGTTGTTTGGTACCGGGCCGCGAGAGTTGAGGCTCAGGTGTGAAATGTATGGTTTTCAGGGTTTTTATCGGTTTTCAGCGTTATTTTGTTATCGTTTTTATCGTCAACTCGGTTTTCCTGGGTCTTTTCACGTGTGTTATGAATAAATCTTCTTTTTTTCGGTACCGGCACTAGTCTTATTTTGTTGTATTTATCCGCGACACCTTATTGCCGGTCCGTGAAAATATTGTCGGGCATAAACCGGTCCGTGGCGCAAAAAAGGTTTGGGACCGCTGAATTAAAACATGAAGGGTGTTGCTAGGCAGAAGAGCAGCTCTAGCACCCACCTTACTGGCATCCACCTGCAACTGTATTACCTCACTTATATGAGGAGCTGGAGCATTTCTTAGGCATGTATGAGTAACTCTGGACTAAAACAATGACATACTTATGTGCAGAGATGGGCAGTAACGTGATACAAGTAATCCCTTTACTTTTTTCCAGTAATGAGTAATGTAAGGGATTCTTAAAAAGTAATTAGATTACTGTTACTTTCCCATAAGCACACTGCGATAACCGTGATTTAGTTTGTGACAATGACGTACGAGTGTGCGATGTCCGTGGTAACAGACTTGTGTAAATCAACAATGGATAACATGCAGTGCAGGAGAGAGTCCGACCATGTAGCGTTTCAAGCTTAGAAGTACTGACATTACTTTGAGTTTGCTTCTACTGCTGCTACACTCTGCATGGGAAGAAAACTTCTTTCTACAAAATTGAACTTCAAATCTGAGCGAGCACCAAGGGAATGTCTGCTTTACCTCTTTTTTTTTCCTTTTTTTTTTTTTTTTTTTTAAATTTTCTATATTGTCTTTATTTCTTGCTGTAGTTGATTTTTTCACAAAGAAACCCCCGGATCCCCCCCACAGACTTTTTCATTTGATTACATTTTATATGATTAAACAGAAAAAAATAGAATTGTGCTGAAAGGTCTATTGCTTTATTACGTATTCCGGTTGTGTGACGTGTTTTTAAAAAGTAACTAACTAAGTAACTAATTAAATAAGTAATCAGTAAAGTAACTGGTTTACTTTCTTGAAGAAGTAATTAATAACTAATTACTATTTTCAAGTAACTTGACCAAAACTGTTTATGTGCATCTGCCAGTTGCGGTTCTTAATAAGTTGCATCCCGAGCAGGTGATCTTCAAACAGAACAGCAACAACAACAAAAAAGGAAACACAAAACAAAGGCATTGTAAAAATCTCAATCAGGTTCCACAGAATCCCTTCCAAAACACGGAGCTCTCCAGGAGTCCATCACCATTCTGGTTCGCAGCCTCAGGAAAAGGGGATACTCCCCCGGAGGTTTCTCAGAGAAATACAAACCGGACTCCAGCAACACAAATTCAGTTCCATGGACAAATGGGATGGGACAGCGCACACTGGAGGAGGCCTGGATTGAAAGGCCAGCTTGACTTGTGCCCGCTTTCACCACTTATTCTCACTCTTTCTTTACAGAGACAACAAACTAAATTTTGAAAGATCTGTCTGATCTACATTCACTTCAAAATTACAGGGTCATATTGGCCCACATGAGGAATAAAAACCTTAAAGACATGTTGGTCAGAACTGAATTGCCGCAGTACAATGGAGTGGTGATGAAGGGGCGCAGCCACTGGGTTCTCAAACCCTAAACAACAATTTGAGAAGCTCAAAGCTTGGCCTGCTTAATATTTGTTCGCTTACGAACAAAGGACATCTCATCCAGGATCTCCTAACAGACGGTAAGTTTGACGTTTTCTGCTTGACTGAGACATGGCAACAGCCCAATGACTTTTCACAACTTAACGACTCCACCCCCCCCTCCCCGGGGTTTGTTTACACCTGCCAACCTCGTGTGTCCGGCCGTGGTGGTGGCCTCGCGGTAATTTATCGCGAGGACTGGAAAGTCTCGCCGCTGTCTGTCCCTACCTACAGCTCCTTTGAATCTGTTGTTTGTCAACTTTCAGGACCTGCTCCAACTGTCATAGCTGTCATTGACCACCCCCCAAAATGTAATTCTGTTTTTATAAGTGACTTTGCTGATCTGCTGACTAACCTAGCTACTGTTTCCCCCTAATATAATACTGCTGAGTGACTTCAATGTCCATGTGGATAACTGCGATCATCCTCTTACCAAAGACCTTTTACCCTGCCTTGATAGCTTCAGCCTTAAACAACACATGAACTTCCCTACTCACACTAAGGGCCATACTTTGGACCTAGTCTGCTGTTCTGGACTTACCCCCTCCAATTGCACAGCTGATGAGCTGCCAGTCTCTGATCATCTCCTTCTCTCCTTTAATGTCTTTCTGGAATATCAAGAATATAAATCTTGATATCCGTTCTTCTGCTCTCTCTAGCTGCTTGTCTCTTAACAATCTGTCTATTCAAGATGTTGCCTGCTCCACCAGGCCCAGGATCCACCAGCAGCCACTAGGCCCAGGATCCTCCAGCAGCTGCTAGGCCCAGGATCCTCCTGCTCCACCAGGCCCAGGATCCTCCAGCAACCACTGGGCCCAGGCTCCTCTAGCAAGGCACCAACAAGTAAATCGACAGTGACTTCAACGGGCCATCACAAGGTAATACCAATCTCACCATTTTCAAAATGCCGCCTAAAAAAGCAAACCCAGGAGTTGAAGAGGAGTTGGAGGAGATTAGGAAATCGCTTAATTTCATGTCTGATGAACTGAGCAAAGTGGCTAAACAACAAGGTATGCTACATGACCTAATGGATGAAATAAAACAACTAAAAAACTTGATAAAGGACAAGAAAATAGACGACTTGGAACGGCGACTCGAGGACCTTGAACAGTACACAAGAATGGATGACTTAGTCATAAGTGAACTGGAGACGCAACACTGAACCTACGCCAGAGTAACAGCTGGCAGAGGTAAAGACGGTGAAGATGCCCCGGTAGAGGAGCTGCAAACGCTTGAACAGCAAGTGATAAAATTCCTTCAAACGAAGAATGTAAGTATTCAGAGCCATCATATCGCAGCATGCCACACGCTCCCCAGAAAAGACAGTAAAACAAAGCCAGCAATTATTCTTCGGTTTGTGAGTCGCAAAACAAAGATTGAGTTACTGAAACAGGGAAAGAAGCTAAAAGGGACCGGTGTGTATTTAAATGAACATTTAATGAAAAAGACTGCTGAAATTGCAAGACAGGCACGCAGCCTGAGAAAACAAAATAAGATACAAGCGACATGGACGAGGAACTGCAAAGTAATGATAAGACTAAATGGCAATCCAGAAGAAGCGAAAGTTGTGATGATAAGAGAACTCAAAGACTTAGAGCAATATAAATAATCAGGAATCTGCTATTGAATCTATTGGAAAAGTGACGATTGGATAATGAACAATGGGTATGGAAAGTGTTTCTGGCCTTATGGCTCAAAAAACAATGGAAAAAACAACAACAAAAACACATAAATGACAAGTTTGGACACAGATTATAGGTTTCCATTCAGAGATATTGAAGAGGAAGACTTTGATTATGAGAAGGACTGTCAAGGAGGTTATTTTGCCACACACGCTGAGAAGATGAACTTCAAAACGTTTAACTATGCAGAGCACAACATGCATGACCCTGAAAGTAACATTGACCCAGATAATCACTTCTACAATAACAATAATAGTACTTGTGAGTACTATACAGATGACCAATTTAATATGAATATTAAAATGGCAAATGCATTGTCGGTCATACATTTCAATAGTAGAAGCCTGTATAAAAATTTTTCTAAAATTACGGAATGTTTAAGTAAGTTAAAAAAGTTTAATATAATTGCAATATCAGAAACATGGCTCGATAATGAGAAAGTTAGTGAAATGGGACTGGAAGGATACGAATTATTTACAATGAACAGGGTGAATAAAAAAGGAGGCGGTGTTGCTTTATATGTAGATAAAGTTTTGAAATGTAATCTGATTGAATGTATGTCAAGCATCATAGATGACGTAATGGAATGTGTTACTATTGAAATCCATGTTGAAAAAGCTAGCAATATAATTATAAGTTGCATCTATAGGACACCAGGATCATGCCTTGAGACATTCAGTGAAAAGCTTGCTGCTATGTTTAGCAACCTAAATGATAAAAAAGTGCAAATAATTTGTGGTGATTTTAATATAGATTTGCTAAACCCAAACGGACATCAGAAAACAACAGATTTCATCAGTACAATGTATAGTAACTGCCTTTTCCCTGTAATTATAAAACCAAGTAGAATAACAATTGATACAGCTACATTGATAGATTATATATTCACAAATAAAATTGACCATGAAATAGTAGGTGGACTTCTTATAACTGATATAAGCGATCATCTTCCTGTTTTTGCAATTTTTCAAAATTATTTTGGGATTAAAACTAAAAAAAAGAATCAAACATTTGATATGATACGGCATAGAACAACAAGAAAATCACTAGAAAGCATCACAGATCAAATAAGCCATGGATCACAAAGGGGATAGAAGATGCATGTAAAAAGAAAAATAATCTATATAAGAGATTCATAAAACAGAGGACGAAAGATGCTGAGATAAAGTACAAGTTATATAAAAATAGATTAGTAAATATTATAAGAACAAGTAAGAAAGAATATTACCACACATTATTGGAGCAAAATAGAAGTAACACACAAGAAACATGGAGGATATTAAATAGTATAATCAAAAAGGGCTCAAAAAATAAGAATTATCCAGACTATTTTAAAAAAGATAAAGATATTGTGCTTGATAAAACTAAAGACATTGCAAATGAATTTAATGATTTCTTTGTAAATGTTGGCTTTAATTTAGCAAAAGAAATTCCAGAGTCAAGAAATAATAATGACCTAAATAAACATATTACTCAGAATGTGTCCTCCATGTTTATTGGTGCTGTAACTCATAGAGAAATAATTAACATTGTGAAGACATTTAAAAATAAAAAGTCCACCGACTGTTTTGGTATTGACATGAAATTAGTGTTAAAATCTCCCAGTTCTTTTAATCTTTGGGCTGAAGGAAGGACAATACTCGGTGTATAAATGCTCAATCAACAATTATTTATTTCCATACAATTCAACCCTTAAGAGCATAAGAACCATCATGATGGGGAGACCTGCCTGCAGAGGGTCACAGCAAGTCTCAAAATGGTGACGGGTTACTCAGCTTCTTATAGCCTCTAGTGGCCCCCACCTAGTCGTAAAAGCCTAAACATTCACATTCTTTCTCTCACACGGCACCTAAGTTATGACCTCGGCTCCCTGTCTTTCTGCTCTCTGTAAAGGTGGGGGTATGGAATGTGGTCTGTCTCTTCTATTATAGGCACAAGGTCTTCTGCACCCAACATTCTCTTCATGATTCAGCAGTATGAAATGTCAAGAAACAGTGTAACACATTCAACAGTGTTGAGTAATACAGGTCAATCCAATAGATCTAATGATTTTCACACTCTTTTAAGTCAGAAGTATAATGCAAACTAAAACTACATACTGATCACACACTCTATATTAAGGGGCATAATATGATCTACAGCAGTATCATAATTCAACTACTTTGATTACAGATAGGGCTGGGCTATATCATACCGTTCCCGGTAATACCGGTATAATGTTGGGCAACGATAGGAAAATGAAATATCGCGATAGAATATGGGTAAAACGCGCATGCGCAGTGCCTATGTTTACATACGCACATGGCGGCGACGCAGAATGACAAGAGCGAAAGTGGATCGTTAAATGAAACGGATGAACCAGAACTGGTTTGTAAAAATGCTGCAACTTCAGTGGTGTGGAACTGGTTTAGCTTTCGTCCGTCAGATACACAACAAAGCACTATTTTTGGTAGCGCATGCTAGCGGGCCGTCGTTATTACCGTGTTGTTTGGAAAATACGGCACACTTAAAATCAATCCTTTGATTTTTCTGAAAATCGACAGTGCCCCTTATAATCCCGTGTGCCTTATGTATGAATTCTGGTTGTGTTTACTGACCTCGAAACGATTTTATGTGGTACACGGCGCTCGAAAATCTGTCAAATGTTTTAGTACGACTTTGCTAAGCTACGAAGCCGCACGCACGGCTTGATGGATTGTCAGAGCATTACGGCTATCGTACGCAGGCGCCTCGCGGAGTGATACGTACTGTGCTTCAACATAATATTACCGTATTGTGTGTGTGTATAACCTCTTTTTAAGTTTTGTGGATATTATACATGGTTATGCTGAGGATATGTCGGCCAATTTCCACTGGAAATGCCTTTTGGTTAAACTGTCAGCAAGGAATTTGCATTTGCACTGTTACATTTTTATATAACTTTATTGCACATAAAAAAACAGCTGCTTGTTTAAGTGAAAATACATTGATGGGGTTTTTTGCACTAATAAAGTTGTGGAGTTGTAAAGTATTTTGTCTAGTGTCAATTATATCGTCAGTTATATCGTTATCGCAAATTTTCAAATGTATATCGTGATAAATATTTTTGGTCATATCGCCCTGCTCTAATTACAGATATAAGGTAACATATGATAACAGAATAATCTCACAATTCCCCCTCTTAAAAAGAGATCACTTATAACATACACTCCAGCATTGCAAGGTCCAGTTCTTCTTGGTCCTGAGGCCCTCTGTCCCCCTCTAACGGGTGGACCATATGTAGAATGACCTCTGTGTTTGCGCATGTCAAATGCAAGAAAAACTATGATTACAACAACCAAGTACAGATGACACTCCCATCACTTTCCAGTTCTCCCACAGCTTTATTTTGGTGCTCCAGTTTCCCACCCCCATTTTGGTGCCACCTTATACCTTTCAAATGTACTCAGACTAGAACCTCTGTCTAAGGAGCTTTTAACCTTTATTTTATTGCTGCAGCTACCAGTATCTTCCAGTTGGGTGATTCTCAGCTTCTTTCTTCGACCTCCGGGGTTAGACCACCCTTTAGTCGTTGCACAGATCAGGGGATTATTCTGCCCCGATTTCAAACAAAGATCTGTGTATTTTGGGGTCACCGCCGTGTCCCCCTTTTTGCCAAGAGCCTCTCGAACCTCGTTGGTCTGGTGTTCCTAGATTTGGCCAACCCCTTCATGGTTATTGCTGTGTTTATGGGATCCATCTTCTCGAGGAGCCCAAACGCCATGACACTTGACCCCAGTTGCTGTCTCGGGAGTCCCTACATCTGTCTCTGCTGTGAAGGGTCCTCGTATCTCCGTGACCTCGTCTGGTGTCCGCTCACTTCCCTGCAAAGCAGAAAACCAAAACACCTCTCTCCCTAGCCTTGATAATCCAATGTTGTTATCCATTGTTCTTCCAGTGATGCAAATTTGGTTTAAAATATCATGTTCAGGACTCTCTGACCAAGGAACTTATTCTAATCATTATCTATGTGTGTGTAAAAGAAATCAAAAATTAATGAACCATTTCTAAGTCTAACACAGTATAAGCTTAAGTTTTACCATACCTAAATTATCAAACACACAAATAAGGTCATAAAATGTTCATAAAACCATTGTTTGATGTTCAGACTCAACTTCCCCCTTTTTGACACACTCCCATGTGTCAATTCATCGGAGCTGGAAAATCAAAAGAGAAGGTTAGTGACATCATATCTCAAAACTCAAAATTAGCATTAGCAACCAATGGGTTAATCTGCAGTTCCACACTCTCATGTGAAGCTACCGTCTCCTCCTCTGGTCTCTCTTATCCTCCTGCTCCTGCAAGAACAAAACAAAACAAAGCGAAGCATCCACCCTTCTCTTGCCGGCTGGGTGAATTGTTTGTTGGCATTTACTAATCCTAAAGTTGGTGCAGTCATTGTCTCAGTATCAAGTCAGTCAAAACTTTTAGTCCGTCCATCACAGTCCAGTCACATGCATTCATTCACACACATTCATACCAGATGTTGCTGATAATGGAGTCTCACGCGCGACCTATTCGAGTATCCATCACCAGCAAGATGACGTCATCATTTTAAAAGAAAACAATTCCTTGTTTTTTGGACTGGATTGACTCGCTGCAATCCTTTTAGACTCAGGACTTCTCACGTGATCAGTGTCCCATATAAGTGAATTTCTCTCAAGCCAATTACAATCATGGAGAAACACACTTTGCAACTGTTTACAGTAATAATATTTTATACCGCTTTAAATCTCAATCTTTCAGGCCTGGTTTAAAGCGCTGATTGTTAAATCATGAACTCACAAAATATCACCACCGGTGGATCACACCTCTCAGATGTTTTTCCTCAGTGCACTGTAACAAAAACGAAAACAGACGTAACCAACAAAATACTAATAAAAATAACACAAACTAGGGCCCGTTGCAGACATGTCCAAGCATAAAACTATCCCTCTCTCGCTTACGAGAAAGAACACAAGCCAAAGCTCACTGATAAAATCAAGCTAGCGCTAAGCAAAACCCAAAAATCAACCAGAAATTCACAGGAACATTTTGCTTCCTGCCGGGACAATATTGTGTAGGAATGAGAACCTCAGGTGCCGTAGCACCTTTTGTTCCTCCTTGAATTAAATCTCAATCACAGAAAATGCAGTACTCCGACCTAAAACTTACACTATTAATTCAACATTTTCACTCTGTGCCTCTGCTCCTCATCAGGCTGTGCAAAGAATCCAGTCAAGGCCATGAACCATAAACAGACATCACGCACAGACATTGTTTTCATAACCAAACTGTTTCAGACCTTACCCCTAAAATCTACATAAATATCCTCTGGGTGACATAAAACACATTTTAAGTAATCAATGGTAATCAATGGCTCCTCATAACAATTATGTATTGG
This sequence comes from Oreochromis niloticus, assembly GCF_001858045.2. Classification (NCBI taxonomy): domain Eukaryota; kingdom Metazoa; phylum Chordata; class Actinopteri; order Cichliformes; family Cichlidae; genus Oreochromis; species Oreochromis niloticus. Next base: position 1,153,083 of record NW_020328614.1, read on the forward strand.
GATATTTGTGTGCAGCATTTTGCATATCAGCATAAGCATTTGTTAGCAAAGCATTCTTCATTGCATCAGCGTGTGTGTGTGTGTATGTGCATCACTCTTCGTTGCACAAGCGTGTGCATGTGTATGTGTATGTGTGTGACCAAGTGGTCGGCGGGGTTATAAAAGAAATAATAAAATGACAACGCCACCTAGGGGAATTTCACCCCCAGGAAATATATTTAAGAAAAATAGATAAAAAAAAGAATAAAAGGAGGCCACACAGATTCAAGGATGCACACTGAGGCAGGTTGGCTCCAATATTAAAACAGTTTTATTTATAGTAAAAATAAATAAAATATTTAGAAACCAAGATGTAGCGTCATTGTTGACAGGGTCCTAAAATGAAAATAAAACAATCATGGAACTTGGACTTACCAGCAGCCGTGGACCCAAAAGAAAATCACACAAAACGAAAATCACTGCAGCCCACCCGGTGCTGTACAAAAGAAAGTGTGAAAACGACCCACCACCTGAGGTCCCAGGGCCACTGGCACGTCCTTCGTCCACTGAAATAAAACACAGAAATATGTTAACAGAATAAAAGGGACACTGAGTGTCTGGCTCGCTACAGATAATAAAAAAAACTAAAACACACTTTAATAAAAGAAACCACACACACACGCACACACACCACAATGGAAGGCTTATGCCCCACGGGTCCACTCGTACTGGTAGTAGTCGTCCCAGCCTCAATCGCCAGCTGGTCTGGCTCCCCACAGGCTAAGACCAGCAACGGAGGCAATTTAAAATTCCCGGCACGACACTCGGGCAAAGGATTGCTTCAGCCCGATCACAGAAGCGTGGGCACACGCCACAGTTCAGAAATAAAATAAAATAAAACCAGGCGAACCAGGAAATGGTAGGCCTACTTAATAAAACCAAACAAGACAAGACAAGACAGCAGGCTCCACCGAGGAGGAGCCCTCACAACAACGGCTAAGCAGGCGTTTCACTCTTCCGATTTAGGTTGGGGCGATTTGCCACGGAGAGATGAATGCAGCAATCAAACCCTAAAACAGATAAATGCAACCTTAGCCTCTGGTAGCTGTGAATGCTAATAAAAAATAGTTTTAACGGCTTACCCCAGGACCGGAGGCGCTATACTCTCACTGGTGGGGATCACACGAGCACCTCTCTCCGCAACGCCGGAATAAAATAAACTGCCGCGCTACAACAGGCCGCAAAACTATTAACACAAATTCAGGTACTCTGAGGAATCTGAGGTTAAGCGAGAGCATACCTGTGGCTGTCATATGATCTACTCTTGCTGATCAGTCCGTCGCAGAGTGCCAGCATTTACTGCTGCTTTGCGCTGAATGCATGGGAGGAATAGTTCAGAGAAGCACCAGCTCAGCTTTATACCTGATGCCAGCCTGCAATCAATATGCAGGTGGGTTCCCAATTGACCTAGTTTTGCAGTAAGAGCGAGCGGAGGAGAGAGCGAGAGCAGTAGAGCGAGCGAGCGAGAGAGAGAAAAGAAAGGCGAGTAGCCCATCCGGCTACATGTGTGTGGATCACTTCTCAGTGAATCAGCATTTCAGTGTGTGTGTGTGTGTGATTTTTCACTGAAGCAATCAGTGTATGTGTTTCTCTTCATTCTGAGTCAGTGTATGTAGATGTGTGTGTTTGTGCTCATCACTTTCCTGTTCTGGTGTCTTGGGTAAACCATGGCCTGAAGCGTGCCCTGGGGTCCTGCCCTCCTCCTTTTCAGTCCGTTTGCGACCATTGCTGCTGCTGCTGCTGTTCAAAGTTCAGTCTGTCCTGGTTCTGACCCCAATTGGGGCAGTCCTTTCTCCAATGTCCATGCTCACCGTAGGTGAAACCTGCATCTTCTTCTTCTGTGTTTTTTGTCCATTCTGAGGTGCCTTTTGACCTCAGTTGGTCCTTCGGTCACGCCCTTTTCGCTGCCGTGTTGGTCCATCACTGTCCTGCACAGTTTGAATGCAGAGTTATCAAGGTCAGCATTCTTTTGCTCGGCCTTACTTTTCATTCGGGTTTGGCGGGCGTCTCGTCACAGCTCTGTCAGCTGAAGCTGTCGGAGAATTTTCCCCCGTGTAGTGAAACGGGCCTTGGTTTTAATGCTCTCCGTCTCTGCTGCATGAGATCGCATTCCTGCAGCACTGTTGACATTTTCAGGTTGTTGTTGTGGGTCCAGCTGTTGCAGCATTTGGTCAGGGTCACGTAGAGGGGAGAGCAGGAGTCCAGGTCAGCCTCGGCTTTCAGGGCCGGCAAAGCAGCCTGTAATTAAACATAAAGAGAAAAACAAAAAACCAAAACAAAAACAAACAGAAGTGTACGAACAGGAAAATGATGTCGTGTTGGCTGTGTTACAACGAGAGGGGAGAAACACCGGGCCAGGCCCTGTGTCAGCCTTCTCTCCCCCCCTTTTTTTTTTTTTTTTTCCTCACAATATAATCAACTCATAACCCACCAAGTTGACAGGACAACATGCACATGTTCAAATTCTTAAGATCATGTTTAAACTCACAAAAGAGAATTTTCTTTCCGTCAGTAATCACTTGTGTTGTTCAATCATCAGAAAACATCTCACAATTTGACTGTTAACCACTAAATTTGTTATTTCATCATTAGTTGGTCATACCAGTCTTTTTATTTTCTTTTTTTCTTTGAAGCTAAATTGTTGTCCTGCAACCCAGAGGGTTTATTTGTTAGTAATGGATAAACTTCATCATTAAAAAAACAAAAAACAGGTGTATGTTAATTTTTGCTGCTTTAACCTTGCTGGAAAATCTTCACATGTTCATGAGTGTAAGCTGTTTTTTTCATTGCATGTGTGTGCATTTGTAGGCAGGCAGGTTAATTTTAACTTTTTCTCAAACAAGGCATTACCTTAAAAGGAGCCGTTCTCTCACATTTCTCTGCTTGTGTGTGTTTTTGTTTCACCTCTTGTTGTGATGCTCCGGACGCCTTCCCAACCTCCACAAGTCTGTTGGCCCCAAAATTCAACCCAATTTCATGTGCTCTTAAAACCTTCATTTCTCCTCTAATTCTCTCCTCGCTGCTGTCTGTTTCACAGCTGCTGATTCTTGCTGGGTGTGGTTCCCATTACTTATAATTTTGCTTCGGCCGCTGTGCTTGTGGGGGCAGTTGGTCCAGGTCCGTAGCTTCCTGTATTAACACACGAAGAGATTTATTTAATATCATTTTCATCATTGTTAAACAGATAAGCAGGCAACACGCCCACCTTGACAGCGCAAACTGCACGCCAGTCTCCCAACACATTCCTCTCTCTGCTTCTCAATAATTCTCCACTACACACCTCTTACTCTCTCTCTTTTTTATTTTTATTTCTATTACACCACAGAGTAATACACCCAATTATGCCCGTCTATCTCTATGTGGCTCCAAATTCCCTCTTTATTTAATTTCACACTCGTCAGGGGACAGGCACACAACAATTTCAACCACTGAATCGAGGAATTCAGCCTTTCTTTTTTTCGACTACTCTAGAACTCAACCTTTGATCGCAAAATGTGTCTTGTTCTAGTCCAGAATAAATGTGAACCCGTGATTACACGGCCGTTCCAGTGTTATTCTGTAGCTATGCGGGAGTCCTCAGTTCCCAAGTCACCACCTCGGCACCCAGACGACGCTGGACCGGCCTGTGCGTCCACAGACTGGGGTTGCCACACCATGAACAAATTAATTTCCACAGGTACACTAGACATCAACCTTTGATCCTAAAATGTGTCTTTGCTCTAGTGTCCTCCAATTCACACATCAACCGTCACTGTCCCTGTGTTCATGCTTCACACCCAGAAACACACCCAGAGCGCGTCTCACACACAGAAACACACCCACACACACAACGCGTTTCACCAGCAGTAAGACACACAGAGAGCGCCTCTCACCAGCGGAAGCTTATTATTGCCTCTATTCAATGTACTGGACTTATGGCCACATCAACCAAAGAGATTCTAATATCTTATTGCTACAGAAGCCAGTCTTAGACAAAGTTAAATGTGGAAGGTAAAGTGGGCTGCAACTAGACTCAACGTAGTATGTTATTAGTATCTTGGTAGAAGCAGTTTATCTGACACACTGGAATTCAGCCTCAACTTATGTTGTTAGTAAAACCAGACACCGACAAATTTAATGTGAAAATACGTGTAACTCAGCGACCAGATTAATTTGGAAAGCCCAATATGCACATTTGGTATTTATAATACAACAGGCTGTGCTTACCTTTCTGTTTAGGCCGGCCCTCTGTTCGCCTCGCCCCACGATCTCACCACAGGCCAAATCTGCACCTCCTCAGCACACCAAAGATCCGGGTCACCAGGCACCAAGTTGTTAAAATCTCCCAATTCTTTTAATCTTTGGGCTGAAGGAAGGACAATACTCGGTGTATAAATGCTCAATCAACAATTATTTATTTCCATACAATTCAACCCTTAAGAGCATAAGAACCATCATGATGGGGAGACCTGCCTGCAGAGGGTCACAGCAAGTCTCAAAATGGTGACGGGTTACTCAGCTTCTTATAGCCTCTAGTAGCCCCCACCTAGTTGTAAAAGCCTAAACATTCACATTCTTTCTCTCTTACGGCGCCTAAGTTATGACCTCGGCTCCCTGTCTTTCTGCTCTCTGTAAAGGTGGGGGTATGGAATGTGGTCTGTCTCTTCTATTATCAGCACAAGGTCCTCTGCACCCAACATTCTCTTCATGATTCAGCAGTATGAAATGTCAAGAAACAGTGTAACACATTCAACAGTGTCGAATAATACAGGTCAATCCAATAGATCTAATGATTTTCACACTCTTTTAGGTCAGAAGTATAATGCAAACTAAAACTACATACTGATCACACACTCTATATTAAGGGGTATAATATGATCTACAGCAGTATCATAATTCAACTACTTTGATTACATATATAAGGTAACATATGATAACCGAATAATCTCACATTAGTTAAGAGTATTATAGAATATATAGTGCAACCTTTCGCATACATTTGTAATCTGTCCTTTCGAACTGGTGTGTTTCCCTCACAAATGAAAATAGCAAAAGTTATTCCAGTCCATAAAAACGGAGAGAGATGTCAGTTTACCAATTACAGGCCAATATCACTACTCCCACAGTTCTCAAAAATTTTAGAAAAGTTATTTGTTAATAGACTTGATAAATATATAGAGAAGCATAATCTCCTAAGTGATAACCAATATGGCTTTAAAGTGAAAAGGTCCACTTCGATGGCAGTGATGGAACTTGTAGAAGGGATATCTAATGCAATAGATAATAAGGAATATAGTGTTGGTGTTTTTATAGACTTACAAAAGGCGTTTGATACAATTGATCATTCTATATTAATGAATAAACTAGAGAGATATGGTATAAGAGGGATAGCATATAAGTGGATGAAAAGTTACCTGGATGACAGATATCAATATGTTGAAATCAATAATGTAAAATCTAATCAGTTGAAGGTAACTTGTGGTGTTCCTCAGGGCTCTGTGCTGGGCCCTAAATTATTCATATTATATCTAAATGACATATGTAGTGTTTCCAAAATGTTAAAATGTGTATTGTTTGCTGATGATACCACTCTGTATTGCTCAGGTAAAGACCTAGAACAGCTTCTGACTACAGCGGAAAAGGAGTTAAATATATTAAAAAACTGGTTTGATGTAAATAAGTTATCATTAAATATAAAGAAAACAAAATTGATTATTTTTGGCACTAGACAAATGGTAAATGTATCTATAATCAGGGTTAATGGAATTGAAATTGAAAGAGTGTATGAAAATAAATTTCTTGGAGTGCTAATTGATGATAAGCTGAGCTGGAAGTCTCATATAAATCATGTGACAACAAAAATGTCAAAAACCATTGCTATTCTCTACAAAACAAAGCATGTCCTGAACAAAAAATCATTATACACACTTTATTGTTCTCTGTTGCTTCCATATGTGACTTATTGTCTGGAGATATGGGGTAATGCATATAAAACAAATACTCTTCCTATTTTCAAGTTACAAAAAAGAGCTATAAGAATTATAAATCAATCAAACTATATAGAACCAAATAACATTTTTTTTTATTAATCTGAATACCCTAAAATTTTATGATTTGGTCGAATATAAAATGGCACAGATAATGTATAAAGCACAAAATAACTTGCTTTGCCACAGTACTCAGAAGCTGTTCAAAGTCAGAGAGAGTCAATATGACTTAAGGGGAACAGATGTCTTTAAAACAAACAAGATAAGGACAAACATAAAGCAGAGATGTGTTTCTGTTAGAGGAGTTAACCTGTGGAATAGTTATGACAGTGATTTAAAAAGGTGTAGTTCATTTTCCTTGTTTAAAAACATGTTTAAAAATAGAGTATTAGAAAAATATATTAATCAAGAATGAAAAGAGCAAAAATAATAATTCTGAAACTCTTGATTGTTTTGCTTTGATGTAGTTATCTAAGGTGGAAAGTTTTTTTGTTTGTTTGTTTGTTTGTTTGTTTTTGCTTTGCTTTGTTTTATTCTTTGCTTCGAGCCCTGTGTACAGGAGCTGCATGCAAAAGATTTTTTGTTATAAGGGTTGGCGTAATAAGAAAATGCTTCAGCCAATACCTTTTGATTATCCTTGTCTCGTGCTTTTTTGCTTTGTAGTAATCTTTATTCTGTATTCTATATTCACTGAGATATTTGAATGCTAATCAATAAAATCAATCAAATCAAAAAGATGATCTGGTATTTTATTATAATCATAGCCTCAGTACTATTTTGAATTCTCTTGCTCCACAAAAAAACAGACCTGTATCCTTCTCTCGTTCAGCACCCTGGTACACCCCCGAACTCCGACTATTGAAAGCTAAAGGCCGATGGCTTGAACGTCTCTATAAGAAAACCAGCCTCACTATTCATAAGGAAATGTTTAACAATCATGTTCTGTTTTATCAGGAATGTATCAATCAAACTAAATCTGCCTATTACTCTAACATTATCTGTTCAAGTGAGGACTCCACCAAGACCCTATTCTCATTATTCAACTCCTTTTACAGGCCACCTGATTCTCTGCCCACTCATATCTATTCATCTAACTTCTGCGACTCTCTAATTCTGCTCAATGTAGCTCCTCCGTCTTAATTCAACCCCCTTTTAACTTCCTTTCAGTTTTTCAACTTCCGTCTCTTACTGATATCGCTGATCTCATCCACAAATCAAAGCCTTCTACCTGCCAGCTTGATCCTATTCCCACAGTCCTTGTCAAAGCCTGTCTACCCCTCTCCTTCCCCTCATATCTGCTATTATTCACTCTTCACTCACTGCTGGAACTGTTCCTGACGCCTTCAAAGTTGCCACCATCACCCTAATCCTGAAAAAAAAAAAAAACAGGTCTAGATCCCAACAACTTTAACAATTTTCGTCCTATCTCCAATCTACCATTTCTCTCAAAAATTCTTGAAAAGTAGTTGCTTCACAAGTCCATCTACACCTAACTGATAATAACTGTTAGATTTGTATTGTTGGATTGTCATTTATGCCTAGAAATATATATTTATATATGCTTAGAAGTATATAATCATTTGTAGATTGAAAGAATGTCTCATCCTAGGAGGTCTGTAACAAATCCGTCTAGCATGAAGACGGGGGGTTAGGGGTATTCTTTGTATTACGCACACCCCACTTTGCAGTTATTTATTCGTATAAAAATGTTTGGAATCATGTATGATTTTCGTTCCACTTCTCACGTGTACACCACTTTGTATTGGTCTTTCACGTGGAATTCCAATAAAATTGATTCATGTTTGTGGCTGTAATGTGACAAAATGTGGAAAAGTTCAAGGGGGCCGAATACTTTTGCAAGCTACTGTATCTTAAAAGACAGCCTAAGTAAAACTTCTTTTTCAAAATAATGATTTTCAATTTCAGCAATGTATGTTCTTCCCTTTTATACATTTGTATGGTACATGCATACAGTGATATCAAAACATATTGTGGTTCAAAAATTTGAAATAACTCAAATATTATGTAATATTATGTAAAGTATTTTTTTCTATCCAATAGTGTAAGTTTACAAAGACTTAAAAAAAAGTCATGAGTATATGTAATTTTGTCTTTCCATGACTTTGTACTTGAAATTGTTTTTGCTAAGAAATAAACAATGATTCAATATCAAATTCTGAAATTGTTTTAATATTAACAGAGGGTGCAAAAGTGATGTAAATTCAATTTCAGATTTCAATGTTGATTCAGTGGAATTGCCTGATATTGATTTAACATTGTTTCAATGAATATTTGCTATCTGGGATAAGATGGACCCATGTGACACAAGGGGTAAGGAAAATGCAACAGTGGCCAGGCCATGATTTGCTAGTGCACCGGAAATTACTTTATAAGACCTAGCTTGCCTCTTACCTAACCCCGAACAAGCATCCCAGCTACATCAAGGATACACCAGATTTCCTGGCAAAAATCAGCAACCTTGACATCCCTGGGGACTCAATGCTATTCACCATAGACATTGATCTGGTTACAATGTAGGTGTAGTGACTATCAGAGATATACCGTATTTTCACGACCATAAGGCACACTTAAAAGTCTTAGATTTTCTTCAAAAAGTACGGCGCGCCCTATAGCGCAGTGCGCCCTGTGTGTTGTAATGAGGACGTAGTAGAGAACACCATGAGAACGCTAAAGGGTGAAGTGTGGGCGTTGACTTTATCGCACATAGCTGTATAAAAGAACAGGTATGTGCGTTATGCAGGACATCGTTGTTTTAACAACCCTGAAAATGGCAAAGAGACACGCTTACGAAGCACAGTTTAAACTGAAGGCCATCAGCTACGCGGAGGAACATGGAAATCGAGCAGCCGCGAGAGAATTTAAGATTAACGAATCGATGGTTCGCAAGTGGAGGAAGCTAGAAAACAAGCTCCGGCAGGTCAAGAAAACGCAGCTGAGTTTCCGCGGACATAAGGCGAGGTGGCCCGAGTTGGAGGAAAGACTCGAGAGCGGTGGATCATCGAGCAAAGAACGAGCGGGAGAAGCGTTTCGACGGTCACCATTCGGCTAAAAGCAGTTTCACTAGCTGAAGAGATGAACATTGAACATTTCCAAGGAGGCCCGTCTTGGTGCTTTCGTTTTATGAAACGGTGCCATTTTTCCATCCGGACCAGGACTACAGTAGCGCAGCAACTTCCAGGGGATTACCGGTATAAGGAAAAGCTGGCCATCTTGCGCTCCTACTGCAGCAAACACATCGGCGACAGAAACATCCAGCCCAGCCACTTCACAAACATGGACGAGGTCCCGCTCACTTTTGACATCCCGGTGAGTCACACTGTGGAGAAGAAGGGGACCAGCACAGTAGCGATACGCACAATGGGGTATGAAAAGTCTTCTTTTACTGTTGTAAAAAGTGACTCTGACAGTGAAGAAAGTGAACCTGGCATGTTTGATGGAGATTTAGCGCAGCTGTTCAATTCAGACACAGAGGATGAGGACTTCGATGGGTTTGATTGATGATAAAAATGTGAGTACCAAACTTTGTTTTGCTCCTGCTTTATTTTTAAATATGCACACTTGTATGCTTGTGTGTTGTTGATGATGACGATTACTGGTAATAGAAATGTGAGTAAGGTACCGAACTCAGGTTTGCTCCCGCTTTATTTTTAAATACGCATACGGTACTTGTATGCGCCCTATAATCCAGTGCGCCTTATGTGTGTGTTAAATACAGTAATGGCACACATAACTGAGACTGCGCCTTTTAGTACAGTGCGTCTTATGGTCGTGAAAATACGGTAAGTGTTAAAAAAAAGAAAAGAAAGGGTTACAAAGATACAACAATCCTAATCCAGCTTTTAGAGATCAACCTAACCAGGAATGACTTTGAATTTAATGATGAATTTCATCTACAAATCAGTGGGGCAGCATTGGGCAAAACATTTGCGCCCTCGTATGCCAGTATTTTTATGGCTGATTGGAAGGAAACGGCATTAGCAAAATCCCCCCTGAAACTGTTATACTATTACAAATCTCTGGATGACATCTGGGGTGTCTGGACACATGAAAAGGAAGCAAAACGTGCTCTTGGGAGACATTAAGTAACAGTAATAGTCATTGACCTGCTCAATAATCATCACAATCATCACAAGTAAAATACATGTACAAAAATTCTGTCAACTTCTTAGACATCATTACTTTTATAGGACCTCAGTTTCGAACGACAAACAAGCTGGACCTTAAGGTATATTTTAAAGACACAGACACACATGTAATTATTGGAAATGTAAGATCTTTGCCCAATAAGATGGATGAGCTCACGTCGCTAACCTGGTCACAGAGGGAGTACCGGCAATGTAGCATCATGATGCTAACGGAGTCGTGGCTAACACCGCTAACTCCGGACACGAGCGTGACACTACCGGGATTCCAGCTGCTGCGAGCGGACAGGACGAGAGACAGCGGTAAGAGGAAAGGAGGGGACTGGCAGTGTTTGTGAATGACAGATGGTGTAACCCTGGGCACATCACTGTAAAAGAACAACTCTGCAGCAGAGACATTGAGCTGTTAGCCGTTAGCATGCGTCCGTACTACCTGCCCCGGGAATTCTCACATGTTATCGTGATAACACCGTATGTCCCCCCCTCGGCCAACGCGGATGCAGCCTGTGACTCTCTCCACTCTGTAGTCAGCAGACTGCAAACACAATCTCCGAGAGCCCTTCTCATAATATCAGGGGACTTCAATCATGCCTCACTGGACTCCACACTGCCCACCTTCACCCAGTATGTGACCTGCCCAACCAGAGACAATAAAACACTAGACTTACTGTATGCCAATACAGAAGAGGCATACAGTTCATCACCTCTCCCTCCCCTGGGCAGATCTGATCACAACCTGGTGCACCTTGTCCCTGTGTATGAGCCCTTAGTGCGCAGGGAGGCACCAGCCACCCGCACAGTGCAGAGATGGTCGGAGGAGAGCGAGGAGGCTCTTAAGGATTGTTTTGAGTCCACTGTGTGGGAGGTGATCTGTGACGACCACGGAGAGGACATCGACAGCCTTACTACATGCATTACTGACTATATTAATTTCTGTGTGGATAACACTGTACCTACCAGGACTGTACGGTGTTTCTCCAACAACAAACCTTGGATTACCCCAAAAATTAAAGCTGTCCTCAAGCAGAAGAGGAGGGCCTTCAAATCCAAAGACAAAGAGGAGTTGAAAAGGGTGTAGAGCAGGGGTGGGCACCGAGGGCCGGTGTCCCTGGAGGTTTTACATGTGTCCTTGAACCAACACAGCTGATTTAAATGGCTAAATTATCTCCTCAACATGTCCTGATGTTCTCCAGAGGCCTGGTAACGAACTAATCATGTGATTCAGGTGTGTTGACCCAAGGTGAGATCTAAAACCTGCAGGGACACCGGCCCTCGGGGCCTGGAATTGCCCACCCCTGGTGTAGAGAGAGCTGAGGGGACTGATAAGGAATGGGAAGGACAGCTACAGGCAAAAGATGGAGAACCAGCTTCAGCAAAATAACGTTGGTGAAGTCTGGAGAGGCCTCAGAACCATCTCAGGCCACAAACATCAGAACTCTCTGCCTGGGAGGGATGTGAGGTGGGCAAATGAACTGAATCATTTCTTCAACAGATTTGATTCAGCCATGAGGCAGTCTCCAACATTGGCTGCAGACTCACCACCCCCACTGCTGCTGTTCCACCTCTGACACCTCAGACACTTCACACCTCCTCTATTCACCCTGCTCACCCTCCCCACCCCAACAACAGCATCCAATACACACTCAACACAAGGCTCCAGCCTGTCTCTCTCAACCACCCAGGTTAGGAGGGAACTGAGGAGGATTAAAGCCAAGAAGGCAGCGGGTCCAGATGGCATCAGCTCGAGGGTTGTCAGGTCCTGCGCGGACCAACTGTGTGGGGTGATGGAGCACCTCTTCAACCTGAGCCTGAGGCTGGGACGAGTCCCACAGCTCTGGAAAACCTGTGTTGTACCAGTGCCAAAGACTTCACGCCCCAAGGACCTCAACAGCTACAGGCCGGTGGCTCTGACATCCCACCTGATGAAGACCCTGGAGCGGTTGGTCCTGGCTCAGCTTCGGCACCTGGTGAGCTCATCACTGGACCCACTTCAGTTTGCCTACCAACCTGGCATTGGAGCGGATGATGCCGTCATTCACCTCCTACATCGTTCCCTCGCTCACCTGGAGACCGAGATCATGTTCTTTGATTTCTCCAGTACCTTCAACACCATTCTTCCCTCAGTTCTGAAGGACAAGCTGGAGAACTCTGGAGTGGACCATCACCTCACTACCTGGATTCTGGACTACCTCACCGACCAACCACAGTATGTGAGGACTCAGGGCTGTGTGTCGGACAGGGTCGTCTGCAGTATGGGGGCCCCACAGGGAACGGTTCTGGCTCCGTTCCTCTTCACCATCTACACTGCAGACTTCTCCCACAACTCCACCCAGTGCTTCCTGCAGAAGTTCTCTGATGACTCTGCAATAGTCGGCCTCATCACTGATGGGGACGACAAGGAGTACAGAGGACTGACTCAGGACTTTGTGGACTGGTGCCAGCTGAACTACCTCCAGATCAATGCCAGTAAAACCAAGGAGCTGGTGGTAGACTTCCGCAGGCACAAACATCCTCCACTGCAACCACTGAACATCCAAGGTATGGACATTGAGGCTGTGGACAGCTACAGGTACCTTGGTGTTCATCTGAACAGCAAACTGGACTGGACTCATAATTCAGACGCCCTCTACAGGAAAGGGCAGAGCAGACTGTACCTGCTGCGGAGACTCAGGTCGTTTGGAGTAGAGGGCCCACTCCTGAAGACCTTCTATGACTCTGTGGTGGCCTCAGCCATCTTTTATGGTGTGGTCTGCTGGGGCGGCAATATCTCTGCCGGGGACAGGAAGAGACTGAACAGGCTGATCTGCAGGGCCAGCTCTGTTCTAGGATGCCCTCTGACCCAGTGGAGGTGATGAGTGACAGGAGAATGGCGGCTAAGCTGTCATCCCTGTTGGACAACATTTCCCACCCCATGCATGAGACTGTGACAGCACTGAGCAGCTCCTTCAGTGGCAGGCTGCGGCACCCACGGTGTGGGACGGAGAGATTTTGCAGGTCTTTCCTCCCCACTGCTGTCAGACTCCACAACAAAGACTTCAACTGATCAAACACACACATCCACAAATGTGCAATAACACTAATGTGCAATAATCTTTTCTGGCATCGTTGTATTTTTACTCAGTTGTATATAGCATTTGTATTCTATTTTATCTTATTGTATATTTTATTCTATTTTATTCTACTGTATATAGTATTTTATTTATTCTATTCTGTACAGTTGTGTACTGTATTTATTCTTATTTTATTTTATTCTAATTTTTGCTTCATAACTTTTGCACTGTCCACTTCCTGCTGTGACAAAACAAATTTCCCACGTGTGGGACTAATAAAGGTTATCTTATCTTATCTTATCTTATCTTATGCATTACTGTGTAAGATCAGCTTTTACCGCTACATACATACAAGAACTAATTCGGTCACAATTGCTTCCTTTCCATAGGATTTGCAGCCAATCCCAATTACTTAGAAGCCACACGGACTTTGTTTCTAGTGTTAAGAAAAAGGGATTATTGCCGTTCGTTCCTGAGAAACTTACAAAACGTTCCAGAACCCCAAAAGCAAGGAGGATGAAAAAGAATATACGTTTATCCCACTTGGTCTGTCAGACAGGAAGTTAAGGATCCAGCTGCAGAGGGAGCTGCTCAGTCCTAGATCCTGCAGTTTCCTGTCCAGCTTTGAGGGAATGATGGTATTGAATGCTGAGCTGTAGTCTACAAACAGCATTCTGACATACATGTCTCTCTTCTCCAGGTGTGAGAGGGCGGTATGTAGTGTCAGGGCTATGGTATCTTCAGTGGACGTGTTGTGGTGGTATGCGAATTGTAGAGGGTCCAGTGAGTCGGGTAGTGCAGAGCAGATGAAGTCCCTGACCAGCTTCTCGAAGCATTTGCTCACGATGAGGGTCAGGGCTACAGGTCGCCAGTCGTTCAATGAGGAGATGGTGGAGGATTTGGGTACAGGGACGATGGTGGCCATTTTGAAGCAGGCTGGGACTACAGACAGAGAGAGGGAAGGTTGAAGATGTGTGTAAACACTCCAGCCAGCTGAGCCGCGCATGACTTGAGGACGGGGCCAGGAATCCCGTCCGGATCAGTAGCTTTGCGTGCGTTCACCTTCCTGAAGCACATCCACACATCCTCCTCAGACACAATGTGCGCACTGACGTCATCCGCGGTGCGCACACTGTCCAGTCTCATGGTGTTCGCTGTGTCAAATCTAGCGTAGAATACGTTTAGATCCTCACACAGAGAGGCCGTGGTCTACGGTGTGCTGGTTTTCCCTCTAAAGTCTGCGATTGTGTTTAGTCCCTACCACATACTCCGAGCGTTGTCAAACTGTTGTTCCACCCTGTCCCTGTACTCACGTTTGGCTACTTTGATCGTCTTCCGGAGTTGGCAATGTGCGTGTTTGTAGTCCAATGTGTTCGTGGAGGCAAAAGTGGTGTTCCGTGCCACCAGTGCCGTGCAAATATCTCTGTTAATCCAGGGTTTTTGATTTGGGAAGGATTTAACTGTTCTGGATGGGACGACATCTTCCACACATTTCCTGATAAATCCGCAGACTGAGTCTGTGTACTCATCAATGTCATTAGTAGCCACGTGAAACATTTCCCGTTCCGCGTGATCAAAACAGTCCCGCAGCGTAGACTCCGATTGGTCCGACCTACGGTGCACCGCCCTCAGGGTTGGAGCTTCCTGTTTCAGCTTCTGCCTGTAGGCGGGCAGGAGCAGGATGGAGCGGTAATCTGATTGGCCGAATGGGGCATGGAGGAGGGCTTTGTACGCATCCCGGAAGGAAGTGTAGCAGTGGTCAAATAGCCGGTCTCCACGAGTGTTGAAATTGATGTGTTGGTGGAGTTTTGGTGAAACTTTCTTCAGGTTTCCTTTGTTAAAGTCCCCGGTCATGATAGACACCGCCTCTGGATGTGCGGTTTCCTCACTGCTGATCGCGCTGTACAGTTCCCTGAGTGCTCGGTCAGTGTCGGCTTGTGGGGGAATGTAAACAGCCGTAATAATCACTGCTGTAAATTCCCCCGGTAGCCAGAATGGTCGGCACTTAATCATCAGGTACTCCAGGTCCGTCCGGTGAGTAGAAGGATTTGACCGGATGCACATTCGCATAATCACACCAGCTGTTGTTGATCATGAAACACACACCACTGCCTCTGCTTTTCCCAGTAAGATCCTGTGACGTGTCCGCGTGGTGCACAGAGAACCCCGGTAGTTGTATTGCAGAGTCCGGTACCTTGTCCGATAGCCAGGTTTCTGTGAGGCAGATCACGCAGCAGTCCCGCATCTCTCGCTGGAATGAGATCCGTGCCCGAAGCTCGCACAGCTTGTTGTCCAGAGACTGCACATTAGCCAGTAATAAACTGGGTAGCAGTGGTCTGTTAGTGCGCCGTCTCAGTCGAACCAGAACACCAGATCTTCTCCCTCTGCGTCGGCGTTTGCGGCCTCCAGGGCCAGAGAACAAAGGCGTCTCAGGTGAGATGAATGGGGGTCTGCAAACGGAGGGTCCGTGTTGCAAAACTTGAACTCCGGAAAGTGATGAGAAAGTCCGTCTCTTATGTCCAGTAAGGTTTGTCGGTCGTACACAAGGAGACATGTGCTACTCGTGAAAAAATAGGAAAAGTAAAATTAAACACAAAAAACAGCTGTTGCTTGGGGGAGCTCGCGACGAGGTTGCCATACTCGGCGCCATCTTAAGGAAACAAAAAATTGATCTTGAAGGTTGACCCGAAGGAAATTGGGTTAAGACTGCCGACCTTTGCCAGCGCCATCTTACCCTTCCGACCATACATACATTAGACAAACATTACATGGGGAAGACAGGTCAGAGAGGTATGACAATAGAAAATGCACAACATGAGGAAAAACAAAGAGAAAAAAAGAACTCCCCCCAGACTGAGCTCCAACAGGGAGATCAGTTTGAGAACAGAAAAAAAAACAGCTCAGCACATGAATCATCACGTCTCACAATGTAAAAGACATAAGTTTCGAAGGCGTGGGGTATGGGGGGGGTGAGTGCAGGTCTGTGTCAGTGTACATGCATATGTGTGCGTGTGTGTGTGTGTGTGTGTGTGTGTGTTCTGTGTTCAACCAAGAGAAAGTGTCCGTTCACCCGGTTAAGCAAAAGTCAACAATCTTCGGTTGACACGGGTGACCTTGAAGGAGGGACAGAGTTCTGACAACAATCCTGTTATCATAGAAGAATTTGTTGTTCCAGTCAGTTTCGACCTTGACAGGCCTTCAGCTGGCGCCAGTGGGATAGCCGCATGAGTGAAGATGGTGAATGTAAAGGTCTAGTGCGAACAACTGCATCCAATTTTTACAGATGGTCTAATGTCCATCACTGGTCACCAATTCTCTCAATTCCAGTTGTTCTTCTCCAAGATGTTATCCATATTGTGTTCGAAACACAGTCTGAGTACTCACAGCCCTGCCAATCGTCTATCATGTCGGCCAGCGTTGTGGGATTTTGAACAGCTGTAGCTGCTTCTTGATAAGAATTTAGCATTTCCCATTATACATCACTTATTGATTCCCTTTTCAATTCTCACTGGCTCCACTTTGAGAGTCTCCGCCATCTCTAAGCAGCATATCAAAGACATTAAAATCATCCAAGTGAATTACATGCCACATGCTCAAATGTTTGTGCATTTTGGAGGCGTGTCCTCTCTTTGTTGTGATCAATGTTGGGCCATTACTCAAAAAATCATTATTACACAAAACACTTTTCTTAAAAGTAATGCAGTACTTCATTACTCCCAGGAGAAAGACATTGGTTATACTACTGGTTAATGTTATTCTGTAAAATGATGTGTCTCATAATCACCATTTAACAATATAAAGCTACAGCCCCACACACCAACACAGATCCCTGATGAGGACATGATCGTTCTCTTAGTTTTAGGTATGAACACAAATCAAAGATGAAAAATGGCACAAAGAGACTTTTTGGATTCTACTGTAGAAACATGAAGAGTTAGAAACGGCTGCAGCCTGACTGCTCACTTTATCACGGTGCTTGTCTGGGGTCAACATTCACTCAGCTTTCACATCATTCTGGGCTCCTGGCTAGCTTAGTGTTAGCTGTCTGTGCATGTGCTTGTGAAGAGCCAAAGTTGTGTTAACAGCATAACACAGGTCTTTCTCTCCTGCAGCAGACTCCACTTTATCATCACGCTCTCAGTAATGTCCATATCCACGCTGCAGACTGCACCACTATTTTAATCCTCTGACACACGAACAGAAATCAGCTGATCGTAATGAGAGTGTAAGACAGAAGATTTCTTACAGCTGTTTGACAAACATACTCATCTATCAGGGCTGCAGAGTCTGTCCACCTCTTTGTCATTTATATAAAAGCAAAAAGAGCACAAAGGAAACAACACAGTGACAGTGGGAGGATTGTGTGATTACTGTCATATTAATGTTCAGTGCAGGCTTCTGCTGAGCCGCTCTGTCTAATAATCATCTCAGCATTTTACAATAAAAGAGAATCTTTATTGTCAGCGTACATGTACAATGACATGATTATTGTAGATGAAACAGCAAAGCTGAAATCATTTGATGTCAGTTTAATGATTCAAATGTCTGTTAATGGTGGTGGTTTTATAAAGAGCTGATATTTAGATCATTTACTGCTCTGGGTACATTTCTCTGTATGTACTGTGTTTTCTCCATATTTACACAAACAGACATACTGTGAATGTGTTTCAGGCACACTGACAGATATGAATGATAAATGTCCTCATGAGGAGACGAGGACAGGCAGCAGCTCTGAGAGCTGAAAGAACAACAGCAGCTTAGTGAATGAAACAGCAGCTGGAGCAGATCGTGTCAGAGCTTTGTCATAAACAGGACGAGCTGTTAATGTCATAGAATTGTCAGCTGTATGAAGAAGGCTTATGGTTATTTAATAGCAAACGTTCAAACTGAACTAAACAGTCACAGATTCATGTAGTGACTGTGTGCTCAACGTGACAAGACTATTAATAATGATACATTTGTTCTAACAAGCTCTCTGAAACTGATCTTTGTATTTTTCCATGTAACACAGTGGAGCATTAAACATGCACACAGTTTAATAAAACTGTAAAATGATAAAAATATTTTAGAAACAGAGACTAATTTGTTAACACAGCCTGTTAGGAACAGCCATTTAGTTGTAGTGCTGTGTATAAATGTACATGTACCATTAGATGTTATTTGAATGACATCATTGTGTACTTTTACAGTTTCATGTACAGTTAGCATTTATGGTTGGCTGTTGTATCCTGTACACTGTTAAAGGTGTCCAGTCTTTGGGGAGGAAACAGCTGTGATGTTGCTCCACTGTCACAAACACACAAGTACATGAAGTACATGAAGTACATGAAGTACACAAGCGAAAGAGCCGCTGCTTTGTTGGATTCCACAGACACACTCTGTATGTTAAAGGCTCACACACACACACACACAAACACACACACACACACACACACACACACATGCACGTGTGGCACTATGTTAAAGACAGAGACATGAAAATAGTAGCCCCCATTTTATTTTATACTCAAAGACACTTTCTTTTAGTAAGGCCACTGCAATATCAGTTTTACTGTTGTATAAGTTCCGCCAGCAGGGGGCGCTCGGTCCTGTACGCATAGGTAGCTGACGCTACACTAGAAGTAGTGTCAGTGGAAGAGGCAGCGTGCGACCGAAGAGAAGTGATTGTCTTATTTTTCTGTTTTTACAGGTAAGCTGGGTGGTTGATAATATAAAACAGAGATTCTAAACGTGACGGACAGCAGTGGCGATTAATGATAAATGTCTTGTCTTGTGTCTTGGAAATTAGCTCTTTAGCTTAACATTCGCCACGAATGTTGAGCTAAAGAGCTAATTTCCAAGTTGGTCCAGTTGTTAGCCTTTGCCGATCCAAGTGTTAGACTGTACCGAAACTCTGAGCTCGGTGCAGGTATTTTTGGGTTAAAGTCACAATATATATATTTTGCACAATAAGAGAAAATGTGAATTGCTTTATGTTTAGTTCATGTAAAAATATGTTAAGAAAAACATTTATTTGAAAGAGATCTAGTTTAATAAATACAGTTAAGAAGACAGGTTCATAAATAGATTAAAACAGTAGTAAAAACAATATAAAACTGTAATCAGAGTTCACTATGTTATTCATGTGTATAGTAAAATGTATTTTTGTGATTTAAGCAGTTTATCAAGTGGTGCATATGAATATTAAACTGTCATGGCTGGGTCTGTGACCCAGCATTTTGAGTTCATTATATATTGTGTATTTCTGTTTTTAGTATGGGGATATGTTAAGTTCTTGTTCTTGCATTATTAGTTAGAACTTGAGGCTTCATGTTTTGTCATTTATCGTTTGGGTTAAGCTCATCTAGCTCCTGTAAAACCCCTAAGTGGTTCAGCCTTAGTTTTGTTATTGATCCCCACATTTCCCCTTTCCCTGGGCTTTGGTCTCACCTGCCATTTGTGTTTCATGTCTCATGTGTCAAGCCCATGTTGTTTGGTCTGCCTCATCATGTTTCCTGTGTTATGTTGTAAGAGTCCAGTATGTTCTTTGTTCATTGTATTTAGGTTCCCTTCCCCTGCCTTGTTATTAGGTTCATGTGTGTCAGTGGTGTTCCCATGTGTTAATGTTCCCATTGTTGTTTATTGTGTCATGTTTCTGGTTGATGCTGTCATGCCTGTCTTGTCATGTTTTTCTGTTTATTTTGAAAGTCCAGTTTTCATGTCATTGTGTTTGAGTTTACATATCCTGTGCATCGTTATGTTCATCCTTGTCAGCTGTTTCCTCATGTGTCTCGACTTCCCCTGATCACCTCATGTGTGTATTTAAGTCCTCTGTTTTCTATGTTTTGTTGTCAGGTCGTCTGTTTGCATCCCCACAGTGTTTCGTCATAGTTTACTCAATGTTCATAGTTTTGTCTTAGTGTTTTCACTGAGTTTCTTAGTCGTTTGGTTTTCTGAGTGTTCACAGTTTTCTTAGTTTTCATAGCTTCATGTTTTTCTCATGTGCCAACATCCAAATAAAGGATCGTCTTCTGTTCAGCCAGCAACTCCGCCTTTTAGTGTCTGCTTCTGGGTCCTGTAAACTAAACTTATCGGCGCACCCCGCCGTGACAGAAACTGTATAAGTTACTTGTATAAAGTAATGTTTGCTACACTAGAAGAAGTAGTGTCAGTGGTGAAGAGGCAGCGTACGGCCTGCGCGCCAAAGAGAACTGATTGTCATATTTTTCTGTTTTTACAGTTTTTCTGTAAAAATAAGTATGTTGCACGGGAGATGAGTTGGCCCAACATTTCAGCGGTGTAACACACGCATTATGTTTCTTTCTTTTATTGCCGTGGACGTCACTTGCCAGCTGTCACTGAACGTCTCCCAAGAGCACGTTTTGCTTTTTTAATGTTTTGCCCACTTGCACCATTTTGTTTTTGCCTAAACCTGCACAAAGACAGAAAAATGGCATAAGGCCAGTCTCAGGGGTGCATTCACAGCACTATATTTTCCATTCTGCCTATTATTAATAATGAAGCATGTTATTAAAGAAGCATTAATAATACTGGAGCTGTTAACACACACACACATACACACATGTGAGCAGAAAAAGTATCTTTATTAAAATGCAGGTTGAAACCTCAGGACCAGCCACACCTTCTTCAAACTGTGAGACGAAGAATAAAAGTTAGTAAAAGTTCAAAGTTGGTCCTTTTCATTGATGCTGTGAACATGAATGTGTGTGAAAGGTGTACGTGTGTGTTATTCCAGCTTCTTACCTGCAGCTCACGAGACAAACATGTATTGGGTCTCAGCCTGGTCACCTGACAGAAACATGGTAGAAAAACATGAAAGTGTCATTTCTCTGAGTCCCACTGATGGAAACATCAGCTTGTATGAACTGTTCAGTCTGATGGATCCTCTGAAGTGTGTCAGTGTGCTGTTGGAGTAAAGCTTAGCTAGACTTGGACCTGGTTGGTAGTAGTCATAGATCTTGACCACGGCTGGCTTCAGGTTGTCCACTGGGAGCTCCTGGATGATGTCTAAGCTGTGGTTGATGGGCGTGTCCTTTGGTAACTGGACGAGACAGAAACAATCGCAGACACAGTTTGTACCAAAGATCATCATCTGGTGTCCCCACGGTGACTTTCACTTACCTCCTCTAAGTACACCAGAACATGATCCTCCTTTTGTTCAACACGACTCACCAGGAGGCCATGTTTGAGCTGTGAGGAGATGACATCATTTTTATTATTATCATCACAATTATCACATGAGACACACTCGTTGGTCGAATCTGTCTAATTACTCACACTCTTCAAAGACTCGGGGTCTGGGGAAAATCCAGAGAGCATTTTGATGTCCAGGATCACCATGTTTGTAGTTTTCTCCTTTCCACTGTACCTGTGTTTGAACAGTGTGATTATACTGACCTGTGTGCACACTTGCTTTTCATCTACCAGCAGTTCCTCCACACGGGTAAAGAGCACTCCTCTAACCTGTCACATACTTACAGCGATTGTATTTGCACAGTGAATTTGGGTCTAGCAGATTCACTGGTGGTGTTGACCTCTAGTTGGACTTTCACACTGAGAGTGGTGACATCAGCAGGTGTTGGGATGTTGTAGGTGGCAGAAATCTGAGAAACACACTTGGGTCACGTGTGGAACAGAACTAATCACACCTCAGTGCACCCTGCTGTCACTGCTCTACACCATGACACATATTTGCACACATACTTTTATATTCATACCTATATGTCTATATTCATCTTAATATGAGTATCTCTGTTATATCTACACTCATTTTATACGAGTGCTTGATGTTTGTTGTATATTTGCTGCAATGACAACTCAGTTTCCCTCTGGTATAAATAGTTTCCCTGATTCTGATACAGACAGAAAGTTCATTTATTTTTGCTCAGTTCTCTAATTTAGTTGAAAATAGCATTGTACTCTCTACAGTTATTACTGTCAGGTCTAATGTCTTTATTGTGTATGAAAATACATGTGCAAGATGAGCTTTACATGTGGAAATGCTAATGCTCTCTAAAGTTTTATAAGTAAAAAGAAAAAGAAGAAACCCTTTCTCTGACATCAACCAGGAGCTTGTCACATGATGCTGTCACTGACCTGCACTGAAGCACATGCAGTGCCCTTCACCTCCAGGCTGTATTTTCCTGACACGTCCTGCAGCGCCTCCTCCTGGTAGAGCAGTTTGTTGCTCTGATTTACATCAAATGTCAGCTGACTGCTGGGAGCCTGAACTGTCACTGTGCTCCAACCTTCAGGACTGAACACCAGAGTGGAGTAGAGAGCCAGAGCCTGAAGAGCCACCACCGTGTCCTACAGGATGGATTGTGGTTAACACACACAGCATATGTCTCCATATTACATGGACTTAAGTGGAATAGACATTAAGTTAAAACTGCCCGTGTCACTTTGAAACCCTCTCACAAAAGAGATCCTTAATCTCAAGTTTTCCAATTTTCACTTCCTGGTTAAATAAACGTTAAACAGGTTAAAATATCTTTAACTGAGAATTATCAAAGTATAGAAATTACAGGTATAAACTTGCAGGTGATCTGTTATTTACAGGCTGTTACGTGTAGTTGGTGTACAGAAGTCTGAGGTAACATTGCTATTCTGTTAAAACAATGAATTTTTAGACAAAACTTAAATGTCATATTCTAACTAAAGAATAAAAACATCCCTGCCTGGCTAAAACAAATCTGTTTTACATATCTGATAGAAAAATGAAAGCTTCAGTATTATTTCTTCTGTCTCTGATTTTGTCTAAGACTGTATATTAACTCAAAGATGAGCTTCATGCTGTTCGGGTGGTGTAGTACCTGAGTGGAGGAGAAGCCTCCATAATAGTTCTGCTGCCCAGTCAGCCACCTGATAATACCAGAGGCATATCCCAGATCCTCAGCAGTCGGGGAGGCGCTGAGTTTGGCCAACAACACATAAGAACTGATCTCCACTGACAGGGAGGCTGATGTTTCTGCTGCTGTCTGAGACCAGTAGAGGAAACCTCCTACAAACACAATAACAGTCACAGTTATGCTAATAAAGCCTGAATGATGTCCTGCTAAAGGATGACTGACCTTCTCTCACTGCAACTGTGTCTAAGTGCTGCAGAAGGTGAGCTCGGGTCTCCACGTCTCCTGCCAGAGTGAACACATAGGCCAGCAGAGCTGTAGTGTAGGTGTTGCTCAGGTCACTGAGAGACTCCTTGAGACAAGCCAGGCTCTTGTTCATCACAGGATCCTTTAAAAGATCAAAACAAAGAACTTCAATGGAAAAACAGAAATCTTCTTTCATTAAACCCAGTATGAGAAGAATAGGAGGCAGTTTTCCTGATTTAGTCACTCAAAACATCAGCGTGATAATAGAAAGTGGCAGATGTGGGAAAACACAGCAATTAGAGGAAAGTACAGATCAAGCAAAGAGTGGAGCAATCTTCTAGTAGTATTTACAATATAAAGAACATATTGAAAAAACACAGTACAGGTTGGGTGGTGATACAAGTTCTTGCTGGTGAGAGTTCAGGTATGTGGATGACACCTGGGTGAAAATCAATTCTCAGGACGTTCCACAATTCACAGATCACATTAACTAGGTGGACCGACACATCAAATTCACCAGGGAGGATATGAAAAGTGTCAGGTTAGCCTTCTTAGACTGTGAGATTTCCATCAGTAATGGGGGACATTTAAAAGCTGATGTGTACCTTAATCCTAAGCTCCAGCCGATCCAGGAGAGAAGGACAACTGCTGCCTAAGTGAAAACCTGTAGTGATCCCGTACGTGTCAGAAGTATCAGAACAGCTGAGGCGCATTTTTTTCTAAACACTGTGTCTCTGTGGCTTTTAAACCCCAAAACACGCTGCGCCAAAAATTGGTCCACCCTGACACAAACAGAGTAACATAGTGTACGCTGTTAAGTTCCAGGAGGATTGCCAGGATCTATACATCGGGGAAATCGAACAACCTCTGGCTAAGAGGATAGTACAACACAGAAGAGCTACCTCGTCAGGCCAGGACTCTGCAGTCTATTTACACCTACAGGCCAGTGGACACTATTTCAAGGATGAGGATGTACACATCCTGGACAGGGAGGAACGCTGGTTTGAGCGTGTGATCAAGGAGGCCATTTACGTGAAAAAGGAAAGACCATCTCTGAATCGAGGAGGGGGCCAAAGCTGTTATTGCAGCCATTCCCAAACTCTCTGTGAATGGTACTCATGGCCATTGATCAGTGGTCTTTGATCAGTGGGTTTTGGTCAGTGGTTGTTGATCAATGGTCATGAGATTTTGCATAATTATGATTAAAGAACTGACCTCCCAGCCCATTGTTCCCTCAGTGGGCTGGTTTTAGTCATTATGCAAATGTACTGTTTATAAGATTGGGGAAACCTGCAGTCAGCTGAGACTGAAGAACTCACCTGGATGAGTGACGAAACGTTTCTCCCACTGAAAACGTGCAGATGAACAGAATCAACTTTTTGGGGTATATGTAATATATATATGTTAGATTGTATATTATATTGTTGGTTTATACACTTTTGTGTATGTATGTATATATGCATACCGGCTCGGACATCGCCCAGATCAACTATTGGAACAAGAAGGCATTGGTGGGCAAGAGATGAAAATAGGGCGTTGTTGGAATGCTACTATACAACTAACCCTGGCGGAAAGGGTTACATGAATAGGATGAGGGACCTATGGAATCTTCGATACCCAGCATCCACATTGACAGTGAAACAACTAATAGCTCAGTGTTCCAACATTTGAAAAAAGGGAATTGCTCTCACAGCTAGAGATTGACGAGGTACAACACAAATGCTACGGCAAGGGGGAGCCAGGACGACAGGTCAGGGGGCAGATGTCATCACCTCCACCCGAGATTTGTACCAAGCCCCAAGTGCTATAGTGCGAGAAGAACTGACCTGAAAGATAAGATCATGGCAAAACTTGAAACCTGGATCCCCCGTTGCTGGACTGCATGTACTGTACCAGTGTACCTGCACATGTGACGTGACAATAAAAGTGATTTGATTTGATTTGATTTGGTTACCAAGATGGTAACCATTTGGTTACCAAGATGGTAACCAAATGGTGAAGATCTCCTAGATGATGTAAATGCGATACATACAGCCACAATTATCGAGACTAACAAGCTGATCTACACAACAGCAGCAGTGATCAGAGAGATGCTTGGCTACAGGTTGAACAGCCACAAGGAGAAGGAGACTAGAGGCTAAGATCAAGGAGGGAGGTTAGCCAACTATCGGAGCTGCAGAAAGGTGTGACAAAGATGGTGCCCAAGAAGAAGTATAGCAAGCTGTCCATGGAAACTGCCAAGCAACGACTAACAGCCTTTGCCAGCACCTTGCCATACACTAGTATGGCTCACGCCTACTGGCGGAAAAAGCTGACTGCACTCCATGAGCGTCTGGCAGCACAAATGAACCAGCTGTTAGTTGACGAGAGACACCCGGAATGGCTAACTGTAGGGCAGACAGTCCTGAAGGGATCGGTCCCATCCAACTAGGCCAGACAGTCTTGAAGGGATCGGTCCCATTGGTCCCATCCAACTACTGACCAATAACCTGCCTCAGTACCACATGGAAGCTCCTGTCAGGCATCATAGCGGCTAAGATGAACAGACACATGTTTCTGTGCCCCACTCATTGGCAAGAATACAAGAGGTGCAAAACACCAGCTACTTGTAACAATCAGCCGAGACTGCCTGGATTGATTACAAGAAGGCCTATGACTCAGTGCCCCACAGCTGGATCCTGGAATGCCTAGACCTGTACAAGATCAACAGGACTCTAAGAGCCTTCATCAAAAACTCAATGGGGATGTGGCATACAACACTAGAGGCCAACTTCAAGCCCATAGCACAATCACCATCTACCAAGGAGATGCTCTGTCCCTACGGATACTGACTACAGAATGGAGCAGTTGTCAGCCATCTCCTGTACATGGATGACATCAAGCTGTATGTCAAGAGTGAACGAGACATCGATTCACTGATCCACACCACCAGGATATACAGCAATGACATTGGAATGTCATTTGGACTGGAGAAATGAAGTCAGATGATAACAAAGAGTCACAACTGAGGGAATTGAACTATCAGAAGGCAACACTGCAGACATAGAGGACAGCTACAAGTACTTGGGGATCCAACATACAAATGGGAACCACAAAGAGGCTGCTGGGAAAGCTGCAACCACCAAGTACCTGCAGAGGGTCAGGCAAATCCTGAGGAGTCACAGGATCCGGCCTATCAAAACCTACGGCCTGCCCGTCATCAGGTACCCTGCTGGGATAATAAGCTGGCAAAAGCCACTGACATCAAGACAGGGAGGTTCCTGACAATGCATGGAGGATTTCACCCCAAGTCCCACATGCTAAATGGAAGGAAGGACGCCGGGGACTGGTGAGTGTCAGCACCACATTCCATGATGAAATAACGAATATCCACGAGTACGAGGAAGATGGCCCCAACTGACCGAGTGCTCAGTGAATACCTCAGGCAGCAGAAACTCAAGAAAGAGGAGGAAGGCAAAGAACCATCATGGAAGGACAGGCCCATGCACAGTATGTACCACCGGCAGATAGAGGAAGTAGATGATATCCAGAAACCCTACCAGTGGCTGGACAAAGCTGGACTGAAAGACAGCACAGAGGCACTAATCATAACAGCACAGGAACAAGCTCTGAGCACAAGATCCATAGAGGCTGGGGTCTATCACACCAGGCAAGACCCCAGGTGCAGGCTGTGTAAAGATGCCCCTGAGACATAACTTACCAGCCGGGTGCAAGATGCTAGCAGGCAAGGCATACATGGAAAGCCATAACCAAGTGGCCAACATAGTATACAGAAAAATCTGTACAGAGTATGGACCCAAGGTCCAAATGGGAGACGCTCCCTAGAGTGGTGGAGAATGACCGAGCTAAGATCCTGTGGGACTACCAGATACAGACAGACAAAATGGTGGTGGTTAACCAACCGGACATAGTAGTGGTAGACAAACAGAAGAAGACAGCCGCCGTGATTGATGTAGCGGTTCCGAACGACAACAACATCAGGAAGTAGGGACAGGAGAAGCTCGAGAAATGCTAAGGGCTCAGAGAAGAGCTCAGGAAGATGTGGAGGGTGACGGTAACGGTAACTTGATGCATGTTCCATATAAGAGTGCCAATAGAAATAGCAAAAGTGAGCTGTGTCATCTGGTGATGTTGGCTGGTAGTGAGACCAGCTTATGTGTAGGGACTGCTTGAACCTAACTCCATGGCTCAGCAGGACAAACTCTACTGCTTTTTTTGTTAAATACCTTGATATTCTTTGAGTCTACTCACATGTTGGGATGTATTCATTTCCAAGAAGGCAGCTGTAACGTACGCACTGAGAGTCACTTCATCAGATACACCACCCTGTCAGCAGAAGACATCATAGACACTTATCATCAATGCACCAACATTCAGGGATATGAAGTCATGAAAATGATTTTTAGCTGCATGTGGTTTTAGTATCATGAATGTCTTGATGCATGTTCAAACATCCAGCTAAAGAGTTGAACAAGAAATTGATATTGTTCATCTGGACATTGTATTTCCAGTGAGATGGATGTTTCTTCACCTCGGGTTTCCCCAAACTTATGAACAGTTTGTGTAGTCATCTACTAATCAGAAGGCTGATGGTTTGATTCCCAGCTGCTCCAGCCTGCATGCCAAACATTTGTGGGCAAGATACTAATCCCAAGTTGGTCTCTGGTGCATACTTTGTATTTTGTATAAATATGTGTGAATACTACATAGAAGGCAGTGCTGGTGTGAATGGAGCAAGATGTATGGAAATTATTTCTTAAATAAAATAATAGAATGTACTGGTGTGAGCTATTACAGTATTTAATACAGTGTTTTCCATGTATGCATGACATTATTAATAAAGTTTGTTAAAGTGCGTCCACACTGGAGGCTGTTTCCACAGTCTAACAGCAAAGAACTGCAGGTTACCTTCATTCTGTTATTGAAGAGTTTCCCAGACTTTTCAAAACAGCCATTTTCTTGTTGTTTATGTTGCAGCCAGGACTTAGACTCTTCGATCTTTCTGGGATCAATATAGACGAAAGACTGAGCTTTGGAAAAACTTCTTACCACAAACGCAGTCAGCCTGACAAAAAGAAAACAACACTTACACGTCTTACAACGATGAAAATGTTTGGCCTTAAGGTCACATTAAGAGAAAGAAATACTGATCATTTTGAAAATAAAGTTGAAATTTCAAAATTTCATTTGAAAATGTATTTTGAGAAAAAAGCCAAAATGTGGGCGAGTTATTTCAGGACAAACTGCCACGGTTGCTTTACCCTCTGAATTAGTGAAATCGTACTTCAGACTCAGTTTTAGTAACAAGGAAGGAACTGATGTCACTTGTAGCAAATAAAAACCGTGTGGCAGTAAGTATAAGTACACTGAAAAGCAGAAAGTGGTGCAGAAATCTGCATGTGGTTAGATTTGTATAAAAGGAAATAGCTGCTAATGCACAGATGCAAGGATACCGATGGTTACACGCTCGTGGAATAAAGAGGATCTATGCTGTATCACAAGACAACTGATTTATTTCACTACATCTACTCAAGGCATTTTATACAGGGTATAGCAGTCGTTTGAAACAACAACTGTAATCATTTTAACTGTTTTCTTAGACTTGAATTTGACTTTTTTCACAAAACAGTATTAAGACTTTAATATTGAAATAGTATTTAGACTTTTTTTTAAGTAGAATTACAACTTTAATCTTTAATAAAATTTGACTTTATTCTAATAATGATCAATAACATTTTTTATGTGGCTCTAATGCTCCTTCCTACCTACTAAATTACACAGTATTAACCAAAAGTTATTGGTAATGTTATCATAGTCAAAGGATTAAATGGAGAATTATTTAAAGTATTAGAGGTAGACATGTTTATGTTATTAATGCTCTCTGGTTTATGACATGTTTGATCAGTGATGTTCTCACCAAGTGTTTCCTGGTCCTGTTCCAAATGTGGTGTAAGCACCATCAGCACTTTTGTAGTTGAGCTGTCTTTGGTATCCTGTAACAACAGGGACACAATGATCGAGACATTGTTGCTATGGTGATGATTGGACTCCATTTGTTTATGGATCTGCATGTGTACATCAAGATTTGGGAAATTCTACGACTCTTGCTGACAGATGAGGAAAAAGACACATTTGACCCAAAACTGTGGCTAATGTTCTGCCTCATGTCGGCTTGTTTCTTGAACCGTGTGTGTTGAAGTGATTCAAATGATTTCCTTCTTAGAGGAAACAATAAAAACTTGCCACTGGTGAGGAAGTTAGTAGCTTTTTCCATGATGGCTGTGGTGAGCTGCTGTGTGCCTTTCAGGTAGTGGAGGATGTAGATGTTGGGGGCCAGGAGAGCCATGTTCTGCTCCCCACATCCATACGGCATCTGCAGCAATCCATCCAGGTTCTTCAGAGCCCGGCCGAGGATGTCACCTGATCAAAAACACTGATTCACTAAAACTAACAAAACTAGTGTAAAACAACTTTGTATTATTGGGCAAAGATAACCTGAATGATTTCAATATGCAATTTTAAATGATGATTTCATTTGCTGAGCGAAAAAACATCCAAACTGAAAATCGTAGATTTACTGTGATTAACCAAATATTTCTGAGAAGACTGAGTTTCATTTCACCAACCAGACCCAGACCTGATTAAGGCCAGACCTGCTGGATCAAGAAATCACTCAAGTACAATCTGTTTGACAAAGGGAAGCAGGCTAAAAGAAACACGTCATTGCCATGATTGAAAGAAATTCAAAAATAGGCGAGAAGTCTTGAGATCTATCAGTTTGGACAGGGTTAAAAACAATTTCTACAGGTTTGGAGCGCCAGTGCAGCATGTTGGAACCCATTATCCACAAACTGAGGAAACTAGAAAAGATGTGGCTGAAATTACTCCATTAGCACATCGACGACTCACTGAAAAAGTCAAACGAATCCCAAGAACACCCAGAACTGAAGGCCTTGCCTTCCTCTGTAAAGGTCAGAGTTTACGATTCAACAATACAAAGGAGACGGGGCAAAAACAGCATTCATGGACAAAACCACTGCTGACCAAAAAGAACACAAAAGCTTATCTCACATTTGCCAAAAAACATCTCCATGCTCCACAAGATATTTGGGAGAATATTATATGGACTGAAGAGAAAAAGTTTTGAGTTTTGTTGCATTTGGCTTAAAAGTGACGCATCATTTCATAGAAAGAACATCACATCATACTAACAGTGGTGGTAGCAGTGTGATGCTCTGGGGCTATGAGGCGTAGGGGTGTCTGTGGCTCAGCTGCAGGGGAGGGGTGGGGCATTGGGTTCAGGTGGTTAGCGATGGAGGAGTCTGGTTAAGGCAGCTGGTGCCCAGTGTTAAATCATGCCTCTGCTGTTTCAGTAGCACGCCACGACCTGGATGGAAGAACTCTCTACCAGGAGAATGTCCAGCTATCAGTTTGTGCCTTAAATCTCAAACTTGGGCAATTAACCCTCTGGGGTCAGGGTATAATTGGCTGTTTTTGACTACTCTTGATTTTACCTCTATATCTCACCTTTAAAAACTGTTTGTCTTGCCTTGTTTGGTATCGTTACTTTCAGCACAACTTCAAATATCTAAAATTTGAGTTATTTTTTTCATTTTGGCATACTATATTAGCACAGTTGATCTAAATTCACACATAAAATTCAAAATCCGAGTAGAACAAAAGTTATGTTTTTTACTGTAAAACCCACAAACATGTTTAACGAATCATTTTCATAACTTGAAATGCAAATAAAAGTTGTACATTTCTAAAAATTATGCACAAGTTTTGCAAACAACAAAGTTATATGATACTATTTACCTGAAATTGCAGCCAAGGCCTCACGCGTTTTTTATATAACCATTTAAATCTATTTACAGAACAATCAGGTGTGCTTCATCAAATAAGAAGGCACACAAATTGTTTGTGCCAGTCCAAAAAAAATAGTTTGTGTTCAGTATAAGACAGAGGAGAACAGCACAGGCCTAAACCCTGCAGGTCTGACAGCACAGCCCATTCTCACTCCCCAGGCGTAACATGCCGACGTTTTGTCACATCCCGCGGCGTTCCTGAGGAACACGAAAGGAGACCTTCAGCGTTCTTATGGTACGCGGCAGGTTATGGCTGAAATTCAGTGCAATGATGCTCCCGCGGTAATAGACGTTCCAGCCCTAAACTTATAAACTAATAAATGAAATCATCTTTTAAAAGTTGAATACAGTTTTTACTTTTACTTGAACATGATGTCTCTTTTATCTTCTGTTGTTTTAGTAATTTGCTATTTGCCTTTTTAACAAAGCTTTAACTTGCCATATTTTTATTTGGCTGAATGAAAATGGAGATGAAATCATGAGGTTTACCCAGGACTGATACAGAAGTGCGGGCAGATCCTTCTATCACATTCTCAGGCAGATGTATCTCTGCTTCCTCTGTCAGCGGGCTTCCTGTGTACAGACACAACAAAAGTCCAATCAGGAAGTCACGACTACAACAGAGTTACTGTTCAAAGTCACCAGGTGGCCTGATCTTCAGCACATATCGTTACATTTTGTGAAAGTAAAAGATGAAAATTTGGCACATTTTATGTACACAGTGCACTCCACTGCTAACTAGGTCATTAGGTCATTTCTTTATTTAAACTTTGTGACTGATGGACATCACACTGACCTTTTGGACAAAGAAGCCAGTTGTACGTCTTTGTCATCTCAGTTCCCTCAGCCTGAGGAAGAGGACGTGCAAAATTATCTTTAAAATGAGTAACAATTTAAATTTTATGAGTAAAAATGTTTTTCTGGTCTTGTATTTATGGTACTGACCTTCACTATGAGAGATTTGGTGACCACGTCGATGCGACCTCTGTCTGGTACGCTCACAACCTCATTATCACATGACACATGGGACGCTACGGCCTCAGCAGACACAGTCACATTCACAGCCCCTAAAAACAGCAGCACAGGTCACCTTCTTTATCTCTCCATTAAAATAAAGGTTACTGAGGTTATTTTACAGATTTTGTAGAAACTAGAAGGAAATGTGTTGGGACAAAAGGAGACAGTTAACTGTGATCACACTAGATCTAAATCTAGATCTCTAGATTTAATGTTGGTTCTAAATCGAAGGTAAGATAAATTATAATTGGACATTTTACTGCATCAGGCATGAAAAACATGAGCTGGAAAAAAAAACAGTCCAAAATGATGTCAGGGTTGCTGCTGAGTCCTGCTGGAGGCCAAAGTACTGCAAATCACACTAATTAAGATTAAGAAGAAATAATTTACATGGCAATGCAACTGCAAACAGTCTGTTCTAATGATACTGTCCAAGGGAAGCATGCATAATGTAAATCAGCGGTCCCCAACCCCCGGGCCTCGGACCGGTACCGGTCCGTGAGTCGTTTGGTACCGGGCCGCGAGAGTTGAGGCTCAGGTGTGAAATGTATGGTTTTCAGGGTTTTTATCGGTTTTCAGCGTTATTTTGTTATCGTTTTTATCGTTAACTCGGTTTTCCTGGGTCTTTTCACTGTGTTATGAATAAATCTTCTTTTTTTCGGTACCAGCACTAGTTTTATTTTGTTGTATTTATCCGCGACACCTTATTGCCGGTCCGTGAAAATATTGTCGGGCATAAACCGGTCCGTGGCGCAAAAAAGGTTGGGGACCGCTGATGTAAATAACTGATGAGAATTGAAAGGAAGGTTTCAAAATGACTTATAATTGGCTAAGACAGCTGCATTAAGTAAAGCATGAGGATGGAGGCAGCTGCTACCCTCAGACTGGAGGTATCAACGTTCTGCCCCACTCCCTACAACCCCCACGTTTAGCCTTCCAAATACAGGGGTTATATTCTTGGTTTACCTCGATTTGCAGCTGGATTTGACTGTCTACATGTCCTAGCTCTACGCTGCACACTCACTGTTGTCTAATGCACATACAGCATTCTAAATTCCATGAATAAAGTTTATTGGGTCTCAGATTCACTCATTTTATTATGATAACTTATATTTCAGCAGTATTTCTCACATAGTGTTTTTATAATTTCTCTTTAATGTTTTAATCTCCATTTATTCTATTTAGTCATCTTATGTGGATTCTTTTTTCTTAAAGATGCGTTTAAGTCACTTCCTGCCTTCTGGGTCCTGCACTTGGGTCGTACTCAGCCTGCCACACAGCGGTTTCCTGGCCGTGTGGAGGACCAAAGCCTGATTCTCACCTAAGGCTGTTGGGATCATGGTCCACCTGAGGGTCTTGCGCTCGTTGGCACACAAACAGGATGTGTACAGATCACCAGAGAGAGGCGTGAGGGTGTAATCTGAGGACGGCCCAGGAGTGACAGTAACCTGTACGAGGAACACAGACGTTATATTTTAAACTAAACTAAACCCTGTTCTACAAGGTGCATGAGCGCACAAAGAAAGCTAGAGGAGGGTTGGTAGTGTAAAGACATTTGATTGGGCGATCCTGTTGTCAGTATTTGCAGGTGAGCTTGTAGGTGTTGGTGAGCAGGGGCCCTTCAAGAACGGCCTGCTTCCTGCATGGTTATATTGCCAAAGAAAAAAATATTTTCTATAACTATAATATAATTATATATTATAAATATATAAATTTAGCTTAGAAAGTAATGTTTAGGTATGGTTTTCCTTGGCTATGAACAGAAATTTAAACACTTTAATCATTCATTACCATGATGCAGCTGGTCAGGTAGTTAAAGACAGTCGCCTTCAGTTCAAAGTGCTCCCCCCGGATGATGGAGTAGGGCATGGTGAGTTCAAGGAAGAAAGGTTGGAAGACTTTCATTTCTTTACGAGGAGCCAAACCAAAACCCTGAGAGGACAAACAGAAAGCCTCCGTCTCCCAGGTGGTGATGGTGTCTGGGACAGTCAGGGACACGCCCCTTTTTCCATCGTCTCTGAAGTAGCAGATACACACAAACATATTCTATAACTGCAGTGTGAATTTCTTGTATATGTTGCATTGACAAAGTAAAAGAGCTCTGCGTTGCTGAAGAAAGTTAAATAATAATACCCAAAAATAAAACACAACTTTAAATATGTCAAAAAATCAGCCTGAAGCATCAAAACATGCTTAAGAAAAAATTCACAATTATTCTAATTTTGTTTTCCATGTGTGCAAAGACAGCAGAAAGTTCACATGGGTTTCTAAATGTGATCGTATAAACTTTTTAAAAATGTAATATGCATCAGATCTCTTCACAAGAGATACATACCCAACTTCCACCAGATCCCAGATCCAAGTCTCAGGGAAGAAAGAGCGAACTGTCTCTATTGGGGCAGGTTCAGGAGCAAGATTCCCAGCAGATGCCGCAACAGGACTACTTAGTCGAATAGAATTATCTCTAAACCGGGGAGCCATAGCTAAATAAAAAAAGAAAAATAATTACCTGTTTTCCTTTTGGTAAATGCAAAGCAAAATGTATAGCCAGACAACACAAACAAGCGAATGATTCACCATAGTAGACACGATGAGAGCGTTCATGGTAAAATTTTCCTTTGAACTGGAGGCATGAAGGCAATCGAATAAGCAAGTTTGTTGCCATCTTCAGTCCAACTTTCTAGATATTTCAGCAGCACACAAAGATCAGCAAAAACTGGTGCAACAACAAAATCTATTGCATTTACATTATGTTTGACTGACTCACAGGTATACATGTATTTTACCTGGAAAATTGCATAGGCGTCATTTTGCTCTTGTCTGGGGTACGGCAAAACATATCTTTTTGGTCTCACATTAAGGCATTCTGTAGCATCATCAACCTCATATGGGATACCTGACGATTTCTTGAGTGGGAACAAGTCAAATATCTGAAAAGAAAAGTACTTTTCAGCAAAACCTCCAAACCTTTTTAGTCCTATGAAGTTTTGACTGATCTATCATGATCAATGTCACATTTGGTCCACATATTTGTTAAACTCTTAAATGAAGTACTGGTGTAAATACTAGAACCGATTAGGTTCAACTGAAATGCTAGATTACCTAAGAAGGGTTCTTAAAAATAAATAAATAAAAATGATCAAGTTAGCAGTAAGCCTCCACAGATATGAGGTGTTGTAGTTGAGCGATCTTACAGAAGTTGTACAATTTCTCTATAAACTGTTCGTTCTTAGTGACTTATATGGCTACAGTAAGTCTTCTCCATTTGAAGCTGTCTCTGTAGCTCCTTTACCTCCTTTAAGTCTCACTTTTTCCAGGTTTTGCTGTATGTTTAACATCAACAAATACTCATGTGTTTGAGCAGTTTTGATGTAAAGTTAAAGTCTTCTCAGTAAAGTAGACACTGACTGGCAGGTGATACATTTACCTGACTGTCATCACAGACACATGCATTTGTAACCTTGTATTATTTCTATACTAGTTTGCTTTAAGATAAACTCAGCATTGAACATTTTAATAAAGTTGAATGTATGTGTTAGATTTATATTATTAGATTGTCATTTATGCTTAGAAATATCTACTCATATATGCTTAAATGGTAAATGGATTGATTCTTACATTGCGCTTTTCTCCTCTCCCGGAGTACTCAAAGGTCTCTATACAACATGCCTCATTCACCCATTCACACCCACTCATGCAAGCACTTCTAAACGAATGTGCAAACTTAATCTAAATTCAAACACCCCGATGAACACATCGGAGGGCAATTTGGGGTAGCATCTTGCCCAAGGACACTTGACATGCAGACTGGGGAAACCTAGGATCGAACCACCAACCTTCCAATCAGTAGCTGCTCCACAGCCACCCCAGCTTAGAGTTGTATAATCAATGTCATGTTGGTAGAGGTTTGAGCCTTAATAGTCTGCAAAGACTTTGTGTGCATTCCAGAGTGCTCTGGCATTCACACCCACATCCTGGGAGCATGGGAGAGTCGTACCTTCTCTTATTGTTTTGTGGTAGGATAAACGTATCTATATCTGTTTTAGTCTAAGTGCCTTTTGTTTAGATGAACTGCTGGACTTCCAGACCAGCAGGTTTAGGGAAGTCGTTTATGGGGTCACACTCTGACCCCACACACACACACACACACACACACACTTACACAACGCACAGGCAAGGTACTCTTTGTGTGTATGTATACGTCATATGTTAATGAACCTATGCATAATAATGTGACCTCAATAAAAGAGCAGTGTTACGGGGGAGCAGACGAGAGCAACTGGGGTCAAGCGAAGGAACGGCGTTTGTCCAGTTCTCTCCCTCGTATACGAGAATCATAAAGAGCTCTGCTTGGTGTTCAGTGCTTTCTGCTGTGTAGTTGAATTGTCTTGAACGTTCCAGCGAATAGGTTTAAGCTACAAACCTATCATTAATTGGTCCTTCGATGCTGGATCCCTGGAGTCGACATTCAACAAGGGGAGAAGAGACACGCTGAAATACTGATGTCAGCCAGGAAGTTTCTGTAGTAAAGTCCCGAGACGTGAGAATTCGTCATCGGGCCGGTAGATCAGCTGTCTGTTTTCTCTCCTCGATGAATTCAAGGCTAATATTACACACTAAGCAACACCAAGTAAGTTTCAAGTCTTTGCCACTGTGTGCGGCAAAGCACACAACCACTGTGTGAGACTGCGTTGCTGTCTCTTCTGAGCTGATGAGCAAGCTACACATTATCAGATCAGGAGCTGGCTGAGAACTCATCAAAGAGAGGGAAACAGAACTATGATAACTGGAGTGTGCAGCGTATCCGTGAGTTCAGCTCTTTCTTTCAGATGCGCAGCAGTTTTCCTGGATCTTGACTCATGTGTGTAGAGTGTTCATAGCATCAGCATCATGTTTTTGTTTATTTGTTTTGTTGGGTTGAAAATTAACTAAATAAACTTGTGATCATGCTCATGAATCACCATGGCACATATCATCAGCCATATGGTTTATTTATGCAGATGAAAAAGTGAGTGTGAATGTGCCTGACGTCGCAGTGTGTGTGTGCTGTGTAAAGGTAATTGCCTCCAATTGTGAGAGCGGTGATTCTGCAGGTCACCAGGGGAAAAAAAAGAATAAAAAAGAGACAAAATTTAAATTGTAGATGAAAAATAATCTTAGGAAAAACGTTTTGTGTTTATCAGCCAAGAATAACTACAATCTCAATTTCTGCTTTTAAGAAAGGAGAGTTCACAAAAACAGAGAGTTCTGTGTGTTGGTTAAGCAGTGATGATAATAATGGAAATGTTTTAGTTTTGTCACTTTCAGATGAAAAGCAGACCTGGATCGATTTTCCACATGCAGCGGCCGGAAGAAAGTTATAGTTTAACATCATTGGAAACGTTCAGGCCAGTTTTTGGCTAACTTATTTACAGCTCCATGTGTCCCTCAACCTCACAAGCGAGCTCTCACTCCTCCCTGAAGACAAGGAATGCAGTTCCAAAGAAAAATAACATGGCAGATAAAGAGACAACAGCAAAGTCCTGAGCAGAGAGACCCAGCAAGCAGCAGCAGTGTGGACAAACAGCATCAGAGAAGAAGAGCAAACCATCATTCTGACTGATTGGATGAATGACACTGTGTTTCCAACAAGCTGCAAATTCACTGTGCTTGTGAAAAGAACTTATGAGGAGACTGTTGGAGGTTGATATTTGCTACCTTTGGAGAAAATGGCAAGAAGAGACAGTGGAACACAGGACAAAGCTGAAGGAGAACTGCCGGCTGTTGGACTGTTGAAGTGGGAGAGGACAACAGAGTGAGAGTAAGTAAGAACACAGAGGAAAGCTGTTGTTTAATGTGGGAAATCAAATTTGGGTTAGCAAACCTGGGAAAAAGAAAACTGACTGCTTTAGTGGGAAAACTGTGAAGGAGTCTGAAACACTGCAAAAAGAAACATATACAAAATCACACACACAAGCAGAACATGCATTAACCCTACTAACACAAACACAAGAGAGCTCATGAAGATTAGACAACATCTTAAGCATGTGAGTCTGTTCATCATCTTGTCCAAGTCACCTCGTGTGATGCAAAGATCAGTGGACTCATAGCACATTAGTTAAGAAATCATCAAATAATTGCAGAGAAGTGTGTAGGAAAGGCAGCTTTAAGAACATGCCCTGCTGGAGATGCAGCTCCAGAGATATCGACTAAACCTGCCTAATAACACAAACACACATGCAATGAAAATCAACTTGTTATCAAATGCTGAATTTATCCAATGCTGACAGTTAACTCTCTGGGTTGCAGGACAACAGTTTAATTTTTGTGGGAAAAAAGATTCTGGTTTGACCAACCAGTGATCAGACAATAAATTTAGTTGTTAATATACTCTCGGTACCTCAGCAGAGCTGGCAATATCATCAAGGACCATTCTCACCCCAGCAGTCAACTGTTTGAACTATTACCGTCAGGCAGACGGTATAGGTCACATAAAACCAGAACAAACAGATTCAGGGATAGCTTCTTTCCCAGAGCTATCACCATTGCAAATAAGCACAAAAACAATTGAACCTGCTTAGCCATACCATACTGTCACTGTCATTATACTATGCTGCTATTCATACTGTCATACTGTCATTATATTAATGCTGCTATCCTGTAAATATCATACTTACTTTGTTTGAGTACTTATGTTTGTTTTATTGTACCTTTTATATCTTACTATTTTTTATTTATTATATTTATTATTGCATTTTGCACCAAGGGAGTGGCACTCCAATTTCGTTGTACCCTGTACAATGACAATAAAGGCTATTCTATTCTATTCTATTCTAGTAAATTGGGAGATGCTTTCTGCCTGATTGATGCAGCACAAGTAATTTACTGTATGAGGGAAATTCTATTTTTGTGATAATATTTTGAACATGCATTTCTGTTGTCCTGTCATCTTAGTGGGTTAATAGCTGAGATGCAAATTAGTTGATGGTTCTTAGATTAATGAAAGGTGACTGAATTCTAGCACGAGTGAATGGGATGTGTTGGAGTCTGTTGGAGTGGAAACTCTAAAACACTGAGTTTCCTGTTGTGATGTGCGAGTGAATCCTGCACCCAGATACACAACTCTGAATACATAAGAACAAACTTATTTTGTGAAATGTATGACAACATATCTCATGTTTTGTCTTGACGGGGAAAGAAGGAAAACTGAATAAAACGGGTCTGTGGCCTAACTGAGGGAATAGCTCAGGCCTGGGGATTGAACTCGTATCTAATAAGATATTAGGGTTATGTTGTGTGTTGTGTGGCTGATGGATGGATGTTTTGGAGTTAATCTAGTTGATGATTTTTCTTTTGTTGCAAAGTTGAGCCTGCCAATTAGGGTTGGTATGATTTACCCTCCTGAGATGAAGAGCATGTGTCATGACTTAACAAGGCCTTTTTATTTAGATACTTTCACAGGTAGAGGTTTGATCCTTAATAGTCTGCAAAGACTTTGTGTGCATTCCTTAGTGTTCTGGCATTCACACCCACATCCTGGGAGCATGGGAGAGTCGTACCTTCTCTTATTGTTTCATGGTAGGATAAACAAAACTACACACACACACAGACTGGTACCTTTGTTCAAGTGTATGCCTGTGTACATGTCATATGTTAACAGAGGTGGGTAGTAACGAGCTACATTTACTCCGTTACATTTACTTGAGTAAGTTTTTGAAAAAAATGTACTTTTTAGTACCTTTTTTGCACGATACTTTTTACTTTTACTTGAGTACATTTATGAAGAAGAAACGGTACTTTTACTCCGCTACATTTGCAAAATTCGACTCGTTACTTTAAAAAAAAAATTAGTTTAACACATTAGATAACATGCCGCCAGTGGAGTTTCCGGTAACTTTTTTACCAATGAGACGTGGCCATACAGTCACATGACCAGTTTGAAACCGTGGCGGGCAGAGCGGCCCAAGTGTTTCAAAGTAGCGACACACGGAAAGAAGAAATATGATGGCAGAGTCTACGCTAGAGCTGAAGAGGATGAACACCTTTGGCCTCACATACAAAGAATGTTTCGCTTAAAAGCGGCACAAAAGAACAGCTATGTCTGCAGTGTCGGTGTCTTCAGGGAGAGCCAAAACAAACCAACTTTTCAGCGTGAAACAAATCAGCTCGTAACCTGATGAAACGGTAAGTTTTCTCTAAATATCTTTTTAGCTGTGGTTAGCTGGATGTCGGTCTTACGTTACAGCAGCTGTGTCGAGCTCGAGCTGCGAGTCATATTTCCGGCCCTACGTTGTAGTGAGATAAGTTTGTGAGTGTTTTGTGCAGCTTCAGCTGTCTTTTTAACTGCTCGCTGGTTAGCTAGCGTGAGCTATAAGCTAACAGCTAGGCTGGTTAATGACGCTAGAGTTCCACGAACATGCAAACAGCTCGTCTCTACTGCTTTAACTGTTAAAACAGAGGCAATACTGCGGAAACCCTGGCTGATTAGGTCCCACACCCACTTTCACACCTTGGCGCATGTGATTAGAGGATCACCAGGGGGTCCTTTGTCCCTCCTTGGGGGGTTACTCCCACTGGGTTTAAATCTGGGACTCTCGGCCATTTGACCTTAGAACTGAAGAAGCTTCTCGGATGAGAGGTGAAACGTCTTCAAGCAACTCAAAGAAGTCCAGACGCTTTTCTTTGCAAACTCCTTTGACTGCGGGTGACATGGTTTATTATGTGAAACAGCAGCTTGTTTAGTTTAAACAGTCTGCATTAAGCTGGGCAAACACTGTGCGATTTTTTTTTTCAGTCACGTTATTCAGCTCCTGCTTAAACTGTACAATTAAATCGCAGCGGTTAGAAGTTCATAGGTCACGATGCAGGGTTTCACACTAGCCAGCCTGATGCTCTGATGCAATATAACATGAAAGCTTTATTGTTCTAACAATATACTTTTAATGTTTGAACAATATAATATCACGTTATTGCAATATACATAATTATCACATTCGTACAATATAAATATTATATTGTTCAAACGTGAAAGGTATGTTGTTAGAACAATAAACTGTTTACGTTATAATGTGACATAGCTCTATTTTTCTTTTGCCTGGGTGGCAGCTCTACGCTTGCGTACTCGGATGAGCCTCATCCTACAAGTTGTGCCTCCATCTCTTGTGTCCAGATCACACACTGCACTGCCGTGCCGCTCCACCTTTCTTTTCATTTCTGTGTTTGTGCGTGCGCAGTGTGAGAGACGACAGGATTTCAAACGGGTTTGATTATCATGCGACCATACGATTGATGATTGGGAGCTGGTCGTGAGGTGTGAACTGCTTATCGTTACCCCATGTATACTACACAATGCACACACGATTAAGGCAAAACACGGCCTATCCCCAAAACGGTTGCGCGATTGAAAAATCGTCTCAAAATGGGCCAAATCGCACAGTGTATGGGCAGCTTTTGGAGGCTTCCTCCAAACAAACATCTGCAGCTTGGCAGTGTATACAGCACTATAATGACCAGACCTAATTCTT
The DNA here is from genome assembly GCF_001858045.2 of Oreochromis niloticus. Taxonomy (NCBI): domain Eukaryota; kingdom Metazoa; phylum Chordata; class Actinopteri; order Cichliformes; family Cichlidae; genus Oreochromis; species Oreochromis niloticus. Next base: position 1,194,783 of record NW_020328614.1, read on the forward strand.
TTGAAAACCTTACATCTTTCCAGAGGTCTCAACTTCATCAGACATCACCTAGACACAGAGCTGGATGAGGCCAGCACAAACAGCGGCCTAACCGACGAAGATGATGGATCCATGGGGTCAGGAAAGCCAGACGCAGAGGAGCTGGAGAGATACTTTTCACTGTCCAATCACTGGAGGTGTGGAACTATTGCATGGCTTTCCTCAGATCAAGAAGCTGTCATGCAGGACTCCTGTTCACTGCCAAACGGTCGCAGCTTCACACCAAGAACCTTGAAAGCCAACTGCTGCTGAAGCTGAACCACCATTTCACTGACTGAAGAAACAATTTATGGTAAAGTGAGCCATACACATATGTACATCCACATAGTGGAAATTTGTATTTGTCTTTTATAATTAGTTTTACTCTGATTTCAGTGTTTATTTGTGAGTGTAGTTTTTACATTTTTACATATTACATTGAGTTAATCCACTGTCTATACTTCAGGGTATTTTAGTATACAAAATAAGTTTTGTTAGAATGCCTATTCCTGTGGAAGATTAGCACAGATGTTTTGTTTTGTTTTGTTTTTTTTAATTCCTGCTGTCCGCCTTGGGAATAAACTTTTCCTGATTATACCTGTTGCATCTCTGTGTCATTTGTTTCTGATTTACTTAATTTACGTTGTGAAAACTGAAATCTTGAAATTAGAATTGTTGTGCCTTATTTTGTGGATGTTTTTACATATATTCCTTTTGAAAATACTAAAATTTGTATATTTATTTATTTTTGATTGTCTGATAGCATTTATTTATAAAATAAATTGGACATTTCAAACAGTTACTCGCTATTTACTCAGTACTTGAGTAGCCTTTTCACCAAGTACTTTTTTTACTCTTCCTCGAGTAACTTTTTTGACGACTACTTTTTACTTTTACTTGAGTAATAATATTTTAAAGTAATGATACTCTTACTTGAGTACATTTTTTGGATACTCGACCCACCTCTGTATGTTAATGAACCTATGCATATTCGTGTAACCTCAATAAAAGAGCAGTGTTACGGGGGAGCGGACGAGAGCAACTGGGGTCAAGCGAAGGAACGGCGTTTGTCCAGTTCTCTCCCGTGCACGAGAAACATAAAGAACTTTGTCTACTCGTGTCTTGTTTGCTGTGTAGTTGAATTGTCTTGAACGTTCCAGCGAATAGGTTTATGCTACAAACCTATCATTATGACTGTCCAAAAAACACAAAGAAGGAGTACTTATCAGGACACAAGTACCAGAGCGAAGGCGTGAGCTGTTGGTAACTTGTGACACTACGGGCTCTGGAAATAAGGGATGTGTCCATCTCACTGGTGTTAATATCAGCAGTTACCTTATCTGCATCCAGAGTCTTCCCAGGCTCCTTGATGAGAACGCTCTTGTCGATGGCGCTCACACCACACAGAGAATGTGGCAGGGCCATCACCTGCATGTTGGTCTCTTCACCTGGGACGGCTGAAGACGGTGAAAACTCCACTGACACCTGACACACACAAAACACCCGTAGATGTTTAGTGACTGTGATAACTCCCCACTCACTGCTGGCTAAATGTGCTGCTTCACTGTGGTGAGTGACAAATCATAAGTCCCATGAGATGGCTGTACACTACATTGGACACTGTATGAACACTGTGTCAGTGTTAGATAGGTAGGACTTGCATCATCATTGAAAAAGGTGCTTGCATAAATGGGAGTGAGCGGGTCATGAGGTCATATAAAGAAGCACTTTGAGTCCTCAGGTAGAGTAGAAACAGCTGTGCAACAACCAGTCCATTTACTGATGCTATAAATCCTCAGGTGATTTAGCCAACTGAATTTGACTTTGATTTGAACACCAGTGCATAACTGCAGACACCAAGCACACAGCACACCCCTAGAATTACACTCACCTTGTTGCTGAAGCATTTGTCAGTAGAGAAGTCAGCACTGTGGGCAATTACATCCTCACTTGGCAGGACGGCATAAGCCACAACCTGGAACTCTGGAGCCATCTCAGGAGACACTCTGACTTTAAAGGACACCTGGCCCTCAGTCACTGAAACACAGGTCCAAACATACATCCACAGATCAACAAAACAGACCAACGTCAATGCTTGGCTGTGGCATTTGTGGAAATATGGGAATTTTACCCGATCTGTCTTGCACTTCAACCTGTTTTTGTCCTTGCATGGTGACAGCTCCTCTGGACAACACCTGGAAGACAGACATCATTTAAAAACAAGAATGTACTAGCACTGATATCTGTGGAAATCACTACCAGTGAAAAGTTTTGACACCTTTTAATTCAATGTGTTTTTTAATTTGTTTTTTAATTTGTTTTTTTATGGCTTTGCTTTGGCTATTTCATGTAACTGATAAAAACTAGTTTTCACAGCTGTCGACACTTGCTTCTCTAATTTAAAGAGCTATCCAAAAATACTCAGAGATTTCATACAGTGTGAGAATGATGACAAGCAAGCAGACCGAGGGTATCAGTTAACTTATCCAAGGGGCATGACTTTCAGAAACAATAACTTTGGTCTTATTTTCATTTGGGGTGAGAGAATTCTGTGTTAACCAGTCTTTAACATCATGCAGACAGTTAAGCAAAGGCTGCAGTGGGACAGAGACATCCAGATTCAAGGGGAAGCAAATTTGGATGTCATCAGCATAACAATGAAAGGGAATGTTGTATTTCCTAAATATAGGAATAAAAATTAAAAAGGCAGCGTGTATGAGGAGAACAGAGCTGGACCCCAAACAGAGCCCTGTGGCACACCACAACACACAGGGGCAGAGGAAGAGGGGCATTGCCCAATAGCAACAGAACATGAGCTCTCTGACAGGTATGATTTAAACCATGATAAAACTGAGCCTTTAAGACCAACAACGTGTTTGAGTCTCCATAAGAGAATGTTGTGAACAACTGTGTCAAAGGCAGCAGTCAGATCTAAAAGGACTAAAACAACAGAACAACCTGAGTCTACAGTTAAAAGAAGATCATTAAAAACTCGTAACAGTGCAGTCTCAGGACGAGATTTAAAACCAGACTGGAATGCTTCACAAATGCCACAAACATCTAAAAAGGTCTGACGTTGCTTGAAAACAACTTTTTCCCAAATTCTGGACGTAAAAGAGAGTTTAGAAATTGGCCTGAAGTTAGAAAGAACATTAGGATCAAGATTTCTCTTCTTAATAATGCCTCTGATGTCTTTTATGTTGTGAGATTTGAACATTCATGTGCTGAGGTGTTCTTTCTGTTCTCAAACCGATCTCCCTTTAGGGGCTCAGTCTGGGTGGGTCTTTTTGCTCCTCGTCTTTCCTCGTGTATTGTGTATTTCCATTGTTCTAATTCTTCTGACCGGTCGTCCCCATGTGATGTTTGTGCAATGTATGTATGGCTGGAAGGGTAAGATGGCGCTGGACTGCTGGCAGCCTTTAACCCAATTTCCTTCTGGATCAATAAAGTTCATCAATCAATCAGTCAAAAGTGCAGGGGGAACACAGGAAAAGCATAATAACTATAATGAGGGCTAGAATACAAACAACTTTAACTGAGAGCAGAACCCAGATGACTAAAACTAAGAAGGCCTAAAAATTTAAATACTTAGCAGAGAGAGAACATTGAGGATATCATGAACAAAGGACTAAACACTGAGGCTAATTACTAAGCTGACAGAAAATGATAAGGGACAAAGTAAAGGGACCAGACACGAAGCCTGTGAAACCAGCTTCCAGTTTGGATTCAGGAGACAGACGCCCTCCCTAGTTTTAAGTAGAGATGGACCGATCCGATATTACGTATCGGTATCGGTCCGATACTGACCTAAATTACTGGATCGGATATCGGAGAGAAATAAAAAATGTAATCCGATCCATTAAATATAAAAAAAACACCTCACAAAACTTGCGACACGGCGTAACTCGGCTCATAACCGTAGCATGTCGGAGCAGTGTGCCTCGCTACCAAACCAGCATTTCATCTCCGAGGAAGTTATCCCAGAGAGAAGTAAAGCAAGTGTGTAAGTTCATCTCTGAATGTTTGTAAAGCGTTCCCACGTTAAGCTTAACAACCGATATATGGAGCGACTGCCTCTCTCCCTCCCTCTCCTGCCGCTACTTCAATCGTGAAACTGTTCAATGATCAGCTGATCGGCTTTTCTGTCGCGAGTCCGTCTCTCTTCTTTGTGTAACGGAGTTAAAAAGACATCTGAAAAACATGCACTTACCTGGTCTTAATTATTATTTTAAGTGTGAATTTTATCATTTTTTGTTGTATTTTATTTTGAAAACCCAGAAACCGGATCTCACTCTAGCGTTTGGAAGCTGCTAAGGCTTCCGCTCCTCACAGCGCGCGTTTGCACTGTGAGGGTAAGTTCTGTAATGAAAGGCTCTGGCATTTTTATGGTTTCTGGTGTGGCTGTTGATACATAAGTTGTACATGTCGATGTATATAGGTTTATATTGATGTTAGGATGTTACTGTGTAACCGAAAACAAAGGGTGGTTGCTGCTGTTCCAGGCTGGACTACTGTAATTCTTTATTATCAGGATGTCCTAAAAACTCACTGAAAAGCCTTCAGCTGATCCAAAATGCTGCAGCAAGAGTACTGACAGGGACTAGAAAGAGAGAGCATATTTCTCCTGTTTTGGCTTCCCTTCATTGGCTTCCTGTTAAATCCAGAATTGAATTCAAAATCCTGCTCCTCACATACAAGGTCTTAAATAATCAGGCCCCATCTTATCTTAATGACCTTGTAGTACCATATCACCCCATTAGAGCACTTCGCTCTCGCTCTGCAGGCTTACTTGTTGTTCCTAGAGTATTTAAAAGTAGAATGGGAGGGAGAGGCTTCAGTTTTCAGGCCCCTCTTATGTGGAACCAGCTTCCAGTTTGGATTCGGGAGACAGACACTATCTCTACTTTCAAGATTAGGCTTAAAACTTTCCTTTTTGCTAAAGCATATAGTTAGGGCTGGACCAGGTGACCCTGAATCCTCCCTTAGTTATGCTGCAATAGACGTAGGCTGCCGGGGATTCCCATGATGCATTGAGTTTTTCCCTTCCAGTCACCTTTCTCACTCACTATGTGTTAATAGACCTCTCTGCATCGAATCATATCTGTTATTAATCTCTGTCTCTCTTCCACAGCATGTCTTTATCCTGTTTTTCTTCTTTCACCCCAACCGGTCGCAGCAGATGGCCCCGCCCCTCCCTGAGCCTGGTTCTGCCGGAGGTTTCTTCCTGTTAAAAGGGAGTTTTTCCTTCCCACTGTCGCCAAAGTGCTTGCTCATAGGGGGTCATATGATTGTTGGGGTTTTCTCTGTATTTATTATTGTGCTATCTACTGTACAATATAAAGCGCCTTGAGGTGACTTTTGTTGTGATTTGGCGCTATATAAATAAAATTGAATTGAATTGAATTGAATTAAACAGTGTTTCTGCCGTTTTTATGCTCTTTGGCAGTAAGCGTTTGTCGGCCCCCTAGTGGTTGCTGCGCATAGCAGGAAATGTGCTTGGACTTACTGTTTTTCTGTGCTTTTTGTGATGTTGTTTTACATTGTAGGAGCTACAATAGCGGGTACCACCAGAAGACATGTTAAGTGTTTTCTGTCTTCTGCAGGTACGTGAGCTTGTTAACAGTCATCTTGTCTGTAAAGCACAAGCAAGTAAAAATGTAATGCGCTACTGTTAATTTGTCCACTAGAGGGAAATGTTTAGCCAGTGATATTTCTGTTATCCTGTTATTTTGTGTTATACGATTGTGAAATGTAATTTTTATAAGTTGTAAGATGTCTTTTTGTATTCAAGTACGGTGTGACAGACTGTAAAATGGAAGAAATTATTATTTTCCATCTTTTCTTTATTAAGAAGTAGATTGTAAGTCTGTCAACACAGCGCGCGTTTGCACTGTGAGGGAGCTACAATAGCGGGTACCACCAGAAGACATGTTAAGTGTTTTCTGTCTTCTGCAGGCATGTTTGCACTGTGCAGAATAAACCGTGAACAGCCAACCTTTCTGAGCGTCTGTGATTCATGAAGAACGGAAGCGTTACATTTGTTTTTGGCCCACTTTGCACCAGAAAGAGGAAACCAGCGGCTGAACAACAGCAGCACGTTTAAGCTTGATAAACTGTTGTTAGAATTTATTTAATATTACTTTCTACACCAGGATCCTTTTCTACGTAGCTGACGGCTGGTAACTGTGCAGGGGCGGATCTAGCAAAGTTTAGCCAGGGGGGCCGATAGGGCATGAACAGGGAAAAGGGGGCACAAAGACATACTTTTCTTTCTTATTCTCATTTAAAATGTCTATTTCCACGAGAGAGGGACCAAGGAAGAACCTGACTTTACCCATGGAGTGTTCTTAGGGGGAGCTGGCATTTCTAGAGAGGGTCAGAGTAATGTTATAAGTGTGTGGTGACCCTTTTTAAGGGTCACCAAGAGAGGGAGTATCGAGAATAGAAATATTTTCCTGCTATTATTTGCTGCTATTTTTCTAATCATCATTACCATTTCATGTTAATAGTGATGTTGCTTTCACAGATGCATTCAGATGTTCAAATATATTGGTATTATATCAGTCTTTATTACAAGTCCAGTTATAACCACTTCGAACTGTTGAGTTGAATCTATAACCCGAAGTGCTTTGGAATGTATAATTTTAATGTTTATGCAGACTGCAGGGTGAAAGAGTAACTCTGTGCTAAAAAAAGACAGGAAGTTATATGTCTTTGAAGTTGCAGGCTTCTGCAGAAGTGAAACCGAAAGCAGAGCGAGCGCAAGCCAAAGAGTAGGGGGTTTATTCAGTAGATTACATATATAGTTCCAGTTAGGTTATTATATGTAGGGATGAGCCTCTGTTCTGGTGAAAGGTCAGAAGTGTAACGGGTGGGATGTGAGAGCATTTAAGGGCGAGACATATACATACAGACACAAATAGTGAGAGGTCATGACACGTACGCAGTACACAGCATGCACGCGCCCCCGCACGTGCACACACACACAGATAGACTCATTTAGGTAAGAGTTTATAACTGCAAAGTCGAGGCGTACGTGGTAGTCTGTTACAGGAAGTCCACCTGATGTTCGGGGAGATAAGGAGGCGCTCATGGAGCGACAGCGAAGGCGGGCTGACAGGAAGCATCAGCCATCGACACAAAGATGATGTTCTATGTTAAAAGTCATTGTGGTTTTGGAGTGACGTATTTCTGCCTAGTAACAGAAAAGGGGGCTGTACTATCTTAACCCCATAAAACAGTTGTCTGAATATGGTAAAGACAGTTCAACACTGATTGGGTTGTTGAACTCACACATGTGTTCATTAAAATGCCGTCTAAATTGCACACGCCTGGATCTGTGGTTATTTATGGATTCTTCTCTCAACATTGAACCCTAACATTTGGGGGCTCGTTCCGGTGAGAGAGGGAATTTTGGTGTAGATGGAGAGATCCAGGGTCTGTGGTGATTAGATGGGCAGATAGGAGTCAGTGGTCTGAAGTGAGAGACAAGCCGGCTTAAACAAAGGTAAGGCACATACCTGTTGAATTTTCCAAAATGTGCTAGATTGGACATGTCAAATTAAAGTCTACTCACTGAAAATTACTGGTGAATGTCTGTTTTTTAATTTTGGTGAAGTTTTCATGAAGTTTACCGGTTGAAGTAATGATAAGGAAGTATAAGTGACAGTACTGAGTAATGAGAATAAAGGAATGAAAAGAGAATTAAAGCAGTTGGACTGCTAAGTGAACTCTTAGAATGATAGGGAATTTGGTCATTGTGTGGGTTCAAGTCCCATTGGTTATGCAACCCTTAAGAAGTTTCTCGGAGGTGACGCTCCCTGCTGGATAGAGAAATCTATCCTTCACCTAGCGGCGACTAGGGATAGTTTCGGGCAACATTCGAGGAGGACTCGGGAATCTCCAAAACTGTTGAGGGTTGTCCTTAATCTTAATCCTGTTTTGGGTGTAGATTGTTGTTTCAAATTATTCTAAATTACTTTAGGACGAGGAGTCTGGGACCCTTAAGAAGCGCATTTTTCTCCTTGGTAATGCTTGCACCTGGGCAGGACGCTGACCCTTGGCCTACCCTGAAGAGTAGGGATAGTACCGTCGACAGCGGGGGAGAACTTGGGAACCTCCGAAATTGCTAGGAGTTAGAGTCTCCTATTTGCGCTTTTTTGGCTACGATAAATTTGGTTAGGGTATTAGCAATCGGGCCACCGTCAGGGACGGAATACTGGCTAAAATTGGTCGCAAAAAAGTCAGGGACTTTTATCGGTCGGACCGTTATGGGTAAATTTGTCGAAATTTATAGGATTTAAGAGGCCTAAAATCTGTGCAGTTGTAATTAAAGACGTCTGTAATATAAAATATGAGATCTATGAGTAAGATCAGTCTCTGTGTCAGCAATGCACAGCCGGATGTGCACTGATGGTGTGTGTAAATGCAAATGAGCAGCGGTGACGCGCAGAGAGGGTGGTTTCAGTTTCGAGAGGATTGAGCGTTTTGCTAAATGCCTGTATATAAGAGGTTGGTTTTGCTTATTATGAGAGTATGAATACAGTTTGAATATATTAGTGTGGATGTATAGAAAATGATTAGAAAATGACTGAATTTTGATAGATGTATATTTCGTGAGCCATAAATGTTGGTGTGTTTTATTTTTCAGTTATGTGTGTGTGGGGAGAAGCGGGGTGTGAGACGATGAGAGGTTTCAGTTTTCTTTTTCTTTTTTCTTTTGACTTGCTCTTTCTGGTCATGGAAGGCATGTCCAAAATACTCGTATGAAAGCGTATTTTGTGTGATTTTAACTGTGTGAAGGCTGTCAGTATTTGATTTGAGTGACTCTGCATGATTTGTCTGAGTGAGTGGAAAATGGAAGTTTGAGAGAGAAAAGGCAGTGTGTGTGAGATGGGTCATGGCGTCTGAAAGAGGTTAGAATATTTAAAAGTGTGTATGTCTGTGAAGGTTCTCAGTGTGTATGAAATATATTTCTTTGGTGATGGAAAGTAGGATGTTTTAAAGTTTGAAAGTGCTTTTAATTCAAGAAACGCATGAGTGAGGTTATGAGAAATTGAGTTTATTTTTTCTGATGGAAAACATATAAGTGTATACGCTACAAACTGACCTAAAGAAGGGTGAAGGGTGATGTGTGTGGAGAAGTGTTAGTTGTCCTGATGTTTGAAAGAGCTCTTGTTAAATGTGTGTGAATGAAATGAAAGTGTATTGTTTTTGGATCAAGATTTAGTAGAATTACTGATTGTTTGTAGACTGTGAAAATTCAAAGGGAGACAGAGTCTGACTGTTGCCTGGAGAAACAGGAAGTATGTGTGTGTGTGTCGGGGACAGGAACTCTGCATGCCCATAAAGGGAACTGAGTGTGTACAGAAAGAACACAGAGAGACAGATGAGGCCCATGAAGCAAATGAAGCCTTTAAGAAAAAATGAATATAATACTAATTGTATGCTTTAGTGTGCCAATACAGGTGGGCTTCTCTCAACTTTGGAACCTTGAGTGCAGCACCAGAACAATAGATTAACAGAATTCGGAGAATAAGCCAGGCTTTGGCTCGAAATTGTGCGGCTTGATCTCTCACTTTGTCCCTGAAACTGAGAAGAAACTCAAAGGACAGTCAAGGACAGTCAATCGCCTGATGAAGACCGACAGAACATCGTGGACTTGAATACAGCAGGCAAATGACAGTGCCACTGATCCATTAACACTGATGACGACTGACGACCAGCAGCAGCATGTAAGAGTAATGCAAGATGTACTGTGAAAATACAGGCTGGGCAGTTGAACAGTGGGATAAAGAATTGTGGAAGAGCACTGGACATTGAGTGATATTTTGCCATCCTGGGACTTAAGCTAAAAGAAAGACTGTAAAGAAACAGAGAAGAAGACAACAGCTGAGTTGAGACTGTGTTTGCTGGAGCTTTGAAGCACGAACAGGACACTGTGAATGAAAAAGAGACCGGTGAGAGATGAAGCTGGACGAGTTTGACTGCGAGAATATAGGATATAATTGGATTGAAAATTGAAACCTGAACTCATGAATCGTTTAGGGATGTCCACCACCGCATAACAAAGAGGTAAACATTAGAAAAGGTGAGAATAATGAAAGAAAATAATTGTCATTACCTTAATGAATAGAAAACACACATACAAATTGTTATATGTGAGATTATTTTTGAAATGAATCAGAAGGGAGATAGTTTGAATCTAAGGCTCAGTGGGGAAATGCATAAATTAAATATGAATATATAGGATGCAATGAAGAAACAGCTTACACGTAGGGTACATTAACATGAATACATAGCAAGGCAACGAAGAACTCAATGGATTAATTCAATGAAGAAGCAGTTTACACTCAATTAACATAAAATGCAAGGAAGAACACGCTTACATGCATGGCATAATTGGTATTTCTGACCAGAGACAGAGAAATGGGTCATTTAAGCACTTGTGGTAATAATGAAAATGTCTTAGTTTTGTTATTTTCAGGAGTAAAGCAGACCTGGACCAACTCTCCAGACGCACCAGTCGGAAGGAAATTGTAGGTTAACATCAATGGATAAGTTAAGGCAAGTTTCTGGTTGAATTGTTCACAGAATGATGTGTCCAGGAACCTGAAAAGCAAGCCCTAACACCTGGCTGAAGACCAGGAGGGATTTTATTTAAGGTGGGAAATCAAAAGTTTCGGTTAGTAATTCGGGGAAAGAGAAAACTGACTGGATAACTGGAGAATTGGGAAGGAGTCTGGGAGACTGTGAAGCCATAGATGCAAAATAACACATACCCATACACACACGGACAGAAAATGCATTAACCTTATAAAGACAAGCTCCTGAAGCTTAATGCATAGAGACATTGATTAAAACCTGGCTAAGAACATAAGCATATGCAATGAAGATCTGCTTGCTGCTTGTATGAGTGAGAGAATGGTGTGAATGGTTAATACAATTGATGGAAAGATTTAAAATAGATGGAAAAAACAAAAGAAAAGTGTTTATAAGAGTGACTTAGGAGTGCTCTCGTACTGAGTGATCAAAACCGGTGATTAGTATAGAAAGAAAATGAAAATAATTCAATAATGTGATAAGGTTTAAACATGTATTTCTCTTGTCAAGTTGGCTGTTGAGCTGTGGGTTTATGCAAATTAGCTGGAGCAGAGACACTTCCTGTGTGCGTGTGTGTCGGAGGCTTTCAGTTCAAGAGAGAGCGGTGGCTGTTGAAGAGTATTTGGCGAAATATATAATGGTAAAGTATCAGGATATTTGATTACGGTGGTCAGGTCTGTTCAGAGGGGCAGATTTGGACAGGAAATTTATAATTTAAGGATGATACGTTGTTGAAATTGGTTTAGATCTTATGCTGAATGAACACATGGCAAAGTGAGGAAGGGTGACATTGTGCAAACGGTCTTTGATCTTTTGACGAGGTTTTCGGTGTGTTGAACGGGTGAAATTTAAGATTGTTTCAGATTTTTGAGGCTGTTGTTTTATTTCGAGAGAGGGAGTTTGATTAGACGTGGATAGGTCTGAGAGGGGCCCAGAGAAAAAAATTTTTGTAGTAGTAAGTGCACTCAGGAAAAAACCTGTCAGGTGATTTTGTTTGGTACTTTGATGAGCTAATAATCAGCTCTCTTTTTTCATTTTTGTTCTAAGCAGGCCTGGAAGACAGTGAACGGACGGCGTTGACAAAATTACCAAGTACGAAAATCAGGTGGGCTTTACAGAATTATAGTTGATTACAATCAGAGACTGATTGGCGGCAAGTCTCTGTCTAAAATGGATTGTATCGATTCAATCCAGTCAAAAGTATAGAGAACTATTTTCCTAAAAAGGAAAACGAAATAAAACAAATGATTGAGCTCATTTTGCTGATGTGGAGCATCTGATGACGTGCGCAGAAGGCTGCAGTATCAGCAAAAACATCAGGTGTGAATGCATGTGAGTGAATGCGAGTGATGGGACCAAGGGGGGAAATAAATGAAAGGACAAGTGGGAGACTTAAATCTGGGGATGCTGATTTTGGGATATTGATGTGTGCTTTGAGGTAATTATTTACTGGGGTTGGATCATGTTATTACATTATAGAATGCTAAATGCTAAAAGGGAAACATTGTTTGAGGTAACTCAAGTTACCATTAACTGAGGTAACACATGATTAATAACTGTTCTGTTTAAGTTTATTTTGTGTTATAACACAGGTTGGATCATAAGTGGGGAAATTGAGTATGAAATGTGAAGTTCTGGTTAACACACAGGTTTTGTTTCCAGGGAGTTCCAAGGATCCAGACTTTCCATGGAGCAACGATTTTGAGGAGATTTGACATGATGATTAAATTGATTTTGTTCCTTAAACACAGGTTTTCAGGGCTGGAGCAAAATACCGGAGAGGAGGATGGCTGAAGTGTTCTGAGAAATGATATGATATGACTAACCTTTTTCCCTTGTTAATTTTCTAAGCTTGGGTGAAGCATTTTGAGTTTTTTGCCACATGAGATGTGTCAAAAAAAGAGAGGGATTTAAGATTTAATTTGTTTAATTTGAAATGGGTCTTAGTATGATTTTATAACGATTGGGGTTGTTTGATAATTTAGATATGGTAAAACTGAGGCAGAGATTGTTAATTCTAAAGAAAGGAGTAAAATGAACTGAATTCTGTTTAGAAGATAAATTGCTGGTGTTAATAAGAAGTTGTATACAAAACTTAAAGGGGAAATTGTGGGAATAAAGGATATGCTTTGGGGAAAATAGTGAACATTTTATGAGTAGAAAATGTGGGATTTCTTTTTGAGTTTTAGGATAAGTTGTCACAGTGACATAATGGTAGAATGTTGTTATAATGTAGGCTTTAGAAATAGAGAGTAAATAGATTTATTTCTAGGGTAGAGGAGAGCTTTTTAGGAGGATGTTAAAAGTCTCGCTGACTTAAATGAATAATATTGGAGATTATATATGTAGAAAGGATTTTTTCATACACATTGCATTTTTGTGCCTTTACTGGAGTTGTGGCTCAGAGAGTCGTCTCTTGAGGGTCACAAACTTTTGGTTAACATTATGATTAGCCAATCTACTGTGAGAATGACCTGAGTTTTGAAGGATTGCACACGCTTACAGACATATAGAGTTCATCAACACACCTGACAGTATTGATTCCAGGCAAAAGGCCTGAAATCCATTTAGCATTTAACTGAATAGGAGTTTCGCTGGTGACTAAACTGTGTGACATGTAAAATATTGAGATAACACATGCAGCTCTAACTTAGTCCTCTTATATAAAATGCAGTTACAGAATAACAAATACTTGTTGAAGTGACCAAGTTTTTGTTTAAAACAGAAGCAAAGGGAGAAAGCTTATATATTTTGGTTAAGTCTGATAAAGTTTAAGTTAGAAGGAGTCATTACATTAAGATCAGCAAAATGAAATAAAATGATATATTCAAACAGGTTATCACCCAGGAAATGGGAGCTCAAAATACAGTTAGAGTTCAGCTTTTAGCTATGATGAAGTTTATTTAGGAGCTATTGATAATGTGCTTACACGTAGTGATTAAAGTGGTTGTTTTTTATTATCCTTTAGTAGAATAAGCAGGTATAATGATTTGCTTGATACATTTTCTTGTAATAGGTGACTTTAGATGAGAGGCACCTGCAGCAGCGACAGTTTTGTGCATAGGATGTTGGTGATCAGATAAGGAACCAACAGGAAGCCTGCAGAGACGTGCAAGCAGTGCTTTAAGAGTTTTACAAAGGCTGAGTAATGTTATGAATACGAATACACAATTAGGTTCATGTTTTGAGTAATATTAGCTTGAATCAGGTTTGAATGAAGAGAACAATTGAGGGACATAAGGTAGGGGAGCGTAGTAGGGAGAAAGTGTTTTCTATCCTTTACAGGAGAAGATTTCCACGAGAGAGGGACCAAGGAAGAACCTGACTTTACCCATGGAGTGTTCTTAGGGGGAGCTGGCATTTCTAGAGAGGGTCAGAGTAATGTTATAAGTGTGTGGTGACCCTTTTTAAGGGTCACCAAGAGAGGGAGTATCGAGAATAGAAATATTTTCCTGCTATTATTTGCTGCTATTTTTCTAATCATCATTACCATTTCATGTTAATAGTGATGTTGCTTTCACAGATGCATTCAGATGTTCAAATATATTGGTATTATATCAGTCTTTATTACAAGTCCAGTTATAACCACTTCGAACTGTTGAGTTGAATCTATAACCCGAAGTGCTTTGGAATGTATAATTTTAATGTTTATGCAGACTGCAGGGTGAAAGAGTAACTCTGTGCTAAAAAAAGACAGGAAGTTATATGTCTTTGAAGTTGCAGGCTTCTGCAGAAGTGAAACCGAAAGCAGAGCGAGCGCAAGCCAAAGAGTAGGGGGTTTATTCAGTAGATTACATATATAGTTCCAGTTAGGTTATTATATGTAGGGATGAGCCTCTGTTCTGGTGAAAGGTCAGAAGTGTAACGGGTGGGATGTGAGAGCATTTAAGGGCGAGACATATACATACAGACACAAATAGTGAGAGGTCATGACACGTACGCAGTACACAGCATGCACGCGCCCCCGCACGTGCACACACACACAGATAGACTCATTTAGGTAAGAGTTTATAACTGCAAAGTCGAGGCGTACGTGGTAGTCTGTTACAGGAAGTCCACCTGATGTTCGGGGAGATAAGGAGGCGCTCATGGAGCGACAGCGAAGGCGGGCTGACAGGAAGCATCAGCCATCGACACAAAGATGATGTTCTATGTTAAAAGTCATTGTGGTTTTGGAGTGACGTATTTCTGCCTAGTAACAGAAAAGGGGGCTGTACTATCTTAACCCCATAAAACAGTTGTCTGAATATGGTAAAGACAGTTCAACACTGATTGGGTTGTTGAACTCACACATGTGTTCATTAAAATGCCGTCTAAATTGCACACGCCTGGATCTGTGGTTATTTATGGATTCTTCTCTCAACATTGAACCCTAACACTTTTAATAAATAATTATCTGAATCTTACACCCAAAGTTTTAATCTGATGTAAAATGTATAGAAGTCCATTACTCTATATAGTAACTGTTAAGTCTAATATACCCTAGTAAGCTATAGCACTTTTTCCTTTGGGAAGATACCATCTGTGAATTCTGCAATTCTGTTGAAGAAAGATGTTGAATCTATTTAATTATTCTTGAAAAATAATTTATTTCTGTGCATTTTTTTTCACCCTGCATCAAATTAAAATTGATTACGTCGATTAAGCATCATCAGGTGGAGGGTGGGGGGTGGTTCCCTATTTATTTTTTGCTGGGAGTTTGCAACCCTATTAGTTGGTTGCTTAATATTTCTACTAAGTACTCTTTAAAATACCAGAATAGGGAGGATTAAGTTTATTAGATTGATCAGTGTTGCTGAACTATGAAATATTTTGGGTGCAGTGTATTTTTTACATACAGGTATAACAGAATAGCTTTAGTGTTGTTGTTTATTTAAACTTGAGTATGAACTTATACAAAATGCAGCAAGATATTAAAAAAACAGTTTTATTGATTAAAAAATACACTATATCGGATTCATATCGGTATCGGCAGATATCCAAATTTATGATATCGGTATCGGACATAAAAAAGTGGTATTGTGCCATCTCTAGTTTTAAGTTTTGCTAAAGCATATAGTTTGGGCTGGATCAGTATTTATGCTGAAATAGATCGAGGCTCCTGGATTCTCATGATGGACTGAGAGTGTCTTCTTCAGTCATGATGGGTTTTACAACAGTAGTTTTTTAGCAAACACACAAAAGTCTGGTCATGTTCAACTTTGTAGTAAACCCAGAGATAACTCACCAGATAAATGACATCCACAGACCCTGGAGACTCTCCCACTATAGTGTAGTTTACTGATATGTCTTCTTCTGCGTCACAGGCCACTGCTTTATCGTTCGTCTGTACCTCTAGAGAGCTGATTGTTTTAATATCAGGAGAAGACGGCTGGGACATGGATAATATGTGAAATCCCCTGTCATAGAATGCAGCTCTATATCTTGGGTAGTCCACTGTTGGTGTCAGGCTTGCCTAGTTGAGGATAGGAAACAAAAATTTAAAAACTGATCTAAAAATAACATTGGTCAATGAGACCGTTTTTATATGCAAGGCAAAGGTGGAGGAAGATGAGTCATAAACTATTTCAGGATTGCAGCTTATTACTGTGGGAGGTATTTGAACATTTGCAGCCTATCAGAAACCAATTGTGGCTTCAGGCTGCTGTGATGGCTGCATTAAATTACACATTATTTCAGTGTGTCAGCTCACATGGAGTTGGATATCCTGGTCAAAGTTATCAGTGCTGAAAGAAAATGAGGCCACACCGTTGCTGTCAGTTGTCAGATTTTGTAGTGAGTGTGTTTGTCTCATTTGTCCCGTGAACAGGTAGACCGGTGCGTCACAAACTGGTGTATTATTGTGGTACACTGCTCTGACCTGTTGAAACACACAATGCTCTATCAATGGAAAATACAAATAACATAAATGTGCTTTGTACGACAAACTGAGCTGAAAACAACATGTTAGGCTTACTTTTCCTTCCACATTAGATCCCCGTTCCCAAACCTTGGGCATGTTAATGAAAGACACTTTTCCAAGGACATAAGAAATCCTGATTCTCTTCTCTTGAGGGTGTGAAATACCTGAATGTAAAAACTTTCATGTTATAATCCCGTGAATCCCTTTTTGGCTAAATACACATTGATGTGTCATTTTAAAGAAATAAAAAACCTTGCCTGTTCCCTCTTCTTCCACTTTGGCCCTGATATCCAGAACATCATGAAGCACCTTTTGGTCAACTTTAGTAAAAATTGACATGTTGAAGGAAAACGTTGCACAGCCAGTCTTGTCTGCCTGGAAAGAACAATAAAGAAAGAAAATCACTGCTGTGTGCGATACAATTTTACTAGAAATAAACCAAAACTAGAATCAAATCTCACTCACAATTGAATCTATAAAAGATATTAAAAGTTCAAACTATGAGATTTTACAGAATCATGAAAAATATGAGCTTATTTTGAATTTGATGAAAGCAATATGGTTCAAAAATGTAGGGTGGGGGGACAAAAGTCTGGAGGGGTCAGTGTTACCAAACTAACACAGCTGAAGGAACATTTTGCAACTGATTATGTTACCTGGCAACAGGCCTCTGTTCATAGAGAGGCAGAGTTTCTCAGAAATACAGATGGGCGGAGGTTTACAAATCTGCAATGGACTGTGTCTACAAATTGTAGAACAATAACAGAATAATTTCATTAATGAAAAATTATCAAGACGGGGAATATCTCATCATCTGCAGCGCATAATGTCATCAAAACATGCAAAGGATAAGGCTGAAATCCACTATCAGATGGCTGCAGTCTCCAGGCCCTCGGGCAGCAATGCATGAAAAACTGTCATCATTCTGCCAGTCAGATCACTGCATGGCCTCAGGAACACTTTCACAAATCAATATCTGCACACAAAGTTCACCGTGCCACCCACAAACGCAGGTTAAAGCTCCATTGCGCAAAGAATGGTCAATGGTAACTTTATTGTCCCTAACGGGAAATTGATTTGCAGTATGTCCGTACAAACAAACAAACAGACAGCCAACACATCACATACACACACCAAAATAATATAATATAATATGATATAAGCCTGAGAAAACAACCTAGATTTTTCATCAAAAAAGTGCAATGTGCAATGGCAACAACACTCATGGTTTAGTGTTATTAGCTATGATAATAGCAGTAGGTACAAAAGACAATCTATGTCTCTTTGTCTTCACTGCAGGACTTTATAATGACGATCAAGCAGTTGAAAGTCATTAAAGAGAGGATGATCTGAACACAACAGGACAGAGGTTTCCTTCCTCAGCACCTGCCTGTTATTAAAGTCCACAAGCTGGACCTGAGACCTCCCTGAAATCTGACTAGCCACTTTAACTAGGTTGTTAAGTCTGGTCTTATTATTCAAGGACATATTACTGTACCAAGCAATGATACAGAAGGTTAAAACAGATTCAATTAAACTTTTATAAAAAAGAGTCATCACTTCAGATGAAACATTAAAACCTCTCAACCTCCTTAAAAACTACAGTCTTTGTTGAACCTTTTTCACTGTAGCAGCAAGATGTGACTCAAAGGACAGAGTCTTATCAAGAACAAGCCCCAAATACTTATAACTGTCCACCAGTTCAATGGCTGCACCATTTACCCCTGTTAGTGCAGGATGGGGGGATGTCTTCCTGAAGTCAATAACCATGTCCTTGGTTTTCAAGGTGTTGATCATTAAGAAGGACCGATCACACCACGAAACAAACTCATCCACAACAGGCCCATGGGAATCCTCTTCACCATGAAGGAGGCTTACAATGACTGTGTCATCTGCATATTTAATGAAATGCCTGTTGGCCTGTGTACTGCGACAGTCATTACTGTACAAAATATACAGTAGAGGAGAGAGACAACAACCTTGTGGTGAGCCAGTAGAAGAGTTCAGCTGTTTGGAAAAACAGCCGTTTACTCTCACACACTGAGATCTGTCAGTTAAAAAGTCTAAAATCCAACCAACGGGATTAAAATCAAGTTTAAACTGGTTAAGAAGCTTATCAACTAAAAGATGTGGCTGGATAGTATTAAAAGCTGAAGAAAAATCAATAATTAAGAGCCGAGCATGAGCTTTGGCGCCATCAAGATGGCGATAAAGGAAGTTCAACAGAGTGACCACTGCATCATCAACACCTCTACGAGGCCTGTATGCAAATTGTATTGAGTCTATAAGCTTCTCTACTTACTGCAGGATCTCCTTCCTGACAAGTTTCTCAAAGGACTTCATCACTAAGGATGTTAAAGCGACCGGCCTAAAATCATTTAATGATGTAGGTTTTGTGGTCTTAGCAACTGGAGAAATAATTGATTTTTTCCATACCTCTGGAACCTTCTGTTGCTGAAGAGATAAAAGAAAGATGTAATAAAAAATACTGCATAATTGCTCAGAGCATGTTCTAAGCACCTGGCCACATATATTATCAGGACCTGGACTTATTTTAGTCTTAGTCATTTTAAAAAGATTTTGCACCCTTCTTTCATCAAAGAACAAAGCTGAGGGGCCCCTGGTGTATTCCTTGAATTATAATTATCATTAAATCTCAAATAAAATCTATTCAGCTCACTGGCTAACTGAGAATCTGAACTAAAACCAGGGAGACTTATCTTATTACAGTCACTGTAACAGTGACCAGTCATGTGTTTCATGCCTGCCCAGGCAACCCTTAAGTTATTGCTACCCATCTCCGCCTCTACCTTATCCTTGTATTTTATTTTGAAAAAGCTTTTTTCCTTTCATGAATCAGCCTCATAAGAGCTTTTGAAGACCATGGTTTGTTATTAGGGAAAAAATGCACAACCTTTGAAGGGATAATCATGTCTCTGCAAAAGGAGATCTAGCTGCAGACAGTGTCAGTGAGTTCATTAATGTCTCTACATGATTCTATAAACACTGACCAGTCTGTACAGTCAAAGCAGCCCTGCAGGGCTAAAGAGGCGTCGTCACTCCAAACCTTTATGTGGTGTTTCCTCACTTTCTCTCTTCTCAGCACAGTCTTGTAAACTGGCAGAAGATGCATCGTGTTGTGATCCGAGGATCCGAGGGCGGGGCCAGCCACAGATGTGTACGCACCTTTTATGGAACCGTAACATAGATCCACAGTCTTATTGAAGCGTGTGGGACAGTTCACATACTGATAAAAACTGCTCAGTGTTTTCTTCAAGTTGCATCGATTAAAGTCCCCAAGAACAATATTAGGAGCCTCAGGAGAGAGAGATTGTAGTGAGTGGATGACGTTGGAGATGGTGTCAGTCGCATTCTTAGGATTCGCTTTAGGATGGATATAAACGACGGTGACGTTGGTCTGTGGGAATTCCCTCGGCAGATAAAACGGCCTCAAAGACACAGAGAGGAGTTCAATTTCAGGCAGACACACTTGTCTACAAACGGTCACGTTTTTACACAATTTCTGATTTATATACAAACACACCCCTCCTCCTTGAGATTTCTGGGTAGCTCCGGGGTCTCGATCCAAACGTATGGGAAACCCGAAGCCATTTAGTTCCAGAGAACAATCAGGGTCAGAATCCTTGAGCCAAGTCTCTGTGAATGCCATCAGACATGTATCCCTGTAGTCACGTAAATGTGCGACATTCAAATGCAGTTCATCCAATTTACTCCTCAGAGACTGCACATTAGCCAGGATTATTGATGGTAAAGGAATACAATTGTATCGTATTTGCTTCCGCAATCGCTGACGTAGGCCTCCCTTCTTACCCCGCTTCCTAGCTTGACTCTGTTAAAAACAAAAGTGCCCCTGTGGTTACTGGATAATCCAGAGCTGGAAAACACTGGAGGGTGAAAAGAGTCCAGAGACAGGCCTTTCCACCGAAGATCCAGAAGAAACTCCCGTGAGTATGTAATTGTTTGAGAGTAGCACTGACTCCAAACAACCGTCAGGATTGCCAATAAAACCATGCGAAATAAAAAACCCATCTTCGTTAAAAGAAGTTCCACAAAGCACAAGCCGATGCTGTAGGATTTCCTCAGGCAAAAAAAAAAAAAAAATATATATATAAAGGAATAAAAGAATGAAATAAAATAAGTTAAAACACTGACACTGACAGAGAGAGACAACCTGCTGGTCGCCGCAAGAGCAGCGCCCCATGTATGTCAGGGCGCTGCTCTGAAGAAGTCAAATGTGAATGTGAAACGCTGCATTCTTTTCTGGGCAAAAGCTCATTTAAAACGACAAAGTGGAAAACTGCTCTGTGCTCAGATGATTCAAAATCTGAAATTCTTTTTGGAAAACACGGACGCCGTATCCTCCACAACATCCCAAACATGCTTTGGAACTGGGCCTGTATAGCAGTATGACAGTATCACCTCACAAAACCACTGTATCATTTAAGTTTCCCAGCAGTACCTCATTTACATCCTTAAAATCTCTGTACTACTATATATACATTATACAGTACTGTGAAAAAATCTTCACCCACTACCTTTTTGTGTGTTTGTTGGCTTCCAACTAGCCAGACTTTCTGGGGATGTTTTAAAATGGGCTTGAGCAGTTTGTGTTGAGACTTTGGCAGCTTTTACAGTCATTTCCAGTTCAGTCCCTGTACCTGATCATTCTTAGAGAACTTTTTTTCATTCCTTTATTTGGATCAGTCATTTTATGTTGACCTATGAACCATCCAAGCACAACAAGGACACCTGCCTCAATGGATTATTGTTTCTACACATAACAGACAACTTAGCAAAGAACCAGTTTGAACTTCATCCTATTGTCGAGCAGCCTGTTGCAAAAACACATCCAACAACAGCGGGGCTTGAACTCTTGAAAGCTTGCCTGACAGAGTTCAGGCTGCATTTCCATTTGTGTTTGCATGTTTCAGTAAACCACTGTAGCTATTTCCCCCACTTTTCAGTTATTTATTTGTACCAAATGTTTGGAATCATGTATGATTTTCGTTCCACTCTCACGTGTACACCACTTTGTGTTGGTCTTTCACGTGGAATTCCAATAAAGTTGATTCATGTTTGTGGCTGTAATGTGACAAAATGTGGAAAAGTTCAAGGGGGCCGAATACTTTAGCAAGCCACTGTACTGAGACTCGACTGTACACTGTGTTCGTGTTTTTCTCTGAAACAATAAGTTCTGTTGCAGCAGCCTTTCAATGCCTCTCCTTGTCTCGCTAGCAAAGTTGACCCAGACAACAAAGTAAAGCTAGTTTTCAGCTAAGAACCCGACACAAACCCGACGTATTAGCCAGAGGTCCCTTTACTACTGTCGGAGTCGCTGACCTGTTTTATAAACGCGCGGAATAGTTTTCTATACGACATCGCTCCAAAAAGTGCAGCCTTACCTAATGTCCACCTACTGTTACTCATTTATATTAAGATTTAAAAATCTAGTTGGTATTGGTATGGTGAGTAGCCTTCAGTAATACTAATAAAACACACAGAAATAGTACATTCATGTAGTAGTAAAAAGAATGATAAGTTATTAAGTAATCCAAAGTATTCAGAATACGTTACTCTCATTGAGTAACGTATCCTGAATACATTACAAAATACATTTTGAGGCATGTATTCTGTAATCTGTAGTGGAATACATTTTAACCTTCCCAACACTGAGCAGCAACTCAGTAAATCAGTCTAAATTGTTCAAACTTAAAACAGGAGCTGAATCTTTGGATATGTGTATATTCATTCAGCTTGTTTAGGTGTCGCAGTCTGATCAGAGTATCTTTGAAGTTCTTAGATTTCTCACAGAAGTTGTATTCTTTTGTGTAACAGACATAATGAGACACACCACTTGCCTTAGCCTTACCAGTAATGCTAATCATCTAGCAGATATTAGAAACACCATCACAACCTATGCAGCCTTTTAGGCACAACAATAACCACTTCACTCCTTTGGAGCTGACACGTCCATCCAAGAAAGATGAGATATCACTAAAAATTCAAATCCGTGGATGAAACAAGTACGAGATGATGAAATGTAGGGAAAAAAGTGAAGAGAACATACGGCGCCAGTTCAACTGGGTAGAGCAGGCAACCCATATGCTGTAATGCTAATGCAGTGGCCTGAATGTACCCAAAGTATCAGGGAAAAAAGGTTAGAGAGAAATAAAGCCATAACTGTACCTGCTTTGTCTCTGTGTGGCAGGGTGCACTTATCTGCAATAGGGCCAAATCATCCTCACTGTGCACCGATACACCATGGAAAAAGTACTTAATAGGTCTGCACACATTGACTGTAACACGTCCTGGTACAGGCTGTCCATACGTGTACCTGTTTAAAGAAAAATACATAAACATTGTGAGTCATTTGCTCTCCAAACTCCAGATTTTCAACAACACATAATTTGTCCTGAAAGAACTTTTCCTTACTTTGCACACACTTTAGCTTCAGTGTCTTCCTGCCCAATACTCACTTCTTCAGATGTATTTACTGTCACATCAAATTTGGGTAAAACTGGGGAAAAATATGAATGTCAGCATTTGCACTCCATTACAACAAAGAATTTAAAAATAAATAAGACTGACTTACCATATTTCTCCACTTTGAAGTTGTGAGATATTTTCCTCTCACCCATTGACACAATGATCTGGTACGGTCCCTCACGGGCCTCAGTGTCCAAGGAGTAAGAAAGCTGCAGTATTCTGCTGCTGGATGTTTCATTTAGCCACTGTCCAATCCTGTTACTATTTGGATCCTGTTAAATCAAATGACAGTGACAGCTACTACACAGGTGTAAATACAGTACCAACTAGATTCTATATTTTCTTTTTCAACAACATTAGAGCTAAAACTGGACAATATAAATTTAGAGGGACTTAAAAGTGACCTGTCTTCATTTGTAACCAGCTTTGTCCCCTTCTAGATGTGAAGCACTTGTTTATAAATGTTTAAAAATTAAGTGATATAAAGAAACCTAAGCTGTAATGACAGGGAAGCTGTGGCTGTGTTTGTGGAGTAATTAAATCAAGATTATTATTTTGATTTAATCACTGTCATTTTATTTTTACATGTGGGGCAGTGACAGAACAGGCCCCTGCACGGTGTGTATTACATACATGCAACCCAATTTGTCCAAGTTTTAAACCTTGCACTGTCAGTAACTTGGAGTAATACTGCAGAAGCAGTGTGTATGCAAGCAGTGAGCAGGAAACCTTCAAGGCTGTCTGACTGCATATGTTCAGTGTTGTGTTGATGCATTTACAAGAGAAGTAAAAGCCTTTTCTGGAGACGCCCCCTTACCTGAAGTTCAATGACATCATACTGAAAGAAAGAGCAAAAGGAAGAAAGACAGGTGGAGTTAAGAAACTGTTCTCCAAATTCCAAACAGCATTATTAATAATACTGTTTAAAAACTCACCAGCTGATTGGCAGGTCGCATTTTATTATCCATCGTAACGACTCTGAAATTCACTTTGAGAAAAATTGAGAGGTTACCTCTGTTTCTCTCTTTATACTTTAAAACAAAGTCACTGCTACTTATCAAACATAGATCTGATTGGTTACCCTACACAGCAAGCCAAGAGAGATCTCAGATAATGGACTAACATGTATAAGACATATACGTATATCTAATTTATTGAAATTGAACTGATATTGCTAATTTATATTTTAATTAATGACACATTTAATTCATTATTTAATTATGTGTTTAATACATTTTGGCACCCGAGGCCCTCCATATTCTTCCCTCACGATTTTTTTGTACTTTGAATTCCAAAGCCATGTTTAAACATATTTATTTTATTATGAAGTTTTAAAAATTAAAACCGTTAAACTGTCACATAAAAAGAATTTGACTCAGACATGATTTATTTTGTGCTATCTGTCCCCGTTTACAAAGTTAAGCTGAATTACTGTCTAATTCTCCATCACAGCAGCAGGTCTCAAACTTGTGGGATTTTTTTTCCTTTTGTTGTTTTTTAAAATACCATATTTTTCGGACTATAAGGCGCACTGACGATGAACGGGTCTGAAACGTGTTTGTTTTCATACATAAGGCGTACTGGATTATAGGGCGCATTAAACGCCTTATAATTTTTGCTATGTAACTTTGCACTGTCCACTTTCTGCTGTAACAAAACCAATTTCCGACGTGTGGGACTAATAAACGTTATCTTATCTTATAATAATGACTAACCTGGTATTGTGGATGGATTATCTCAGTTGTTCTCCTGACTGAAGTTTGGGCCATTTAAAGCATCTTTCCATGCGATTGCATTTGTCAAAAACCATCAGAAACTTTTATTGAGCGGAAAAAAGTTAGCGTTCATCCTACAGCTTCACTGTGTTTATGTTATGCTAACATAGCTGTGTCGCTAGCGATCACATAGCACATCATTATATACCAGCTAGCCCAACTTCAGTAACCCTACTAACATCACTGCTGTTTAGTTTTCTGTCTTCATTTATGTTGAAAGTGATAGCAGAGCTTTACGTTTTATTTTTATCCAGAAATCTCTCAGTCAGAACATGCTATATCATCTTTAGGTAGCTAGCAAAACTAGCGAGCTAACTTCCTGCTAACTTCTAACTCTGTTAAATTTAATAAATTCTGTTGTCATGTATTCCTGGATGTTAAACTTAATTGTTACACCTGGTAAAGCAGCAACACTGACCATTTTATTACAGATGAAAGAATTTAGACAGTTTTTAACTCTCAGTGATGCTGCAGTGTTCGTTTGACTTTAGGACCTGAAGTAGACGGCGTTTAGGACCCAGATTAGACCGAGTCCGCAAGGCTTCTGACTCTTGTAGCCGTAATTCTCCAACAATCCATCAAGCGGTGCGGCTTCGTACCTTACCAAAGGCGTACTAAAACATTTTTTCACACATTTTTGAGAAAAATAAAGGATTTTACGTGCGCCTTATAGTCTGGAAAATACGGTAGTTATGTTCAAAGATGGAGTCGGATTTCAAAGTGCGAACAAACATCTCGGTCGATCGACCGTATTAAATGTTATATTAAATATCTTGAAAAACATTTGCTATATGAAGCAAACATTTCACATCAATCACTGTATGTGTGTCCAAATTTTGGACCACAAAACTTGTTCCACAAATTGGAGATGGTGGAGCAGCTGGCTCATGATGATGGAATTTGAATGAACTACATGTCATATATAACATAACAACACATTGTTACCTTTTTGTCCAGGGAGGTAGATGGGTTTGTCTGTTTGGATGAATGTGAAGGGATCATACGTTTGGATCATCACTTTTGTGACTTGTTTGGAGTAAAATGTGTCTCCTCGTACCTCCACCTGAAAATGTTGCACCTCCTTTTGTACCAAAGGAGCCTGTGACAGTGGGATATTGTAGATAGTCGTTAAAGCCAATAATGCTTACGATAACAACAAATGCATTTTGTGGGTGAAAGTGCTGGTTGCGGACCTTAAACTGAACACAGGTTTGAAAGGCCTCATTTGACGTATGTGTGAATAAGGTCGTGTTCTTCTCTCGGGACATCAAAGTGACAGTCATGACCAGAGTCCCACTGGGCTGTCGGAGAGTTGCACAGAATTTGGCCTCAGCTCCAGCTTCAATAACTGCAGGAATGGCCACCAGGTACTGGCTGCATACAGCATCGCACATACAGCAGTTACTGCAGTGAACAACTCACACAGACAAAAACACGCTGAAACAAACTCACGGTTCAGCCACCGCTTGATCCACATGTATCCAGCTCAGGAGGACACACAGAGTGCAGCTCAGGATCCAGAGACGGTCCATGACTGGTTGTGACAATCCTCAGTGTCAGCTTCTGCTAAATATCGGCTGATCGTCCCCACCCACATACACTGTTACAGCCACGTGTTTGAAACGCACTCATGTACTCTGATCTCCACAAAGTCAATCACTTACACATTTACAAAATCCCAATCCTGCTTTCAGCACTGAACACTAAACTATAGACAACACTAAAGTTTGTCATTCAGTGTAAAACATTACAGTAACATACAGTGCTCCGAGGTGATGTTTCTAAATCAGCTCCAAGTTTAATGCGGCTGTTACAAAAAGTTATTTCTGTTTCGAATGTGCCTGTTTTACTTAATAATGTGCATTTTCTTACCGTCAGTGGTGGGCTATCCCACTGTAGTGTGTAACTACTGATATTCTCTAAAATCACTGGGAGTTAAGTGTAGCCACCAACAGTGCCCTTTACCCAGCGTGGGATGTCTGACTGCCATGTTTGTGACGTTATTTCTCGGGAAAGACTGAACAAACGTTTGTGTAGTGATAACAGGCTCAAACACAACTGATGGATTCATCAGTGATGTCACAGACTGCTATATTTGCTTAAAAGACGAATATAACAATGTTTCTGTAAGAATTAAAAATGAAACATGTTAAACAGCTTTTGTTGCACTTTAGTAAACACCACAGATCAAACTTCAGCCCACTGAAATAACTGCAGTGACAGTCACACTGCTGCTGTGGATGGATATGTTTTCTCATTTTTAAACCGAGACATAAAACTGCTGAGAATGAGTCATTATCTCTGACCCTCCGGACCCAGCAGTATTACCCCATGTCATTCTATTTGCCTTATTTGATTTGCCTTTACGGGAAAAGGATTTTTGTTTGTTCTGTCTTACTAATGTGCTGCAGTGGGGCATGTTTAAACAGACATACAGATGTGTTCATCCTTATTAACAAATCCAGAAAATAACAGAAAAAACAGTTAACAGCACTGAACCCATGAAGGACTGAAGTCTACTGATATACTGAATATCTGCTGCTGTTATGATATTATTAGATATTTATTATGATACATGTATTTATGATATGAGCTCACTCATGATTAATGTGCTGAAACCTGTGGTCAAGGACCCTGAACAGCATGTTCATTTATGTCAATATTTAAAAGTCTTAAATCGTGACAAACTTCATAAATCTGGGTGAAACATTCAGTTGGATTGTCTCCCATTTTAACAGCTCAACAATTTTCTCTTATAAATTTGACTAAAGTAAAGAATTCTGCAATAAAGTCTGTTATGCCAAATGAAGTTAAATACTTTCATGAAATCAATTTCAAAACAGTAATACCAATTTTATTTCGTGCACATTGGTTAATTAAAACATGAAGGGTGTTGCTAGGCAGAAAAGCAGCTCTAGCACCCACCTTACTGGCATCCACCTGCAACTGTATTACCTCACTTATATGAGGAGCTGGAGCATTTCTTAGGCATGTATGAGTAACTCTGGACTAAAACAATGACATACTTATGTGCAGAGATGGGCAGTAACATGTTACAAGTAATCCGATTACTTTTTTCCAGTAATGAGTATTGTAAGGGATTATAGAATAGAATAGAATAGAATTCAACTTTATTGTCATTGCACATGTCACAGGTACAGGGCAACGAAATGCAGTTTGCATCCATCCAGAAGTGCTTTAGTGATATAGATATATTACAATATAAATTAGCAATAATAGAGATGTGTAAGTATATTACAGAAATGAGTCTATTATGGTATGTTATAATGTACACAGTGTGAAGTATGTTATGAATATTCTATAACTATAAGTATGTACAGGCTGTAGTGAGTACAAGCTATGTACAGGCTATGAATAGGATATAAATATGAAATAAAAACTATACAGAAATCTGAGATATACAGTTATACAGAATTATTTAATTATTAAAAAGTAATTAGATTACATTTACTTTCCCGTAAGCACACTGTGTTAACTGCAATTTAGTTTGTGAGAGTGTTTTATGACAATGATGTACGAGTGTGCGACGTCGGTGGCAACAGACTTGTGTAAATCAACGATGGATAACATGGAGTGCAGGAGAGAGTCCGACCACGCAGCGTTTAAATCTTGGAAATACTGACATTACTTTAAATTTGCTTCTGTAAAAAGTGACAAAAACATTAGCATCCGCTGTACACTCTGCATGGGAAGAAAACTTCTTTCTACAGCGAAAAATTTAATTCACAGAGAAACCCCCGGATCCCCCCTCTGACATGACCGCTGTGGCACCACACAAACCTCCACCAGCTCCACTCCTGCTACACAGGTGACAATAGATTTAAGAGCTGCTGAATCTTTTTTACTGTGTTTTTACTCACAAGAGTGAGTGTCAACACAAAAAATTAATTTCTTTGATGCTGGAATATGCAGAAAATACGTTTAAATGTTAAACACATTTCTACCAGTCAGAGACTGTTGCATATAATTTTATTTTTGCTTGACGGATAAAGTTAAAAGACTGAAACTAATAAAACCTTTTTCATTTGATTACATTTTATATTTATATTACACAGAAAAAAATAGAATTGTTCCGGTTGTGTGACATGTTTTAAAAAGTAACTAACTAAGTAACTAATTACTTTTGAAAATAAGTAATCAGTAAAGTAACTGGTTTACTTTCTTGAAGAAGTAATTAATAACTAATTACTATTTTCAAGTAACTTGACCAAAACTGCTTATGTGCATCTGCCAGTTGCGGTTCTTAATAAGTTAAATCCCGAGCAGGTGATCTTCAAACAGAACAGCAACAAAAAAAAAAAGGAAACACAAAACAAAGGCATTGTAAAAATCTCAATCAGGTTCCACAGAATCCCTTCCAAAACACGGAGCTCTCCAGGAGTCCATCACAATTCTGGTTCGCAGCCTCAGGAAAAGGGGATACTCCCCCGGAGGTTTCTCATAGAAATACAAACCGGACTCCAGCAACACAAATTCAGTTCCATGGACAAATGGGATGTGTGGAGATCAGGGAAATATTTTACTGCTGTTGTTCATAATCGTCATCATTACCATTGCATTAATAACATAATCTACAGCATTGATATTGTATTCAGATGTTTAAACATATTGGCACCCAATTAACCTTTATTATAGGTGCAGTGATAACCACTTTAAACTGTTGAGTTGAATGTATAATCTTAAATGCTTTTGAATCATTCAATCATTGATGCTCAATGTAGCTCCTCCGTGTTAATTCCACTCCCTTCTCACTTCCTTTCTGTTGTTCAACTTCCATCTCTTACTGATATCGCTGATCTCATCCACAAATCAAAGCCTTCTACCTGCCAGCTTGATCCTATTCCCACAGTCCTTGTCAAAGCCTGTCTACCCCCTCTCCTTCCCCTCATATCTGCTATTATTCACTCTTCATTCACTGCTGGAACTGTTCCTGACGCCTTCAAAGTTGCCACCATCACCCTAATCCTGAAAAAAAAAAAAAAAACCAGGTCTAGATCCCAACAACTTTAACAATTTTCGTCCTATCTCCAATCTACCATTTCTCGCAAAAATTCTTGAAAAGTAGTTGTTTCACAAGTCCATCTACACCTAACTGATAATAACCTTTACGAACAGTTCCAGTCTGGGTTCCGTCCTCTGCATAGCACCGAAACTGCTCTTATAAAGATAACAAATAATCTTGTTATGGCAGCTGATTCTGGTCGCCTCTCCATCCTTATTCTCCTTGATCTGAGTGCAGCCTTTGACACCATCTTTCATCCCATTCTTCTTAGCAGATTAGCTTCTATTGGCTTCTCTCATATTCCCTTAGCCTGGTCTAAATCATACCTGTCTGACCGGACTCAGTTCATTCAATTGAAACCCTTCACTTCTCAGCCTTCTCCTCTATTGACTGGGGAGCCCCAGGGATCTGTCCTCGGGCCCCTCCTTTTCATTATTTACCTTCTTCCACTCGGACACATTTTTCGTAAATATAACATTCAGTTCCACTGCTATGCCGATGACACCCAGCTTTACCTCTCTACCAAACCCGACTCTACTCTTCCTCCACTCTCCCTTACCCTCTGCTCAGTTGAACTCAATTCATGGTTCTCCTCCAACTTCCTTAAACTCAACAGCAACAAATCAGAACTTAAGATAAGATAAGATGAAACTTTATTTATCCCACAACGGGGAAACTTTTGTGTTACCTCTGCTCAGGTACAGATATCAGAAAGAAGAAATATCAGAAGGAAAAATACAAAAAATACAAATAGAGTACAAACAAAATAAAAAATAAATAAGTTAATACACTATATACAACGGTAGCATACACACTATGGGATTATGGATATGGTTGTGGAAATATGCAAGACATAAACTATATAGCTTAACATAACTGTTCTACCACTACTATTCCTATGTATAGACATGTACACACACACACACGTACACACTAAATATACATGTCCAGTGACTTATGACATTGTGATTGAGGAGTTATAGAGTCTAACTGCTGTTGGGATGAATGATCTGCGAAAGCGCTCCTTCCTGCAGCGAGGGTGTTTCAGAGGATGTGTTACTTCTCCTGGTTGGCACTAAACTATTGCTGTCCAGAATTAAAGGTTTTTCTCTCACTATCAATAATTCGTTGGTTCCTATCTCTCCCTCTGTGAAAAGCTTGGGTGTCATTCTCGACAGTACATTATCCTTTAATTCACATATCAATAATGTCACACGAGCAGCATATTTTCAACTCCGTAACATCAATTGCCTCCGCCCCTTCCTCACTCCTCATGCCACTGCCATTCTCGTCCATAATCTCGTCATCTCTCAAATTGACTACTGTAATTCATTATTATTTGGCCTTAGAAAAAAAAAAATCCATCAACAAGCTCCAATGTGTCCAGAACTCTCTGCCCGTATTATTACTAGGACTTCCTCTACCCACCACATCTCCCCAATCCTGAAGCAGCTTCACTGGTTCCCAGTTAAATTTTGCATTCATTTTAAAATAATCCTTTATACATTTAAGGCTATTCATTCTGTCTCTCTCCACCATACCTTTCTGATTTACTACAGATGAACTTCCCATCCCAGTGCCTCAGATCTTCAGCTTTTCTTTCTCTCTCTCTGTTCCTTCCTCTTGTCTTATTACAATCGGGGGCAGGGCTTTTAGCCACTTTTCATTTCATTTTCATTTTATTTATTTATTTCACACTTGGTACAATAGTTCAAACAAACCAACCACACTTTCTATCAATAAAACACTACAACCATGTGTGAAAAGGAGCAGGAAGAAGAAAAATATTCTTATTAAACCCTGCCCCCTATCTACAATCCAACTTATATTACAAGTGGGCACCAAAAATCAGAGAACAAACTAACATTAACATTTATCTCCGGTCCTACCACAAACCAAACAACAAATTTACCATCAGAATATACAAATTTACAATCAGAATATACCACTCCACATGGTAACAAGGAGAAAAATAAAATTAAAATAAATAAAACAAAAAATTATAATGGATCCTTCATCAATGAACTCCAATTTCATTCACATTCTTCATATTGAGTTATCGTTTTAAGCATATAACACTTTTTAAAACACTATAAATTTATACAATTCTTTAAATTATAATGAAGAGAGTTCCACAGTCGTATACCCCTAACCGTTGGACTCATTAACCTTTATGTAGTCCTAGCTAACTGATGCTTAAAATAAAATTTCCTTCGGCTGTCTTCTCCCCCGAACACAATAAAAATACTCTTTGTAACTTAAA
Source organism: Oreochromis niloticus (assembly GCF_001858045.2). Taxonomy (NCBI): domain Eukaryota; kingdom Metazoa; phylum Chordata; class Actinopteri; order Cichliformes; family Cichlidae; genus Oreochromis; species Oreochromis niloticus. The sequence goes on from NW_020328614.1 coordinate 1,226,873, forward strand.
GGGCAAAATATTATTTTTAGCCTTAAACATAATTAATAGTGTCCGTAATTTCACTAAATCTCCTAATTTTAATAATTTCGATTTTATAAATAATTTATTTGTATGTTCTCTATATTTCACATTATGAATCATTCGTATCACTTTCTTCTGTAATAAGTTTAGAGGTTTTATAGTATTCTCATATGTGTTCCCCCAGATTTCAATACAATAACTAAAATATGAGAAAAACAATGAAAAATATAAAATGCGCATTGTTTTATAGTCTAATAAATCTCTTACATTTCCCAAAATATAAATATTTTTAACCATCTTCTTTCTAATGTACTCAATATGTGATTTCCACGTCAAATTTTCATCTACTATTACACCCAAAAAACGAAATTCAGTAACTCTTTCAATCAATTCTCCATCAATGGACATAATGACTTCATCCTCCTTTACACGATTGCCAAATATCATGAATTTCGTTTTTGTCAGATTCAAAGATAATTTATTTACATCAAACCATATTTTTAATCTTAACATCTCAGAAGTCATAATTTCAACCAAATCTTTCAAATTCTCTCCAGAGCAATAAAAATTTGTGTCATCTGCAAATAAAATAGAATTTAACCTTTTTGATACGTCACAAATATCATTAATATATAAATTAAAAAGTTTAGGTCCCAAAATAGAACCTTGAGGAACGCCACATACAATCTTCAATCTTTCAGAGGTGTTACCGAGATAATGCACATATTGCGACCTATTTTCTAAATAACTCCTTAACCAATTCAATGCCACTCCTCTCACACCATAATTATACAATTTAGAAATCAAAATAGAATGTTGTAACGTATCAAAAGCTTTTTTTAAATCAACAAATACCCCAACTGTATATTTATTATTATTGGTTGCAGATGAAATATCGTCAATAAAAGTCAACAATGCTAATGCCGTTGATCTATTTTTACGAAATCCAAATTGATTTTCATTTATTAGTTGATATTTTTCAATAAAACTATCAAGTCTTTGCGCAAAAAGTTTTTCAAGCACTTTTGAAAACTGTGACAAAAGAGACACTGGCCTATAATTATTAAAACTATGCTTATCTCCTGATTTATATAAGGGTATCACTTTTGCCACTTTCATTCGATCAGGAAATACTCCTGATTGTAACGAAAGATTAAAAATATAGCAAAGAGGAATACTTATACAGTCTAAAGTCTTTTTAATTATGACCATGTCTATACCATCACAGTCAGTAGATTTTTTATTTTTACAATTTTCTACAATTGCTACTATTTCTTTTATGGTAGTATCAGCCAAGAATATAGAATTAACCACTCTATTTTCTCCTTTCCAGGCTTCCTCATATTCTGGATCGTCATTTTTTCTAATTAAATTTGCTAAAGTGGGTCCAACATTTACAAAAAAGGAATTGAATTCGTTTACTACTTCAGTCTTATCTTCGAAACTTGATTATTCTTAATAAAATAATTAGGCCGATCTAAGGGTGTGTTCTTGTTACCCAGTACCTCCTTAAAAATATTCCAAATGCCCTTAATATTATTCTTATTTTCCTGAAAAAGTTTATTATAGTAGTCTTTCTTGGCTTTCCTCAATATTACTACCAACTTGTTTTTATAAACTTTATATTTCATTTCCGCATTCTTAGTTCTCTGTGTTATATAATCCCTATATAAATTATTTTTCTTTTTACACGCATTTGCAAGACCCTTAGTTATCCAAGGTTTCATATTCTTATTCTTTTTCTTATACTTAAATGATACCAATGGACAATGTTTATCATACAAGGCCAAGTAAGTATTTAAAAAAGCTCCATATGCAACGTTGACCTCATTAACATAAACTTCCTTCCAGTCCACTTCCATGAGATCTTGTCTAAACTTGTTAATTGCCTCGTTATTTCTTAACCTTCTATGACTCACGAACCCAACTTCTTCCTTTCTTTTCATATTTAAATCAAAAGTAAAAAAGACTGGTAGATGATCGCTTATATCATTTATGATGAGGCCACTGATAATATTACTCTCCAAGCTATTAATGAAAATATGATCAATTAGTGTTTCCGATTTATCCGTTATTCTACTCGGCTTTATAATTAAGGGATAAAATCCTTTACCAAGTAATAATTCAAAAAAATCTGACGCAGCCTTATCATTTGCCTCTTTACAAAGATCAATATTGTAATCACCACACAAACATAAAGTCTTATTTCCCTTAGCCTTACTCAATAAGTCTTCTACTGCCTCTGTAAATAACTCAATCTGTGACCCCGGTTTCCTATATATACACGTTACAATTATATTACTTCTTCTTTCTATATCCAATTCCACTGTTACAGACTCCATTAAATCGTCTATAGCCACAGACATACATTCAACTTTTTTACATTTCAAATCACAATTAACAAAAAGTGCCACCCCTCCTGCCTTTTTCTTAATTCTATTTACAAAGTATAAATCGTACCCTTCGATACAAAAATGACAACCCCTTTTCTCATCTAACCATGTTTCAGACAGAGCAATTATTTGGAACTTGCCTCTCAAACTATACAGAAAATCTTTAATCGAAGCAAAACTTCTATAAAGACTTCTGCAATTAATATGAATTAATGAAAATGTATTAACTATTTCAACCGTATCCCTGAATTGCTCCTCTGTATAATATTCACATGTGACATTAATTGTATTAAGCACATTCCTTTGAGGGTCAATACCTGCTTCAAAATCATATGATTTATGATCTGAATCATCGAGCATTATGCATAATTATTCTAAAACTATCTATTAACCTCAAAAAAAGAAAGGGATCCTTAGCAATCGCACATTCATTTATCGACATATTTTAAAGTCCGTTGATCTTTTTTTTTTTCCTTCCATGTCCAATTTACAATTTCCTTTTGTCCTTTTCCACCCGAAGTAGCATCTGTTCTTGTAAAGGATGAACTAATTGTTTTTAGGCTCATAGCCATGATTGGTCGCAACCGTTTGCCAATCTTGATAATGTTATCTCGTATAAATGTCCAATTCCTCAAGATCTTTAATCGTTATAACCTTGGCTTCTTCTGGCGTTCCATTCAGTTTAATCATCACTTTACAGTTCCTGGTCGAAGTTGCTTGAATCTTTTTCTCCTTCCGTAAAATGCGAGCTTGTCTAGCAATATCTGCATTTCTTTTTGTAAGATGTTCATTCAAATATACTCCGCTTCCTTTCAAAAGGCTGGACCGCCTCAGCAAATCAACTTTGTGTTTACGATTTACAAATCTCACTACAATTGCTGGAGGAGTATTAGTGTGCCTTCTAGGAAGGGTATAGCATGCAGATATATTATTACTATGCAGGGGAAGTTTTTTATTCGAAAAGAATTCCACAACCTGCCGTTCCAACGACTGTAGCTCCTCCATCGGAGGCTCGTCTTCTCCTCTTTTTGCAACGGTCCCAGACTCGGTGACTCTCGCATAACTTCTGTGTTTAGTTTCCAGACCCGTAATGATCACTTCCTCAAGTCGAGCCTGCTGTTCTAGATCGTCCACCTTCCTTTCCAAAAACTGGATTGTCTTGTCTTTCTCCTTAATCAGGTTTTTTAGTTCTTTGATTTGGTCCATCATCGACATTAATATTCCTTGTTGCTTATTTACTTTTTCAATTTCCGACGTCAGCGAGTTAAGTGAATGTTTAATCTCCTCCAGATCTTCTTCGACTTTCTTCATCTTTGCCATTTTGTCTCTTATAAATGTCAATCTTAGTTTATTTATTTGCCCAAACAAGGTCTATAACTGAAATTGTTTGGAGTTTTAACACCAAACATCACGGCACCGCCTCGAGGACGCCAATCCGGCTGTGATCACGCCCGCCATGTTTCCACCACATCACATCAACTGTGCAGCAACACTTTTAAGTCCACCCTCAAAACTCACCTGTTTAAAATTGCTTATCTTTAAACCTCTGCGTGCTCTTAACTTTCATCTGTTACTCTTATTATTGTGTATATTTCCAGTTTTTCTGTTTTTTTTTTAATATATATTTGCTGTAGAGGCTAAGCCTACGCTTGAAGCCACTGAGGTGGTCGTTAACGGGGGGTGACGCGATGTCACTGGTATGTATGAATTAATTAAACAGTCCAATGAATCCAGCAGTGTGTATCTTGTCCTTTTTGTTCTTTATTCCAATACCTTCTTGACATGACAGCGCAGCGGTCACAAACTGTTTGCCTTCTCACAATTAACGACACACCTGACGCTGATTACATGCGTCTACCTTAAATACCTTTACATGAACAAAACAGAAAAAGGTGACCTCTAGCGGCCACATAAGGTATTAACCCAAAAATGGCTCCTACACCCCAGCCCCTAATTCCAATGGCTATCAGACATGGCAATTCTAATCACAAAGAAAATAAGGAGCCACTAATACAGTCTACTTTAGACATATACATTCATTTTAGATTACAGTCTCATGTAACAAGCAAAGTTAATTTACAGGTCTTCCAGAATATTAGTCTTTGTTTTTAAAGGTGCAGATCGCACAAGTCCTTTTTTGTCATGAATGGTTTCCGGAACTTTTCCAAGTGGCCAGGAACCACGTGGTGCAGAAGAATCCATTATAATGACCATATCTCCAGGTTTTAGATTCTTCTTCCTTTGGTTCCATTTTTGTCTCTCCTGTAACAAAGGCAGGTATTCGTGTATCCATCGTTTCCAAAAAAGATCTGAGATGTACTGAGCCTGTTTCCATCTTCTCTTCAGATACATATCCTGAGGGTCAAATAGTCTGGGTGGTAAAGATGGTTTTCCTTTCATCAGGAGGATGTGATTTGGTGTAAGTGGCTCTAGGTCTTTTGGATCATCAGAAAGCTTTGTGATGGGTCTGTCATTTAGAATTGCTTCAATTTCACACAGAACCGTATTTAATCCATCGTCGTCCAACTGTTGTTGCTGAAGAACAGATCTCAGAATATTTCTGATCATACGAATTATCCGTTCCCAAATTCCACCATGATGTGATGCTCCAGGCGGATTAAAACTCCATTTTATTCCAATGTGTCACAAAGCATCCGCTATTTGGGTATGTTTCAGTGATTCAAGAGCCTCCCTTAATTCTCTGTCTGCTCCACCAAAGTTGGTTCCATTGTCCGATTGGATGTGAGCGACTTGACCTCTTCCACTCACAAAATGGCGCAAAGCATTAATGCAGGCATCTGTGCTTAGAGAGCTAGCCACTTCCAAGTGCAATGCTCGGTTGGCTAAACAGGTGAAAATGACTTCATAACATTTAGCTGTACCTGGTCCTCTTTTCACTTCAATAGGTCCGAAGTAATCAACTCTGACTTTCCTTGGGTAAATCTGGCATCTTTTGCTCCAAGGCTTTTCCATGATATTTTCTGCAAAAATTACATTCTGCGATAACTTTCCTTACAGCTGAGTTGGCCTTTGTGATCCAGTATTTTCTCCTTACTGTGGATAAGGTGTGGTTACGACCGCTATGACCAAACTGTTGATGAATGTGCTCTAGGATGAGACTTGCTACATGTTGATCCTTTGCAAGAACAAAGGGATGCTTCATTTCTTCTGGTAAGGAGCCCTTTGTCAGTCGTCCCCCAACTCTTAAGAGGCCTTCATCATCAAGATAAGGATCTAATCTATAAATTGAGCTGTGCCTGCTCACAGAACCTTTCCCACTTGACAACGCAGCTATCTCCTCTCCAAATCTTTGTGGCTATCAAAATCTAATAATGGCAAGCTCAGCTTCCAGAAGATCCTTTGAAGACAGTCTATACAGTTGTGTTTTCATTATTTTCTCCTTTGTAGTACCTTTACAAATTGGGTTATCCAAGTTAGGTTGCGGTCTTCTCTTCTTATCTCTCATTGAACGAAGGATTGCCTTCAGTCTAAGGAACCAAGCAACAGCAACCTTGAGCCTTCTCCAGTCTGAGAAGTACACCATCAATTGACATGTAGCATCAAGCAAGTCTTTTACTCAAGTAACATTCACTGTGGCCTCACTTTTGACTTCAGGGTCCTCTGGTTCTAAGGAGCATTCCATTAGATTGGTTGGCCAATCACTTTCTGGCTTCTGCAGAAAGCTTTGTCCTTCGATCCAGCGGTTGCTATGAACAATGTTCCCAGCCTTGAGCCCTCTTGTAGCATCATCTGCTGGACTTTCCTTTGAGCTTACATATCTCCATTGTGATTGTTTAGTTGCAGTTGCAATGAATGAGACTCTGTTTGCTACAAAGGTAAGGAATCGTTTATCCTCCTCATTCATTATATATATGAGTACAGATGTAGTATCTGTCCAAAATACAGATTGCTCGAGTTTCATTCTCAACTGAGCCCTTAACATGAGATCCACTCGGACGGCAACTACAGCAGCTGTTAGTTACAGACGTGGAATAGTGACAGGTTTTAGAGGTGTTACCCTTGCCTTGCCCATCAAGAATACTACGTGGATGGATTTCCTATTGTCTTGCATGCGCAGATATGACACAGGTCCATATCCAGATTCACCAGCATCTGAAAAATGGTGTAGTTATGCATGTGAGACAGGTCCAAACTCTCTTGGTTCTATACACCGTTTAACCTCGAAATGGGAAAGCATTTGCAAATCACTGAGCCAAGTTTTCCACTTTTGCAACATGGTTTGGGGTATTGGTTCATCCCATCCCAGTTTCCTTCTGCAAAGGTCCTGCTGCATTCTTTTGGCAGGCAGCAGGACTGGTGCAAGAAATCCCAATGGATCGTAAATAGAACTTGATATTGACAACATTCCACGCCTAGTACAGGATTTTTGAGCAACATCCATCTTGAAGTTGAATGTATCATTTTCCACACACCACTGCAAGCCCAGAGCTCTTTCTACCGGAAGTTTGTCTCTGTCAAGATTTAAATCTTTAAAGTCTTTAGCCCTTTGCTCCTCTGAGATACTTTGCAACAGGGTGCGATTGTTACTGACCCACCTGATCAGTATAAATCCTCCCCTTTGACAAAGTGCTGAAAGATCTTTGACCAAATCAACAGCATCTGAGGTGTAGGCCACACTCTTTAAACAGTCATCCACATAGAAGTTCTCTTTTATCGTTTCACATACCTTGTCTAGGAATTCAGTTTGATTGTCCTCAGCCTCAACCGTCCTCAAAGCGAAACTGGCGCAGCTCGGGGCAGATACTGCACCGAACAGATGAACAGTCATGCGAAACTCAATTATGTTCTTGCTCAGATCTCCATCTGGCCACCACAAACAACGCAGAAAGTCTCTTGATGTCACCTATAAATGGGACTGGATCCTGTCGAAATCTAAGCAAAACCCCAAGCAATGTACTTGTGAGATTAGGACCCTGTAAGAGCTGCTTGTTTAATAATGTCCCCTGGAATGATGCCCCACAGTCAAATACAATTCTTATAGATCGTTTTCTGGAATGATAAACTGCGTGATGAGGAATGTACCACTTCTTTCCATTTTCGCAAGACAGCTGTTGTGAAGGTATTTGCTCTGCATATCCATTACTTAGCATCTCGTCCATAAAGTTTTTATATTCTTTATGCAACTGTTCATTGTTGAGAAGTTTTCATTTTAGACTTTGCAATCTTTGTTTAACTATGGAGAAATTGTTTGGCATCTTTATCTTATCCTTTTTAAAAGGTAACTTCAAACAGTAGTGTCCATCTTCCATTGTTGCAGATTTTTCCATGATCTTCATGAACTTAAGGTCCTCCCTTGACAAACCCTTTTCCTCTGTAACCTTTTCATTAAAGTCATAGTTATATTGACTTTTCAACATTTCCTCCAGCTTACAAACAGATATCCTATTTACAACTGTTGGTGGGTGCTTGCTATCCAAGTTGCTTTTACCATCTTCCGTGGGCCCATTTATGACCCAACCCAATGCTGTTCTTATAGCATATGGGCCATTCCCCTGGCTATGAATGACCTCCCATGGTTCCAATAACTTGGGAGCGTTGCATCCAATCAACAGGTCCACATTAGCCATTATGTGGGGAATTTGAACCTTTGACAGATATGGCCACCTGACCAGATCTTCTTCCTTTACAAAGTTATCCGTGGTGACAGGCATCCTTTCCTGTGTTAGGATTTCTGGAAGTTCATAGAAGGCATTGCTGCCTAAACCAGAAACTTCAAGACCAGTAAGTGAGTGGGCAGAGACGACCTTTTCTTGACCCATCGTTTGTAACAGGAAGTGAGTTGTTTTGCCCACAAGATTTAGATTTTGCATGAGATGCTCTGGACAGAAGCTAGCTGAACTGCCAGGATCTAAAAAAGCATATGTCTGTATGACATGACTACCTTTAACAGACTTTATTTAAACTGGCAGAATGGAAAGCATTCTTTGAAGAGGAGGGCTCTCCAGAGGATTCTGGACTTAAACCATTGTTATCAATATGGAGGACAGTGGGATGATCTTTACCACACGTCCTACATGTCAAACGCTTAGCACAGTCTTTACTTATGTGCCCAGCACCTAAGCAACCAAAACACAGCCCTTTCTCCTTTAGAAAAAACATTTTGTCTCTGTGCTTCTTCCCCTGAAACTGTTGACACTCATCCAGTGTGTGTCGTTGAGTACAGCAGACACAAGATGGCTTTACTGTAAAGTCATGGTTTGTTGTGGTAATCAGCCTTTCCATGCTGTAGGTTTTATTCATGTTCGTGAGTGTAGCAGCAAAGCTGTTCCCTTTAATTTGTTTGATTGGTTGTGACTTCAGTCTGTTGTCAACCTTTGAGACGGGGATTGTTGACGTTACATTCTGAATGTCCCCAAATAAAGGATCCGAAAGAATTTTCACCTGCTTTTCAATAAATGCAACCAAATCTTGAAACCGAGCTCTGTGTTTAGAAGTTTCCAATATATCATATGCAAAGGCTCTCCATTTCTCTCTCTGTCATGATCCTGGGTCTTTTGACCCAGCATTTTAAATTTGCGTTTTTGATATTCATGGTCTATTTTGAAGTTCATTAGATTATCTAAGTTCATTTGTTTATTTAGATTCCCCTTGTGTTTTCTACCCCTGTGTATTAGTCTCCTTTTATGTGTTTTATGTGTTATGTGTTATGTGTTTCATGCTGCGTGCCTTATGTCATCAAGGTTATACTGTCTTGTCTGTGTCTCATGTTCCTGTTTTATTTTGAAGGTCTGTGTCCTATGTCAGCGTAGTCAACTTTGCTTCCTTGTCTCGTTATGTCAGATTAGTGTCTGCTGTTTCCCCATGTGTCTCCACTTCCCCTAATCACCTCCTGTGTACTTAAGTCCTCTGTTTTCAGTGTGTCATTGTCAGGTCGTCTGTGTTCATGCCATGTTTCATGTCTAGGTTTTTCTTGTTGTTTATTTAGTTCTCCCAGTTTAGGTTGATGTTAATTTACTTCAGTTTGCCTTGCCCTTTCTTTGTGCCCTTTTTACCAGCCTTATTAAACGGCTCTCTTTTTGTTAACATTCAAGTTCTGTTCCCTGTTCCTTGGAGTCTGCGTTTTGGGTCCTTTTTTTCAATTCATACAGTCTGCCCCCGCCAGACTGTGACACTCTCATTTTATATGGCAACTTGCACAAAATGATTTTCATGTTCACTGGCATGTCCAGCTCCTGCATATACTGCAATGTTTTCATCTGCTTTATTTGCTGTACAGTGTCCTTGGGTGTTCTGAAAGGCGCTATTTTTAAATAGAATGCATTATCATTATTATCATTATTATTATTATAACACTCTCGCAAATTACAGGCTGATTTCTAAACTCCCCTTCATGTCAAAAACTTTTAGAGAAAATAGTGTTTCAGCAACTACAGACCCATTTAGAGATAAACGGTATAAGTGATAAATTCCAGTCTGGATTCAAACCGCGTCACAGTACGGAAACTGCCCTACTACGAGTTTTCAATGACCTCCTTCTAATTGCTGACTCTGGGCGCTCTGCGGTCTTAGTTCTATTAGATCTGACTTCAGCCTTTGACATGGTTGACCATGATATTCTTTTGGCAAGGTTAGAACATGTAGGCCTTAAAGGAAACATTTTCTCGCTTACACCAACTACACCAAATTTTAAAGACTAAACCTTACATACCACATAAAGATCTAGAGAAATTTATTCATGATTTCATCACTTCAAGACTTGATTATTATAATTCTCTTTACTTTGGCCTCCAAATTCCCCTCATTCAGCGATTGCAGTTGGTCCAAAATGCTGCAGCACGTCTCTTAATTGGCACTAGAAGGTATGATTCCATCACCCTTGTTCTAGCCAACTTACATTGGCTTCCTATTAAATATCGAATTGATTTTCAAATCTTATTGTTTATTCCTAAATAATGTGGCACCTGATTACTTAGTGCTCTCTTAGGGCTATACAGACAGAGGAGATCAGCTATGACCATCGGGCCAACTGCTATTAGTGCAACCTAGGTCTCAGCTGAAGACCAGAGGAGACCGTGCCTTTGCCATTGCTGGACCCAAATTATGGAATAATCTACGTCTTGACATCCGCGCATCAGATTCTGTTCAATCCCTTAAATCACGTCTAAAAAAGCACTTGTTTAACCTTGATCTCTCCTAATGAGAGATCAAAACTGTAATTTATATTTTATATCATGATTTTTATCTGTATCATCGTTTTACTGGAAAGCACTTTGGTGTACTTTGGTCTTTAAGTGTGCTATATAAATAAATTTGATATGATATGATACAATGTGTGTGTGTGTGTGTGTGTGTGTGTGTGTGTGTGTGTGGGGTGGGGGTGGGGGGCACTGCAAGACCTTACCATCACCGGGCTGTAAAGCAATAAACCAATATTTACGTTATCTGGGGTCAAAAAGAACAAGGTTTGTTCTCCTTGCCACCACACACACCCCACAACCCTGTATCGTGATTGCGGATGCCATGCAGGTGTGTCCGCATGGCACCGCAGACCACGCCCCACCACAGTGGTTTTATAAAGAGCTGATATATTTTCCATTCTGCCTATTATTAATAATGAAGCATGTTATTAAAGAAGCATTAATAATACTGGAGCTGTTAACACACACGCACACACACATGTGAGCAGAAAAAGTATCTTTATTCAAATGCAGGTTGAAACCTCAGGACCAGCCACACCTTCTTCAAACTGTGAGACGAAGAATAAAAGTTAGTAAAAGTTCAAAGTTGGTCCTTTTCATTGATGCTGTGAACATGAACGTGTGTGAAAGGTGTACGTGTGTGTTATTACAGCTTCTTACCTGCAGCTCACGAGACAAACATGTATTGGGTCTCAGCCTGGTCACCTGACAGAAACATGGTAGAAAAACATGAAAGTGTCATTTCTCTGTGTCCCACTGATGGAAACATCAGCTTGTATGAACTGTTCAGTCTGATGGATCCTCTGAAGTGTGTCAGTGTGCTGTTGGAGTAAAGCTTAGCTAGACTTGGACCTGGTTGGTAGTAGTCATAGATCTTGACCACGGCTGGCTTCAGGTTGTCCACTGGGAGCTCCTGGATGATGTCTAAGCTGTGGTTGATGGGCGTGTCCTTTGATAACTGGACGAGATAGAAACAATCGCAGACACAGTTTGTACCAAAGATCATCATCTGGTGTCCCCACAGTGACTTTCACTTACCTCCTCTAAGTACACCAGAACATGATCCTCCTTTTGTTCAACACGACTCACCAGGAGGCCATGTTTGAGCTGTGAGGAGATGACATCATCTTTATTATTATCATCACAATTATCACATGAGATACACTCGTTGGTAGAATCTGTCTAATTACTCACACTCTTCAAAGACTCGGGGTCTGGGGAAAATCCAGAGAGCATTTTGATGTCCAGGATCACCATGTTTGTAGTTTTCTCCTTTCCACTGTACCTGTGTTTGAACAGTGTGATTATACTGACCTGTTTGCACACTTGCTTTTCATCTACCAGCAGTTCCTCCACACGGGTAAAGAGCACTCCTCTAACCTGTCACATACTTACAGTGATTGTATTTGCACAGTGAATTTGGGTCTAGCAGATTCACTGGTGGTGTTGACCTCTAGTTGGACTTTCACACTGAGAGTGGTGACATCAGCAGGTGTTGGGATGTTGTAGGTGGCAGAAATCTGGGAAACACACTTGGGTCACGTGTGGAACAGAACTAATCACACCTCAGTGCACCCTGCTGTCACTGCTCTACACCATGACACATATTTGCACACATACTTTTATATTCATACCTATATGTCTATATTCATCTTAATATGAGTATCTCTGTTATAGCTACACTCATTTTATACGAGTGCTTGATGTTTGTTGTATATTTGCTGCCATGACAACTCATTTTCCCTCTGGTATAAATAGTTTCCCTGATTCTGATACAGACAGAAAGTTCATTTATTTTTGCTCAGTTCTCTAATTTAGTTTAAAATAGCATTGTACTCTCTACAGTTATTACTGTCAGGTCTAATGTCTTTATTGTGTATGAAAATACATGTGCAAGATGAGCTTTACATGTGGAAATGCTAATGCTCTCTAAAGTTTTATAAGTAAAAAGAAAAAGAAGAAACCCTTTCTCTGACATCAACCAGGAGCTTGTCACATGATGCTGTCACTGACCTGCACTGAAGCACATGCAGTGCCCTTCACCTCCAGGCTGTATTTTCCTGACACGTCCTGCAGCGCCTCCTCCTGGTAGAGCAGTTTGTTGCTCTGATTTACATCAAATGTCAGCTGACTGCTGGGAGCCTGAACTGTCACTGTGCTCCAACCTTCAGGACTGAACACCAGAGTGGAGTAGAGAGCCAGAGCCTGAAGAGCCACCACCGTGTCCTACAGGATGGATGCATTGTGGTTAACACGCACACAGCATATGTCTCCATATTACATGGGCTTAAGTGGAATAGACATTAAGTTAAAACCACCTGTGTCACTTTGAAACCCTCTCACAAAAGAGATCCTTAATCTCAAGTTTTCCAAATTTCACTTCCTGGTTAAATAAACGTTAAACAGGTTAAAATATCTTTAACTGAGAATTATCAAAGTATAGAAATTACAGGTATAAACTTGCAGGTGATCTGTTATTTACAGGCTGTTACGTGTAGTTGGTGTACAGAAGTCTGAGGTAACATTGCTATTCTGTTAAAACAATGAATTTTTAGACAAAACTTAAATGTCATATTCTAACTAAAGAATAAAAACATCCCTGCCTGGCTAAAACAAATCTGTTTTACATATCTGATAGAAAAATGAAAGCTTCAGTATTATTTCTTCTGTCTCTGATTTTGTCTAAGACTGTATATGAACTCAAAGATGAGCTTCATGCTGTTCGGGTGGTGTAGTACCTGAGTGGAGGAGAAGCCTCCGTAATAGTTCTGCTGCCCAGTCAGCCACCTGATAATACCAGAGGCATATCCCAGATCCTCAGCAGTCGGGGAGGCGCTGAGTTTGGCCAACAGCACATAAGAACTGATCTCCACTGACAGGGAGGCTGATGTTTCTGCTGCTGTCTGAGACCAGTAGAGGAAACCTCCTACAAACACAATAACAGTCACAGTGATGCTAATAAAGCCTGAATGATGTCCTGCTAAAGGATGACTGACCTTCTCTCACTGCAACTGTGTCTAAGTGCTGCAGAAGGTGAGCTCGGGTCTCCACGTCTCCTGCCAGAGTGAACACATAGGCCAGCAGAGCTGTAGTGTAGGTGTTGCTCAGGTCACTGAGAGACTCCTTGAGACAAGCCAGGCTCTTGTTCATCACAGGATCCTTTAAAACATCACAACAAAGAACTTCAATGGAAAAACAGAAATCTTCTTTCATTAAACCCAGTATGAGAAGAATAGGAGGCAGTATTCCTGATTTAGTCACTCAAAACATCAGCATGATAATAGAAAGTGGCAGATGTGGGAAAACACAGCAATTAGAGGAAAGTACAGATCAAGCAAAGAGTGGAGCAATCTTCTAGTAGTATTTACAATATAAAGAACATATTGAATAAACACAGTACAGGTTGGGTGGTGATACAAGTTCTTGCTGGTGAGAGTTCAGGTATGTGGATGACACCTGGGTGGAAATCAATTCTCAGGATGTTCCACAATTCACAGATCACATTAACTCGGTGGACCGACACATCAAATTCACCAGGGAGGATATGAAAAGTGTCAGGTTAGCCTTCTTAGACTGTGAGATTTCCATCAGTAATGGGGGACATTTAAAAGCTGATGTGTACCGTAAGCCTAAGCTCCAGCCGATCCAGGAGAGAAGGACAACTGCTACCTAAGTGAAAACCTGTAGTGATCCCGTACGTGTCAGAAGTATCAGAACAGCTGAGGTGCATTTTTTTCTAAACACTGTGTCTCTGTGGCTTTTAAACCCCAAAACACGCTGCGGCAAAAATTGGTCCACCCTGACACAAACAGAGTAACATAGTGTACGCTGTTAAGTTCCAGGAGGATTGCCAGGATCTATACAACGGGGAAATCGAACAACCTCTGGCTAAGAGGATAGCACAACACAGAAGAGCTACCTCGTCAGGCCAGGACTCTGCAGTCTATTCACACCTACAGGCCAGTGGACACTATTTCAAGGATGAGGATGTACACATCCTGGACAGGGAGGAACGCTGGTTTGAGTGTGGGGTCAAGGAGGCCATTTACGTGAAAAAGGAAAGACCATCTCTGAATCGAGGGGGCCTAAGGGTACATCTTTCGCCATCTTATAATGATGTGATTGCAGCCATTCCCCAACTCTCTGTGAATGGTACTCATGGCCATTGATCAGTGGTCTTTGATCAGTGGGTTTTGGTCAGTGGCTGTTGATCAGTGGTCATGGGAATTTGCATAATTACGATTAAGGAACTGACCTCCCAGCCCATTGTTCCTTCAGTGGGCTGGTTTCAGTCATTATGCAAATGTACTGTTTATAAGATTTGGGGAAACCTGCAGTCAGCTGAGACTGAAGAAGTCACTTGGATGAATGACGAAACGTTTCTCCGACTGAAAACGTCCAGATGAACAGAATCAACTTTTTGGGGTACATGTAATATACATATTAGATTGTATATTATATTGTTGGTTTATACACTTTTGTGTATGTATGTATATATGCATACCGGCTCGGACGTCGCCCGGATCAACTATTGGAACAAGAAGGCATTGGTGGGCAAGAGATGAAAATAGGCTGTTGTTGGAATGCTACTATACAAGTAACCCTGGCGGAAGGGGTTACATGAATAGGATGAGGGACCTATGGAATCTTCAACACCCATCATCCACATTGACGGCAAAACAACTAATAGCTCAGTGTTCCAACATTCGAAAGAAGGGTATTGCTCTCACAGCTAGAGATTGACGAGGTACAACACAAATGCTACGGCAAGGGGGAGCCAGGACGACAGGTCAGGGGGGAGATGTCATCACCTCCACCCGAGATTTGTACTCGGGTACCCAAGTGCTATAGTGCGAGAGGAACTGACCTGAAAGGTAAGATCATGGCAAAACTTGAAACTATTTATCGAGACTAACAAGAAGATCTAAAGTACTGCAGCAGTGATCAGAGAGATGCTTGGCTACAGGTTGAACAGCCACAAGGATAAGGAGACTAGAGGCTAAGATCAAGGAGGGAGGTTAGCCAACTATCAGAGCTGCAGAAAGGTGTGACAAAGACGGTGCCCAAGAAGAAGTATAGCAAGCTGTCCATGGAAACTGCCAAGCAACGACTAACAGCCTTGGGCAGCACCTTGCCATACACTAGTATGGCTCACGTCTACTGCTGGAAGAAGCTGACTGCACTCCATGAGCGTCTGGCAGCACAAATGAACCAGCTGTTAGTTGAAACACCCAGAATGGCTAACTGTAGGGCGGACAGTCCTGAAGGGATCGGTCCCATCCAACTAGGCCGGACAGTCTTGAAGGGATCGGTCCCATCGGTCCCATCCAACTACTGACCAATAACCTGCCTCAGTACCACATGGAAGCTCCTGTCAGGCATCATAGTGGCTAAGATGAACAGACACATGTTCCTGTGCCCCACTCATTGGCAAGAATACCAGAGGTGCACAACACCAGCTACTTGTAACAATCAGCCGAGACTGCCTGGATTGATTACAAGAGGGTCTATGACTTAATGCCCCACAGCTGAATCCTGGAATGCCTAGACCTGTACAAGATCAACAGGACTCTAAGAGCCTTTACCAACAACTCAATAGGGATGTGGCATACAACACTAGAGGCCAACTTCAAGCCCATAGCACAATCACCATCTACCAAGGAGATGCTCTGCCCTTACGGATACTGACTACAGAATGGAGCAGTTGTCAGCCATCTCCTGTACATGAATGACATCAAGCTGTATGTCAAGAGTGAACGAGACATCAATTCACTGATCCACACAACCAGGATATACAGCAACGACATTGGAATGTCATTTGGACTGGAGAAATGTAGTCCGATGATAACAAAGAGTGAGAACTGAGGGAATCGAACTACCAGAAGGCAACATTGCAGACATAGAGGACAGCTACAAGTACTTGGGGATCCAACAGGTAAATGGGAACCACAAAGAGGCTGCTGGGAAAGCTGCTACCACCAAGTACCTGCAGAGGGTCAGGCAAATCCTGAGGAGTCAGCAGAATGTTAGGACAGGATCCGGCCTATCAAAACCTACAGCCTGCCCGTCATCAGGTACCCTGCTGCCATTAACAAACACCAGAATAAACACCCCGAGGCTGCTTTTATTGTTGCTGGCGACTTCAACCACACCAACTTAAAGACAGTCCTCCCCAGATTCCACCAACATGTCTCCTGCCACACCAGAGGAGACAAGACTTTAGACCATGTTTATTCCAACTTGGCTGGAGCCTACAAAGCAACACCCCTCCCCAACATTGGACAATCGGACCATCTCTCCCTGTTCCTCACACCTAGGTATTCACCACTCATCCAACGTGTGAAACCTGCTGTGAGGACAATTAAAGTGTGGCCAGAGGGGAAGGACGCAGTGCTCCAGGACAGATTTAAAAACACAGACTGGAATATGTTCACCCACATAGACCTGGATCAGTATGCCTCATCTGTACTGGATTACATCTCCAAAACCACAGACAGTGTCACCACCCAGAAACAGATCACCATGTACCCCAACCAGAAGCCTTGGATGAACCGGGATGTTCGTCTCCTCCTGAAGGCCCGCAACACCGCCTTTAGGTCAGGAGATGCACACGCCTACAGTACAGCCAGGGCTAATCTAAAGAAGGGCATCAAAAAAGCCAAACACCATTACAAAAAGAAGGTAGAAGAACACTTCTCCAACTCCAACCCCCGACGCATGTGGCAAGGACTCCAGACCATTACAGACTACAGGACCACCAAACCCTCCCCCACATCCTATGATGCCTCCTTCCTCAACGAGCTCAACAACTTTTATGCTCGTTTTGAGCGAGGGAACCCCACAACCACAACCAAAACAGACACGACGCCAGACCACCAACCTCTGACTCTCTCCCCCACCGATGTAGGAGCGGTGCTGAGCAGGATCAATGTCCACAAGGCTGCAGGTCCTGATGGCATCCCCGGGCGTGTTCTCAGAGCGTGTTCTGGGGAGCTTGCAGGAGTGCTCACAGACATATTCAATCTGTCCTTGGCCCACGCTGTGGTACCGGCCTGCTTCAAATCCACCTCCATCGTCCCGATACCCAAAAACTCCAACCCATCTAGCCTCAATGACTACCGCCCAGTAGCACTCACCCCCATCATCACTAAGTGCTTAGAGCAGCTGGTCTTAGCACACTTCAAATCCTGTCTCCCCCCCACCCTGGACCCCCACCAATTCGCATACCGCCAGAACAGGAGCACAGAGGATGCAGTCTCCATCGCACTGCACTCTGTCCTCTCACACCTGGACAACAACAACACCTACGCCAGAATGCTGTTTATAGACTTCAGTTCAGCGTTCAATACAATCCACCCCTCACAACTCATCAGGAAACTGACAGACCTGGGCATCAGTTCCCTCATCTGCAAATGGTTACTGGACTTCCTGACCAACCGCCCCCAACATGTCCGGCTGGATAACCGCTGCTTATCTACAATCACAATGAACACCGGTGTACCACAAGGCTGTGTGATGAGCCCTTTCCTCTACTCCCTCTTCACCCACGACTGCAGACCTGCTGATGGTTCCAACACCATCATTAAGTTTGCAGATGACACCACGGTGATTGGCCTCATCAGTGACAACGATGAGACTGCCTACAGGGAGGAGGTGGATCGTCTGGCTGAGTGGTGCGACACAAACAACCTGCTGCTTAACACTGAGAAGACCAAGGAGCTCATCGTGGACTACAGGAGGAATGCTGGCCCACATCCACCCATCCACATTAAGGGGACGGCTGTGGAGCATGTGAACAGCTTCAAGTTCCTGGGAGTCCACATCTCCGAGGATCTCATCTGGACGACCAACTGCTCCAAGCTGGTCAAGAAGGCTCACCAGCGCCTCTTCTTCTTGAGGACTCTGAGGAAGAACCACCTGTCCTCAGACATCCTGGTGAACTTCTATTGCTGCACCATCGAGATCATCCTGACCAACTGTATAACAGTCTGGTACGGGAACTGCTCTGCCTCGGACCGGAAGGCGTTGCAGAGGGTCGTGAAAACTGCCCAGCGCATCGCTGGAGCACCACTTCCTGCCATAAAGGACATCTACAGGAAGCGGTGTCTGAAAAGGGCTGGGAAAATCATCAAAGACTCCAGTGACCCATCACATGGACTCTTCACCCTCCTGCCCTCTGGGAGGCGCTACAGGGGCCTCCGGACTAAGACCACCAGGTACCAGAACAGCTTCTTTCCTACAGCTGTCAGACTCCTGAACTCTGCCTCCTGACATCTGACCCACGTTAAACTCATGGACTGAACATACACACACCCACAACCACCTACACACACACACACACACACAATGGACAACTGTACCCTCAAACACACAATAATAACATGGACTGAACCACCACTCACAACCACTAGCACTTTATACAGCCTCTGTAGAAATTATCTACATATCCCACTTATCTTAACTGCACTACTGTATAGTTCTGTGTAAATAATCATTCTGTACATACGATAATTTTTAATCCTACAACTGTTCATAAATTGCATAGTTCACATTTCTGTATAACTGTATATCTCATATTTCTGTATAGTTTTTTATTACATATTCTTTATAGTTTTTCATATTTATATCCTGTTCATAGCCTGTACATAGCTTGTACTCACTACAGCCTGTACATACTTATAGTTATAGCATATTCATAACATACTTCATACCGTGTACATTATAACATACCATAATAGACCCATTTCTGTAATATACTTACATATCTATATTATTGCTAATATATATTGTAATATATCTATATCATGGCTAAAGCACTTCTGGATGGATGCAAACTGCATTTTGTTGCCCTGTACCTGTGCATGTGCAATGACAATAAAGTTGAATTCTATTCTATTCTATTCTATTCTATTCTATTCTAATAAGCTGGCAAAAGGAGGAGAACATGCATGGAGGATTTCACCCCAAGTCCCGCGTGCTAAATGGAAGGAAGAAGGCCGGGGACTGGTGAGTGTCAGCACCACATTCCATGATGAAACAACGAATATCCACGAGTATGAGGAAGATGGCCCCCAACCGACCATGTGCTCAGTGAATACCTCAGGCAGCAGAAACTCAAGAAAGAGGAGGACGGCGAGGAACCATCATGGAAGGACAGGCCCCTGCACGGTATGTACCACCGGCAGATAGAGGAAGTAGATGATACCCAGAAATCCTACCAGTGGCTGGACAAAGCTGGACTGAAAGACAGCACAGAGGCACTAATCATAGCAGCACAGGAACAAGCTCTGAGCACAAGATCTATCACATCAGGCAAGACCCCAGGTGCAGGCTGTGTAAAGATGCCCCTGAGACAATCCAGCACATAACAGCAGGGTGCAAGATGCTAACAGGCAAGGCATACATGGAAGGCCATAACCAAGTGGCCGACATAGTATACAGAAGAATCTTTGCTGAGTATGGACCCAAGGTCAAAATGGGAGGCGCTCCCTAGAGTGGTGGAGAATGACCGAGCTAAGATCCTGTGGGACTTCCAGATATAGACAGACAAAATGGTGGTGGCTAACCAACCGGACATAGTGGTGGTAGACAAACAGAAGAAGACAGCCGCCGTGATTGATGTAGCAGTTCCGAACGACAACAACATCAGGAAGTAGGGACAGGAGAAGCTCGAGAAATACTAAGGGCTCAGAGAAGAGCTCGGGAAGATGTGGAGGGTGACGGTAATGGTAACTTGATGCATGCTCCATATAAGAGTGCCAATAGAAATAGCAAAGGTGAGCTGTGTCACCTGGTGATGTTGGCTGGTAGTGAGACCTGCTTATGTGTAGGGACTGCTGGTTGAACCTAACTCCATGGCTCAGCAGGACAAACTCTACTGCTTTTTTTGTTAAATACCTTGATATTCTTCGAGTCTACTCACATGTTGGGATGTATTCATTTCCAAGAAGGCAGCAGTAACGTACGCACTGAGAGTCACTTCATCAGATACACCACCCTGTCAACAGAAGACATCATTGACACTTATCATCACTGCACCAACATTCAGGGATATGAAGTCATGAAAATGATTTTTAGCTGCATGTGGTTTTAGTATCATGAATGTCTTGATGCATGTTCAAACATCCAGCTAAAGAGATGAACAGGAAGTTGATTTTGTTCATCTGGACATTGTATTTCCAGTGAGATGGATGTTTCTTCACCTCGGGTTTCCCCAACCTTATAAACAGTTTGTGTAGTCATCTACTAATCAGAAGGCTGATGGTTTGATTCCCCGCTGCTCCAGCCTGCATGCCAAATATTTGTGGGCAAGATACTAATCCCAAGTTGGTCTCTAGTGCATACTTTGTATTTTGTATAAATATGTGTGAATGCTACATAGAAGGCAGTGCTGGTGTGAATGGAGCAAGATGTATGGAAATTATTTCTTAAATAAAATAATAGAATGTACTGGTGTGAGCTATTACAGTATTTAATACAGTGTTTTCCATGTATGCATGACATTATTAATAAAGTTTGTTAAAGTTCGTCCACACTGGAGGCTGTTTCCACAGTCTAACAGCAAAAAACTGCAGGTTACCTTCATTCTGTTGTTGAAGAGTTTCCCAGACTTTTCAAAACAGCCATTTTCTTGTTGTCTATGTTGCAGCCAGGACTTAGACTCTTCGATCTTTCTGGGATCAATATAGACGAAAGACTGAGCTTTGGCAAAACTTCTTACCACAAACGCAGTCAGCCTGACAAAAAGAAAACAACACTTACACGTCTTACAACGATGGAAATGTTTGGCTGTGAGGTCACATTAAGAGAAAGAAATACTGATCATTTTGAAAATAAAGTTGAAATTTCAAGATTAAATTTGAAAAAAGCCAAAATGTGAGCGAGTTATTTCAGGACAAACTGCCACGGCTGCTTTACCCTCTGAATTAGTGAAATCCTACTTCAGACTCAGTTTTAGTAACAAGGAAGGAACTGATGTCACTTGTAGCAATAAAAACCGTGTGGCAGTAAGTATAAGTACACTGAAAAGCAGAAAGTGGTGCAGAAATCTGCATGTGGTTAGATTTGTATAAAAGGAAATAGCTGCTAATGCACAGATGCAAGGATACCGATGGTTACACGCTCGTGGAATAAAGAGGATCTATGCTGTATCACAGGAAGACTGATTTATTTCACTACAGCTACACAAGGCATTTTCTACAGGGTATAGCAGTCGTTTGAAACAACAACTGTAATCATTTTAACTGTTTTCTTAGATTTGAATTTGACTTTTTTCACAAAACAGTATTAAGACTTTATTATTGAAATAGTATTTAGACTTTTTTTTTAAGTAGAATTACAACTTTAATCTTTAAAATTTGACTTTATTCTAATAATGATCAATAACATTTTTTATGTGGCTCTAATGCTCCTTCCTACCTACTAAATTACACAGTATTAACCAAAAGTTTTTAGCATAGTCAAAGGATTAAATGGAGAATTATTTAAAGTATTAGAGGTAGACATGTTTATGTTATTAATGCTCTCTGGTTTATGACATGTTTGATCAGTGATGTTCTCACCAAGTGTTTCCTGGTCCTGTTCCAAATGTGGTGTAAGCACCATCAGCACTTTTGTAGTTGAGCTGTCTTTGGTATCCTGTAATAACAGAGACACAATGATCGAGACATTGTTGCTATGGTGATGATTGGACTCCATTTGTTTATGGATCTGCATGTGTACATCAAGATTTGGGAAATTCTACGACTCTTGCTGACAGATGAGGAAAATGACACATTTGACCCAAAACTGTGGCTAATGTTCTGCCTCATGTCGGCTTGTTTCTTGAACCGTGTGTGTTGAAGTGATTCAAATGATTTCCTTCTTAGAGGAAACAATAAAAACTTGCCACTGGTGAGGAAGTTAGTAGCTTTTTCCATGATGGCTGTGGTGAGCTGCTGTGTGCCTTTCAGGTAGTGGAGGATGTAGATGTTGGGGGCCAGGAGAGCCATGTTCTGCTCCCCACATCCATACGGCATCTGCAGCAATCCATCCAGGTTCTTCAGAGCCCGGCCGAGGATGTCACCTGATCAAAAACACTGATTCACTAAAACTAACAGAACTAGTGTAAAACAACTTTGTATTATTGGGCAAAGATAACCTGAATAATTTCAATATGCAATTTTAAATGATGATTTCATTTGCTGAGCGAAAAAACATCCAAACTGAAAATCGTAGATTGACTGTGATTAACCAAATATTTCTGAGAAGACTGAGTTTCATTTCACCAACCAGACCCAGACCTGATTAAGGCCAAACCTGCTGGATCAAGAAATCACTCAAGTACAATCTGTTTGACAAAGGGAAGCAGGCTAAAAGAAACACGTCGTTGCCATGATTGAAAGAAATTCAAAAATAGGCGAGAAGTCTTGACATCTATCAGTTTGGACAGGGTTAAAAACAATTTCTACAGCTTTGGAGCGCCAGTGCAGCATGTTGGAACCCATTATCCACAAACTGAGGAAACTAGAAAAGATGTGGCTGAAATTACTCCATTAGCACATCAACGACTCACTGAAAAAGTCAAACGAATCCCAACAACACCCAGAACTGAAGGCCTTGCCTTCCTCTGTAAAGGTCAGAGTTTACGATTCAACAATACAAAGGAGACGGGGCAAAAACAGCATTCATGGACAAAACCACTGCTGACCAAAAAGAACACAAAAGCTTATCTCACATTTGCCAAAAAACATCTCCATGCTCCACAAGATATTTGGAAGAATATTATATGGACTGAAGAGAAAAAGTTTTGAGTTTTGTTGCATTTGGCTTAAAAGTGACGCATCATTTCATAGAAAGAACATCACATCATACTAACAGTGGTAGCAGTGTGATGCTCTGGGGCTATGAGGCGTAGGGGTGTCTGTGGCTCAGCTGCAGGGGAGGGGTGGGGCATTGGGTTCAGGTGGTTAGCGACGGAGGAGTCTGGTTAAGGCAGCTGGTGCCCAGTGTTAAATCATGCCTCTGCTGTTTCAGTAGCACGCCACGACCTGGAGGGAAGAACTCTCTACCAGGAGAATGTCCAGCTATCAGTTTGTGCCTTAAATCTCAAACTTGGGCAATTAACCCTCTGGGGTCAGGGTATAATTGGCTGTTTTTGACTACTCTTGATTTTACCTCTATATTTCAGCTTTAAAAACTGTTTGTCTTGCCTTGTTTGGTATCGTTACTTTCAGCACAACTTCAAATATCTGAAATTTGAGTGATTTTTTTCATTTTGGCATACTATATTAGCACAATTGATCTAAATTCAGACAAAAAATTCAAAATCCGAGTAGAAAAAAGTTATGTTTTTTACTGTAAAACCCACAAACATGTTTAACGAATCATTTTCATAACTTGAAATGCAAATAAAAGTTGTACATTTCTAAAAATTATGCACAAGTTTTGCAAACAACAAAGTTATATGATACTATTTACCTAAAATTGCAGCCAAGGCCTCAGGCGTTTTTTATATAACCATTTAAATCTATTTACAGAACAATCAGGTGTTCTGCATCAAATAAGAAGGCACAGAAATTATTTGTGCCAGTCCAAAAAAATAGTTTGTGTTCAGTATAAGACAGAGGAGAACAGCACAGGCCTAAACCCTGCAGGTCTGACAGCACAGCCCGTTCTCAGTCCCGAGGCGTAACATGCTGACGTTTTGTCACATCCCGCGGCGTTCCTGAGGAACACGAAAGGAGACCTTCAGCGTTCTTATGGTACGCGGCAGGTTATGGCTGAAATTCAGTGCAATGACGTTCCCGCGGTAATAGACGTTCCAGCCCTAAACTAATAAACTAATAAATGAAATCATCTTTTAAAAGCTGAATACGGTTTTTACTTTTACTTGAACATGATGTCTCTTATTTTCTGTTGTTTTAGTAATTTGCTATTTGCCTTTTTAACAAAGCTTTAACTTGCCATATTTTTATTTGGCTGAATCAAAATTGAGATGAAATCATGAGGTTTACCCAGGACTGATACAGAAGTGCGGGCAGATCCTTCTATCACATTCTCAGGCAGATGTATCTCTGCTTCCTCTGTCAGCGGGCTTCCTGTGTACAGACACAACAAAAGTCCAATCAGGAAGTCACGACTACAACAGAGTTACTGTTCAAAGTCACCAGGTGGCCTGATCTTCAGCACATATCGTTTCTTTTTCTGTGAAAGTAACAGGTGAAAATTTGGCACATTTTTATTAACATTATTACTTTAAAAAATAACATTTTATTTACACAATGCACTCCACTGCTTATTTAGGTCATTTGTTTATTTACATAATTTAACTGGTGTTGCTGATGGAAATCACACTGACCTTTTGGACAAAGAAGCCAGTTGTACGTCTTTGTCATCTCAGTTCCCTCAGCCTGAGGAAGAGGACGTGCAAAATTATCTTTAAAATGAGGAACAATTTAAATTTTATGAGTAAAAATGTTTTTCTGGTCTTGTATTTATGGTACTGACCTTCACTATGAGAGATTTGGTGACCACGTCGATGCGACCTCTGTCTGGTACGCTCACAACCTCATTATCACATGACACATGGGACGCTACGGCCTCAGCAGACACAGTCACATTCACAGCCCCTAAAAACAGCAGCACAGGTCACCTTCTTTATCTCTCCATTAAAATAAAGGTTACTGAGGTTATTTTATAGATTTTGTAGAAACTAGAAGGGAATGTGTTGGGACAAAAGGAGACAGTTAACTGTGATCACACTAGATCTAAATCTGGATCTCTAGATTTAATGTTGGTTCTAAATCGAAGGTAAGATAAATTATAATTGGAAATTTTACTGCATCAGGCATGAAAAACATGAGCTGAAAAAAAAAAACAGTCCAAAATGATGTCAGGGTTGATGCTGAGTCCTGCTGGAGGCCAAAGTACTGCAAATCATACTAATTAAGATTAAGAAGAAATAATTTACATGGCAATGCAACTGCAAACAGTCTGTTCTAATGATACTGTCCAAGGGAAGCATGCATAATGTAAATAACTGATGAGAATTGAAAGGAAGGTTTCAAAATGACTTATAATTGGCTAAGACAGCTGCATTAAGTAAAGCATGAGGATGGAGGCAGCTGCTACCCTCAGACTGGAGGTATCAACGTTCTGCCCCACTCCCTACAACCCGCACGTTTAGCCTTCCAAACACAATAATAATGGATTGCATTTATATAGCGCTTTTCAAGGAACCCAAAGTGCTTTACAATTCCATTATTCATTCACTCTCACACACTGGTGGAGGCAAGCTACAGTTGTAGCAACAGCTGCCCTGGGGCAGACTGATAGAAGCGAGGCTGCCATATCGCGCCATCGGCCCTTCTGGCCAACACCAGTAGGCGGTAGAAGTGTCTTGGCCAAGGACACAACGACTAGGACAGAGAGACTAGGAATTGAACCGGCGATCTTCCGGTTACAGATGCGCTTCCCAACCCCCAGTGCCACAGTCCACAGAGTTTATATTCTTGGTTTACCTTGATTTGCAGCTGGATTTGACTGTCTACATGTCCTAGCTCTACACTGCACACTCACTGTTGTCTAATGCACATACAGCATTCTAAATTCCATGAATAAAGCTTATTGGGTCTCAGATTCACTCATTTCATTATGATAACTTATATTTCAACAGTATTTCTCACATAGTGTTTTTATAATTTCTCTTTAATGTTTTAATCTCCATTTATTCTATTTAGCCATCTTATGTGGATTCTTTTTACTTGAAGCTGCTTTTAAGTCACTTCCTGCTCTGGGTCCTGCACTTGGGTCGTACTCAGCCTGCCACACACGGTTTCCTGGCAGTGTGGAGGACCAAAGCCTGATTCTCACCTAAGGCTGTTGGGATCATGGTCCACCTGAGGGTCTTGCGCTCGTTGGCACACAAACAGGATGTGTACAGATCACCAGAGAGAGGCGTGAGGGTGTAATCTGAGGACGGCCCAGGAGTGACAGTAACCTGTACGAGGAACACAGACATTATATTTTAAACTAGCTCAACAATCTCATGGCTACATTTAAACCTGAGTTCAAATGTGAAGACATTTTTTAAGCATCTAAATGAATGCACAAGTCTGATGTTATGAACTCATGATCAAAGTAGACCTTCATTTTACTTGGATACTTTAATCACTCCCTTCCTAATCGTTTCCCTCCATCTGTTTTCTTACAGCTTCCACACTAAACCCTGTTCTACAAGGTGCATGAGCGCACAAAGAAAGCTAGAGGAGGGTTGGTAGTGTAAAGACATTTGATTGTGCAATCCTGTTGTCAGTGCTTGCAGGTGAGCTTGTAGGTGTTGGTGAGCAGGGGCCCTTCAAGAACGGCCTGCATCCTGCATGGTTATATTGCCAAAGAAAAATATATTTTCTATTATATTTTAATAACTATGATATAAATTTAGCTCAGAAAGTAATGTTTTCAGTATGGTTTTCCTTGGCTATGAACAGAAATGTATTTAAACACTTTAATCATTCATTACCATGATGCAGCTGGTCAGGTAGTTAAAGACAGTCGCCTTCAGTTCAAAGTGCTCCCCCCGGATGATGGAGTAGGGCATGGTGAGTTCAAGGAAGAAAGGTTGGAAGACTTTCATTTCTTTACGAGGAGCCAAACCAAAACCCTGAGAGGACAAACAGAAAGCCTCCGTCTCCCAGGTGGTGATGGTGTCTGGGACAGTCAGGGGCACGCCCCTTTTTCCATCATCTCTGAAGTAGCACATACACACAAACATATTCTATAACATAATCAAACATGTTTTTATGTCTGTAAATTACTTGTATAACAGTATAGTTACATCCTGCAGTGTGAATTTCTTGTATATGTTGCACTGACAAAGTAAAAGAGCTCCACGGTGCTGAAGAAATAATATATCCCACAAAAACAAAGCACAACTTTAAATATGAGAAAACATCGGCCTGAAGCATCAAAACATGCTTAAGAAACAATTATTCTATTTTCATATTTTTCATGTGTGCAAAGACACATCAGAAAGTTCACATGGGTTTCTAAATGTGATCGTATAAACTTTTTAAAAATGTAATATGCACCAGATCTCTTCACAAGAGATACTTACCCAACTTCCACCAGATCCCAGATCCAAGTCTCAGGGAAGAAAAAGCGAACTGTCTCTATTGGTGCAGCTTCAGGAGGAAGATTCCCAGCAGATCCCAGACCAGGACTACTTTGTCGAACAGAATAATCCCTAAGATCCGGAACCATATCTAAAGAAAAAAAAGGAAAATAATTACCGGTTTTCTTTTTGGTGAATACAAAGAAAAATTGTATCGAAAACACAACGCAAACAAGCAAATGATTCACCGTAGTAGTAGACGTGATAATTTTCAATTGAGACATCATGGTAGACTTTTCCTTTGAACTTGACGCATGAAGGCAATCGAATAAGCAAGTTTGTTGCCATCTTCAGTCCGACTTTCTAGAAATTTCAGCAGCACACAAAGATCAGTAAAACCCTGTGTAACAATAAAAACTATTGCATTTACATTATGTTTGACTGACTCACAGGTATACATGTATTTTACCTGGAAAACTGCATAGGCATCATTTTGCCCTCGTCTGGGGTACGGCAAAACATATCTTTTTGGTCTCACATTAAGGCATTCTGTAGCATCTTCAACCTCATATGGGATACCTGAGGATTTCTTGAGTGGGAACAAGTCAAATATCTGAAAAGAAAAGTACTTTTCAGCAAAACCTCCAAACTTTTTTAGTCCTATGAAGTTTTGACTGATCTATCATGATCAATGTCACATTTGGTCCACATATTTGTTAAACTCTTACATGAAGTACTGGTGTAAATACTAGAACCGATTAGGTTCAACTGAAATGCTAGATTACCTAAGAAGGGTTCTTAAAAAATGAATAAATAAAAATGATCAAGTTAGCAGTAAGCCGAGACACAGATATGACATGTTGTAGTTGAGAAATCTGTTTTAAAAAAACTTACAGAAGTTGTAAAATTTCTCTATAAACTGTTCGTTCTTAGTGACTTATATGGCTACAGTAAGTGTTCTCCATTTGAAGCTGTCTCTGTAGCTCCTTTACCTCCTTTAAGTCTCACTTTTTCCAGGTTTTGCTGTATGTTTAACATCAACAAACACTAATGTATTTGAGCAGTTTTAATGTAAAGTTAAAGTCTTCTCAATAAAGTAGACACTGACTGGCAGGTGATACATTTACCTGACTGTCATCACAGACACATGCATTTGTAACCTTGTATTATTTCTATACTAGTTTGCTTTAAGACAAACTCAGCATTGAACTGTTTAAAACAGTTGAATGTACGCCTGCCCAAAGAATACTTATCAGTACCAGAGCGAAGGCGTGAGCTGTTGGTAACTTCTGACACTACGGGCTCTGGAAATAAGGGATGTGTCCACCTCACTGGTGTTAATATCAGCAGTTACCTTATCTGCATCCAGAGTCTTCCCAGGCTCCTTGATGAGAACGCTCTTGTCGATGGCGCTCACACCACACAGAGAACGTGGCAGGGCCGTCACCTGCATGTTGGTCTCTTCACCTGGGACGGCTGAAGACGGTGAAAACTCCACTGACACCTGACACACACAAAACACCCGTAGATGTTTAGTGACTGTGATGACTCCCCACTCACTGCTGGCTAAATGCGCTGCTTCACTGTGGTGAGTGACAAATCATGAGTCCCAGTGGGATGGCTGTACACTACATTGAACACTGTATGAACACTGTGTCAGTGTTAGATAGGTAGGACTTGCATCATCATTGAAAAAGGTGCTTGCATAAATGGGAGTGAGCGGGTCATGAGGTCATATAAAGAAGCACTTTGAGTCCTCAGGTAGAGTAGAAACAGCTGTGCAACAACCAGTATATGCTAGAAATCCTCAGGTGATTTAGCCAACTGAATTTGACTTTGATTTGAACACCAGAGCATGACTGCAGACACCAAACACACAGCACACCTCTAGAATTACACTCACCTTGTTGCTGAAGCATTTGTCAGTAGAGAAGTCAGCACTGTGGGCAATTACATCCTCACTTGGCAGGACGGCATAAGCCACAACCTGGAACTCTGGAGCCATCTCAGGAGACACTCTGACTTTATAGGACACCTGGCCCTCATTCACTGAAACACAGGTCCAAACATACATCCACAGATCAACAAAACAGACCAACGTCAATGCTTGGCTGTGGCATTTGTGGAAATATGGGAATTTTACCCGATCTATCTTGCACTTGAACCTGTTTTTGTCCTTGCATGGTGACAGCTCCTCTGGACAACACCTGGAAGACAGAAATCATTTAAAAACAAGAATGAACTAGCACTGATATCTGTGTACATCACTACCAGTGAAAAGTTTTGACACCTTTTAATTCAATGTGTTTTTTAATGTTTTTTTATGGCTTTGCTTTGGCTATTTCACATAACTGATAAAAACTAGTTTTCACAGCTATCAACACTTGCTTCTCTAATTTGAAGAGCTATCCAAAAACACTCAGAGATTTCATACAGTGTGAGAATGATGACAAGCGAGCGGACCGAGGGTATCAGTTAACTTATGACTTTCAGAAACTTTGGTCTTATTTTCATTTGGGGTGAGAGAATTCTGTGTTAACCAGTCTTTAACATCACGCAGACAGTTAAGCAAAGGCTGCAGTGGGACAGAGACATCCAGATTCAAGGGGAAGCAAATTTGGATGCCATCAGCATAACAATGAAAGGGAATGTTGTATTTCCTAAATATAGGAATAAAAATAAAAAAGGCAGCGTGTATGAGGAGAACAGAGCTGGACCCCAAACAGAGCCCTGTGGCACACCACAACACACAGGGGCAGAGGAAGAGGGGCATTGCCCAATAGCAACAGAACATGAGCTCTCTGACAGGTATGATTTAAACCATGATAAAACTGAGCCTTTAAGACCAACAACGTGTTTGAGTCTCCATAAGAGAATGTTGTGAACAACTGTGTCAAAGGCAGCAGTCAGATCTAAAAGGACTAAAACAACAGAACAACCTGAGTCTACAGTTAAAAGAAGATCATTAAAAACTCATAAAAGTGCAGTCTCAGGACGAGATTTAAAACCAGACTGGAATGCTTTACAAATGCCACAAACATCTAAAAAGCTCTGACGTTGCTTGAAAACAACTTTTTCCAAAATTTTGGACATAAAAGAGAATTTAGAAACTGGCCTGAAGTTAGAAAGAACATTAGGACCAAGATTTCTCTTCTTAATAATGCCTCTGATGTCTTTTATGTTGTGAGATTTGAAGATTCATGTGCTGAGGTGTTCTTTCTGTTCTCAAACCGATCTCCCTTTAGGGGCTCAGTCTGGGTGGGTCTTTTTTCTCCTAGTCTTTCCTCGTGTATTGTGTATTTCCATTGTTCTAATTCTTCTGACCTGTCGTCCCCACATGTTCTTCGCGTGTTCTCCTCACTGCAATAAACCACTGCGTGAGAGACACAAGTCATAATCACTCTCGTGATTCTTTTCCCCCTGGTTTCAGGGGTGTAACATATGTATGGCTGGAAGGGTAAGATGGCGCTGGACTGCTGGCAGCCTTTAACCCAATTTCCTTCTGGATCAATAAAGTTCATCAATCAATCAGTCAAAAGTGCAGGGGGAACACAGGAAAAGCATAATAACTATAATGAGGGCTAGAATACAAACAACTTTAACTGAGAGCAGAACCCAGATGACTAAAACTAAGAAGGCCTAAGAATTTAAATACTTAGCAGAGAGAGAACACTGAGGATATCATGAACAAAGGACTAAACACTGAGGCTAATTACTAAGCTGACAGAAAATGATAAGGGACAAAGTAAAGGGACCAGACACGGAGCCTGTGAAACCAGCTTCCACTTTGGATTCAGGAGACAGACACTATTTCTACTTTTAAGATTAGTCTTAAAATGTCCTTTTTGCTAAAGCATATAGTTTGGGCTGGATCAGTATTTATGCTGAAATAGATCGAGGCTGCTGGATTCTCATGATGGACTGAGAGTGTCTTCTTCAGTCATGATGGGTTTTACGACAGTAGTTTTTTAGCAAACACACAAAAGTCTGGTCATGTTCAACTTTGTAGTAAACCCAGAGATAACTCACCAGATAAATGACATCCACAGACCCTGGAGACTCTCCCACTATAGTGTAGTTTACTGATATGTCTTCTTCTGCGTCACAGGGCACTGCTTTATCGTTCGTCTGTACCTCTACAGAGCTGATTGTTTTAATATCAGGAGAGGACGGCTGGGACATGGATAAGGTGTGAAATCCCCTGTCATAGAATGCAGCTCTATATCCTGGGTAGTCCAGTGTTGGTGTCAGGCTTGCCTAGTTGAGGATAGGAAACAAAAATTTAAAAACTGATCTAAAAATAACATTGGTCAATGAGGCAGTCTTTATAAGCAAGGCAAAGGTGGAGGAAGATGAGTCATAAACTATTTCAGTATTGCCACTTTTTACTGTGAGAGGTATTTGGACATTTGCAGCCTATCAGAAACCAATTGTGGCTTCAGGCTGCTGTGATGGCTGCATTAAATTACACATTGTTTCAGTGTGTCAGCTCACATGGAGTTGGATATCCTGGTCAAAGTTATCAGTGCTGAAAGAAAATGAAGCCACACCGTTGCTGTCAGTTGTCAGATTTTGTAGTGAGCGTGGTTGCCACATTTCTCCCATGAACAGGTAGACCGATGCGTCACAAACTGGTGTATTATTGTGGTACACTGCTCTGACCTGTTGAAACACACAATGCTCTATCAATGGAAAATACAAATAACATAAGTGTGCTTTGTACGACAAACTCAGCTGAAAACAACATGTTAGGCTTACTTTTCCTTCCACATTAGATCCCCGTTCCCAAACCTTGGGCATGTTAATGAAAGACACTTTTCCAAGGACATAAGAAATCCTGATTCTCTTCTCTTGAGGGTGTGAAATACCTGAATGTAAAAACTTTCATGTTACAATCCCGTGAATCCCTTTTTGGTTAAATACACATTGATGTGTCATTTTAAAGGAATAACACAACTTACCTGTTCCCTCTTCTTCCACTTTGGCCCTGATATCCAGAACATCTTGAAGCACCTTTAGGTCAACTTTAGTAAAAATTGACATGTTGAAGGAAAAAGTTGCACAGCCAGTCTTGTCTGCCTGGAAAGAACAATAAAGAAAGAAAATGACTGCTGTGTGCGATACAAGAATAAACCAAAATTAGAATCAAATCTCATTCACAATCGAATCTATAAAATATATTAAAAGGGCCAACTATGAGATTTTATAGAATCATGGAAAATATGAGCTTCTCCAAAAGTTGATTCTGTTCATCTGGACGTAGCGTTTTGTGGGAGAAACGTTTCGTCACTCATCCAAGTGACTTCTTCAGTCTCAGCTGACTGCAGGTTTCCCCAAACCTTATAAACAGTACATTTGCATAATGACTGAAACCAGCCCACTGAAGGAACAATGGGCTGTGAGGTCAGTTCCTTAATCATAATTATGCAAATTCCCATGACCATTGATCAACAATCACTGACCAAAACCCACTGATCAAAGAACACTGATCAATGGCCATGAGTACCATTCACAGAGAGTTGGGGAATGGCTGCAATCACAGCATTGTAAGATGGCGAAAGATGTACCCTTAGGCCCCCTCCTCGATTCAGAGATGGTCTTTCCCTTTTCACGTAAATGGCCTCCTTGACTCCGCGCTCAAACCAGCGTTCCTCCCTGTCCAGGATGTGTACATCCTCATCCTTGAAAGAGTGTCCACTGGCCTGTAGGTGTAAATAAACTGCAGAGTCCTGGCCTGATGAGGTTGCTCTTCTGTGTTGTGCCATCCGCTTCGCTAGAGGTTGTTTGGTTTCCCCGATGTATAAATCCTGGCAATCCTCCTGGCACTTAACAGCGTACACTATGTTACTCTGTTTGTGTCGGGGGACCCGATCCTTGGGCTGGACCAGTTTTTGGCGCAGCGTATTTTGGGGTTTAAAAGCCACAGAGACCCGGTGTTTAGAAAAAATGCGTCTCAACTGTTCCGATACTCCTGACACATATGGGATCACTACAGGTTTTCGCCTGGGCGGCGGTTGTCCTTCTCTCCTGGATCGGCTGGAGCTTTCTTTAGGCGCCTTCCCAGCTTTGACAAAAGTCCAGCTGGGATAACCACATTTACTCAGGGCCTTCTTGATGTGCTGTTCTTCTGCCTCCCTGGCCGCTGTGTCAGTGGGGATGGTGTTCGCTCTGTGTTGTAGCGTTTCTTACTGGTGCACAAAATGTGCCGTGCATGTCACAGCGGAGGCTCTGCCGAACCCCTGAGACTGACTCACCGAACCCCTAGGGTTCGATCGAACCCAGGTTAAGAACCACTGCTCTAGAGTTATCCTGCGTGAATCAGGTGCACTCTTTGTGTATTGACAGCGCATGAATATCACTGACACGCTTCGCAGATGCGAGAGCCAGGAGCAATGCAGTCTTCAAAGACAGGATTTTTATTTCCACCTGGTCTAGTGGTTCAAATGGTGGCTGTGAAAGCACCAGGGATAAATCCCACGTGGGAACGAGAGGTTTAGACACCAGGTGGAGCCGTCGTGCCCCTTTCATGAAATGGCAGACTAGCGGGTGATGGTTCACTGGGCCATCCACGAAGCCCATATGGCAGGCTGAAATGGCTGCTAGATATACTTTAATCGTGGAAAAGGCCTTTCCTTTATCTAACAGTTCTTGGAGAAAGGAAAGAATTGTTGTAACACAGCACTGAAAGGAGAGAGTGTGAGACTTTCCACACCATTCCTCAAATACCCTCCACTTGTTCTCATACAATGATCTCGTGGAGGGGGCTCTAGCACTCTGAATAGTGGCTATAACAACCTGGGGGAGTCCTGCCGTACTCAGATTCAACCTCTCACGGGCCAAGCCCACAGGACGAGGCGCTCGGGGTGAGGGTGAAAAATCTCCCCCCTGGCTTGGGAGACTAGGTCTCGTCAGAGAGGGAGAGGCCAAGGTTCGTTCCACAAGAGGGGCATAATCTCCGCTAACCAATGGGACCTCGTCCACCTCGGGGCGATCAATATCATTGTTAGCCCTCTCTCTCTCACTCTGGTTAGAGTGGGAGAAATTAAGGCCAGTGGAGGGAACGCATAAAGCAGAGCATGTGGCCAGGTGTAAGCTAATGTGTCTAACCCTAGCGGAGCCTCCTGGTCCTTCAGGGAGAAATACAGTGGACACTGAGCGTTCTCCCTCGAGGCAAACAGATCGACCTGTGGGTGGCCAAAGTGGGTCCAGATTTGGGTCACCACATGTGGGTGCAGGGTCCAGTCCCCGTACTGCGGGTTTCCCCTGGACATTAAATCTGCTCCCAACTTCAGAGCTCCTGGAATGTGAGTAGCTCTCAGTGACAACAGATTGATGCTGCTCCACATGATCAGTGCGTCCTTCAGGTCCATTGATGTAAACCAATCGCCTGGGCGCACTACATGCAGCAGAGTGGAGGTCGTCAACATTCTGAATTTGTATGACCACAGATGCTGATTCAGAGCCCGTAGGTCCAGTATCAGACGCAGTCCCCCTCCCTTCTTGGGCACGAGAAAATACTTCGAGTAAAAGCTACATTGGCTCTGCTCCTGGGCTATTTCTCGTGCTGCTCCCTTTGGTAGCAAGGTAGTTATTTCTTCTTGCAGGATCCTGGCTGATTCGCCTTTTGCAAGAGAGAAAATCACTCTGTGAAATCTGGGAGGGGTGGTTGCGAATTGCAAACGATAGCCTCGCTCTAATGTCCTCACAACCCATTCTGGCGCAGCGAGAGCTCGCCATCTCTCTATTCTTGCTGACAGCGGCCCCAAAGACAGGCACTCCACAGTAGACGGAGCTTTGGCTCCCTCTTGTGGCGGAAACTGGTCCTGCAGGCCAGACCCGACTGCGCATGCGTGGGCGGCCCGCGCTTGATAAGCGCTCATGGGGCCGGACACCACTGAGGGAATCAACCCCGGTGGTGTCTGGGTGCGTGGGGGCATTATGTTTTTCAACATACTTTCTGTGTTTTTCACACATTTTTCCCGTGCCCTTGACAACATGCCTGGATGCAGCGGGTGAGTTTTTAATAAACAGTGTGTTTTTGTGAGACTGTGACATGCTTGATTCAGCTAAACAGTGTCTCGTCGTCTCTTTGTTGAAATGCGCTCTGTGGGATCCAACTCGAGTCCCAGGCGCTGAAGGGTGGAGGCAGAACACACTTCTCCAAACGGGCTCCGGAACTGAGCCCTGGAGTGAATTTGGAGCCCGGGCTGATCCGGCTCCGATCTCCCCGTGGGGGATGTTAGGCAGTCCGCTTCTTCTTGCGGTCCGACTGCTTGGCTGGTGGTGGGGCACCCTAAGCGGCAGCAGGTGGGACATGTTTCCTGGGCCAGTGGGTCTTAGGGTTCTGCGATCCTAGGGGACCCTGGGCCACGACCTGCGGGGCTGGGCGGTGAGGGATTTTAAACGTCGCCACGCCGGCTGGACGGCTGGTGACCTGAGCGAACGTGCGGCGACTGGGTGGAGGCGGGGATGCATCCTGGGTCTTCCTAGGGAGACACAGCTGCAGGGCCTCTCCCTCTTTCTTTTTCTCCTCTGTTAAAAGATTATTGAAGATATATGTGATCAGCTCCATGAAATGTATTCCTTAATTCATTATTAAGCACATGTCTACGTGACTTTTCACCTATTAACTTTTGACATGAACTCTTCTGTGATAAACAACTTGCAGCTTCCTCTTTTTGTTTTGGAAGATACAGGCTTAGAAAAGGGGAACCTCAGCTCTGAGTTCTGAGAATAACTCTGTTATCTTTGTACACACACACACACACACACACACACACACACACACACAGAAACATCGTGTATAAATAAAGAAACGCGGACGGTGACAAAGTGCGAGTCCATGAGTGTCTCCTGTGCGAGTGCTCTGTGACCGTCCTCGTGAGTTAAAGAAAATCTGCAGTGTTTGTGTGTTTTCTAACTCAGGTGTCTCAGCTGAACAAAGAACGGCAGGGTGATTTAAAGAAATCCCCTGTCATCCTCGCACCGTCTCTGCATGGTGGCAACGGCGGTCCCGAAAAGGCCAGTGGGGTCGATGCTTTCATCCAGAATGTCACGTTTTTCTCTGTCCGAAAGCCCCGACAAGTTCAGCCATCTTGCTCTCTCCTGTAGGACGATGATGCTGAGAGCTCTGCCCGCCGTTTGTACTGCTGCTCTAGTGAGGTGGAGACACTGGTCCGTAACAACGCCCAGCTCTTCCCACAGCTCGCTAGCATCCGGGTTTGCAGCTGTCTGTTCCTGGAGCTCCGCCTAGTAGGCTAGCAGGAGCGATGAGGCGTTCAATGCCCTCACGGTGGTGGCAACTGATTTATACGCCTTGTCAGCCAGGGAGGACTGCAGGCGTTCGGCCTTGGAGGGCAGGGACGGACCAGATGACATGGAAAGTTTCTGGTTTGGGTGGAGATGAGAAGCCAAGCGTCATGACTGCCAGCCAATGCTAGCTGGAGTAATGATATAGAGGCTTCTGAGGACAACGCTGAGAGAGCGTTCCCCATAGTGAGACACCGAAACGAATGTTTGAAAGAGAACTCCCTTTTAACAGGAAGAAACCTCCTGCAGAACCAGGCTCAGGGAGGGGCGGGTCCATCTGCTGCGACCGGTTGGGATGAGAGAAGGAAGACAGGATAAAAGACATGCTGTGTAAGAGAGACAGAGGTTAATAACAGATATGATTCAATGCAGAGAGTTCTATTAACATATAGTGAGTGAGAAAGGTGACTGGAAAGGAACTCGGAGCTGAGGAAGGAAGAGCGAACTATGCTGTAGGTGACGTCAGACGCTGGAGATTTGGCTGAAAAAAAAAAAAAGCAAACGATAGCATAAACTTCAAGTATTCCAAATACATTAAACAATTGTCATTTAACTAACCACATCTGTCCAACTATCTCCAACACCCTGGAGGACAACGAGGAGAGTTTAGACGCTCTCCAAGATTTCATAGACCGGTGCTTCCACGACCTAGTAGTGGAGAAAGGCCCAGAGCGCGTCTTCCCCGGCCAAAGTTGAGACGCCGTTATCTAAAAGATGTCGCCTGGCAGACTCCCCCGGCACAACATCGCCTGCCAGCAAAGACATCGTAGACATCCTGGAGTCAATCGATAAGCGATTGTCCAGTTTTGATGCGAGGCTGTCCCTGGTGGAGATCTTACACCGGGAATTTAAATCTCTAAAAGAATCCCTGGAGTTCAGCCAGCAGCAGGTGGAAACACTTGCTGCAGAAAACGCCACGCTACGGGACTCGGTCAAATCTCTAACCGAAAATGTGACCCAATTAAACATAGAAAATAAAAAAATAAAAGAGACCATTATCAATCTACAAGCCCGTAGCATGAGAGATAATCTTGTGTTTTCTGGTATTCCAGAGTCTGCCGGAGAGGACCCAGAAACGACCGTGAGAAGCTTTATTAAAACCCACCTGAAGCTGCCGGAGGACACGGTGAACAACATAGGGTTTGAAAGAGTGCATCGCATCGGGGATCCGAAGACAGGAAGCGGGAGACCACGTCCTATTGTGGCCAAATTCGGTCACATCAAGCAGAAGGAGCAGGTGAAGAGTCGCGGCAGAGAGCTGAAAGGAACGGATTTCAGCATGAACGACCAGTTCCCCAGAGAGATCCTGGAACGACGCAGGGTCCTCTTTCTAGTCCGACGTAGTTTTATTCAGAAAGGCTCCCGGGCTGTCATCGCTGTGGACTGGCTCTACATGGACGGACAGCTCTACCGCGACCCCAGCACCACTCCATGGCTGTATTGACCGCACACCAGATAAGAATCCACTACACTACACTTTTCACTCACACTCTCTTGCATTAACATCTGTTTAACTTTGTAATATCAGTTTGCTAATTTAGTATAACGTCACTGTCACTCTCCGCCAATGCCTTAATTGGAATGTGTCCGTTTGTATTTCTTTTTCCCTCTCTCTCTCTTGTCGCGCACCTTGCTCTTTGGTTTCTTTGCTTCTCTTTTCTTTCACCATGTCGATCACCTGTTTCCCTATCCATCCACAAAGGACACTGTCTATTTCTACATGCTCACTCTGCACGATCACCCACACACATGCGTTTAAAGGCAGCACATTTACAACAGCCACACAGTGCACACAGATATAGGACACACACACGCACACATTTGCCCATTTTAGTTATTATGCACACACATAGTCAGACCTATGGAGCTTCTCGCTGCACAT
This sequence comes from Oreochromis niloticus, assembly GCF_001858045.2. Classification (NCBI taxonomy): domain Eukaryota; kingdom Metazoa; phylum Chordata; class Actinopteri; order Cichliformes; family Cichlidae; genus Oreochromis; species Oreochromis niloticus. Next base: position 1,265,720 of record NW_020328614.1, read on the forward strand.
TTTCTTCTCTTTATTTACAAAAAAATGATGTGTTTCCATTTTCCTCACCCATCTAAGCAAGACACACAGCGTACGTCATTAGCCACAAACACACAACTATGGGCAAGCATGTCACATGGAATGTGCATGGAGCTGGCTCTAGGGAAAAAAGGTTAAAAATACTTAACCAAAATAAAAAACTACAGGCAGACGTTGTTTGTTACAAGAGACTCACATGCCTGTCACAGGTTTGAATAAACTTAAAACACCTGAGTTTCCTAATGTGTTCTCAGCCTGTTATAATTCTAGACAAAGAGGAGTAGCAATTTTAATACATAAAAATATTAATTTCACAATATTCAAAAGAGTTATAGATCCACAGGGCAGATTCCTAATCGTTAACCTATCTATACTTAACCAAAAGCTATGTATTGTAAGTATATATGGTCCAAATGTTGATGACCCCTCATTCTTTCACGGTTTTTTCAGTGCACTCTCTGAACACTTAGATGGCACACTTGTTCTTGGAGGCGACCTCAACCTTGGACTAAATGAAGAAATGGATAGGCTCAATAGGCTCAGCAGGAACTCAGCGTAATTGGCAGTCCACAAATATAATCAAACAGTATATGAGCGACTACGGCCTTTGCGATGCATGGCGCTCCCTTCACCCTTGGATTTAGATCTGGACTTTGACTGGGCCATTCTAACACATGGATATGTTTTGTTTTAAACCATTCCATTGTTGCCCTGGCTTTATGTTTAGGGTCGTTGTCCTGCTGGAAGGTGAACCTCCGCCCCAGTCTCAAGTCTTTTGCAGACTCCAAGAGGTTTTCTTCCAAGATTGCCCTGTATTTGGCTCCATCCATCTTCCCATCAACTCTGACCAGCTTCCCTGTCCCTGCTGAAGAGAAGCACCCCCAGAGCACGATGCTGCCACCATCATATTTGACAGTGGGGATGGTGTGTTCAGAGTGATGTGCAGTGTTAGTTAGCCTGCTTTAAATTTCTCAATAACTTTATCCCTGACCTGTCTGGTGTGTTCTTTGGACTTCATGGTGTTGTTGCTCCCAATATTCTCTTAGACAACCTCTGAGGCCGTCACAGAGCAGCTGTATTTGTACTGACATTAGATTACACACAGGTGCACTCTATTTAGTCATTAGCACTCATCAGGCAATGTCTATGGGCAACTGACTGCACTCAGACCAAAGGGGGCTGAATAGTTATGCACACCCCACTTTGCAGTTATTTATTTGTAAAAAGTGTTTGGAATCATGTATGATTTTCGTTCCACTCTCACGTGTACACCACTTTGTGTTGGTCTTTCACGTGGAATTCCAATGAAGTTGATTCATGTTTGTGGCTGTAATGTGACAAAATGTGGAAAAGTTCAAGGGGGCCGAATACTTTTGCAAGCCACTGTATTGAGACTGGACTGTTCGTGTTTTCCTCCGGAAAAAATAAGTTCCGTTGGAGCAGCCTTTCAATGCCTCTCTCTGTCTCTCGCTAGCAAAGTTGACCCAGACAACAAAGTAAAGCTGGTTTTCAGCTACGAGCCCAACACAAACCCGACGTATTAACCAGAGGTCCCTTTACTACGGTTCGGAGTTGCTGACCTGTTTTATAAACGCGCGGAATAGTTTTCTATGTGAGATCGCTGCAAAAGGTGCAGCCTTACCTAATGTCCACCTACTGTTACTCGTTTATATTAAGATTTTAACATCTAGTTGGTATTGGTATGGCGAGTAGCCTTGAGTAATAGTAATAAAACACACAAAAATAGTTCATTCATGTAGTAGTAAAAAGGACCTCCTTGCCAAACAGCAAGAAGGTCCTGAGTTCAATCCCACCATCAGGCCGCGGTCTTTCTGTGTGGCGTTTGCATGTTCTCCGTGTTTGCGTGGGTTTCCTCTGGGTACTCCGGCTTCCTCCCACCGTCCAAAGACATGCAGCTTGTGGGGATAGGTTGATTGGATAATCCAAATTGCCACTAGGTGTGAATGTGCGAGTGAATGTGAGTGCGAATGGTTGTCTGTCCCTGTGTGTTAGCCCTGCGACAGACTGGCGACCTGTCCAGGGTGTACCCCGCCTCTCGCCCTATGACAGCTGGGATAGGCTCCAGCGCCCCCCGTGACCCTGAAAAGGATAAGTGGAAGGCGAGTAGCCTTCAGTAATACTAATAAAACTCACAGAAATAGTTCATTCATGTAGTAGTAAAAAGAATGATAAGTTATTAAGTAATCCAAAGTATTCAGGATACGTTACTCTCATTGAGTAACGTATCCTGAATACATTACAAAATACATTTTGAGGCATGTATTCTGTAATCTGTAGTGGAATACATTTTAACCTTCCCAACACTGAGCAGTAACTCAGTAAATCAGTCTAAATTGTTCAAACTTAAAACAGGAGCTGAATCTTTGGATATGTGTATATTCATTCAGCTTGTTTAGGTGTCGCAGTCTGATCAGAGTATTTTTGAAGTTCTTAGATTTCTCACAGAAGTTGTATTCTTTTGTGTAACAGACATAATGAGACACACCACTTGCCTTAGCCTTACCAGTAATGCTAATCATCTAGCAGATATTAGAAACACCAACACAACCTATGCAGCCTTTTAGGCACAACAATAACCACTTCACTCCTTTGGAGCTGACACGTCCATCCAAGAAAGATGAGATATCACTAAAAATTCAAATCCGTGGATGAGACAAGTACGAGATGATGACATGTAGGGAAAAACAGTGAAGAGGACACACGGCGCCAGTTCATCTGGGTAGAGCAGGCAACCTGTATGCTGTAATGCTAATGCAGTGGCCTAAATGTACCCAAAGTATCAGGGAAAAAAGGTTAGAGAGAAATAAAACCATAACTGTACCTGCTTTGTCTCTGTGTGGCAGGGTGCACTTATCTGCAATAGGGCCAAATCCTCCTCACTGTGCACCGATACACCATGGAAAAAGTACCTATCAATAGGTCTGCACACATTAACTGTAACACGTCCTGGTACCGGCTGTCCATACGTGTACCTGTTTAAAGAAAAATAAGTACACATTATGAGTCATTTGCTCTCCAAACTCCAGATTTTTCAATAATATGTCATTTGTCCTGAAAGAACTTTTCCTTACTTTGCACACACTTTAGCTTCAATGTCTTCCTGCCCAATACTCACTTCTTCAGATATATTTACTGTCACATCAAATTTGGGTAAAACTGGGGGAAAATATGAATGTCAGCATTTGCACTCCATTACAACAAAGAATTTAAAAATAAATAAGACTGACTTACCATATTTCTCCACTTTAAAATTGTGAGATATTTTCCTCTCACCCATTGACACAATGATCTGGTACGGTCCCTCACGGGCCTCAGTGTCCAACGAGTAAGAAAGCTGCAGTATTCTGCTATTGGATGTTTCATTTAGCCACTGTCCAATCCTATTACTATTAGGATCCTGTTAAATCAAATGACAGTGACAGCTACTACACAGGTGTAAATACAGTACCAACTAGATTCTTTATTTTCTTTTTCAACAACATTAGAGCTAAAACTGGACAATATAAATTTAGAGGGACTTAAAAATGACCTGTCTTCATTTGTAACCAGCTTTGTCCCCTTCTAGATGTGAAGCACTTGTTTATAAATGTTTAAAAATTAAGTGATATAAAGAAACCTCAGCTGTAATGACAGGGAAGCTGTGGCTGTGTTTGTGGAGTAATTAAATCAAGATTATTATTTTGATTTAATCACTGTCATTTTATTTTTACATGTGGGGCAGTGACAGAACAGGCCCCTGCACGGTGTGTATTACATACATGCAACCCAATTTGTCCAAGTTTTAAACCTTGCACTGTCAGTAACTTGGAGTAATACTGCAGAAGCAGTGTGTATGCAAGCAGTGAGCAGGAAACCTTCAAGGCTGTCTGACTGCATATGTTCAGTGTTGTGTTGATGCATTTACAAGAGAAGTAAAAGCCTTTTCTGGAGACGCCCCCTTACCTGAAGTTCAATGACATCATACTGAAAGAAAAAGGAAGAAAGACAGGTGGAGTTAAGAAACTGTTGTGTAAATCACTGCATCCAAATTCCAAACAGCATTATTAATAATACTGTTCAAAAACTCACCAGCTGATTGGCAGGTCGCATTTTATTATCCATCGTAACGACTCTGAAATTCACTTTGAAAAAAATTGAGAGGTTACCTCTGTTTCTCTCTTTATACTTTAAAACAAAGTCACTGCTACTTATCAAACACAGATCTGATTGGTTACCCTACACAGCAAGCCAAGACAGATCTCAGATAATGGACTAACATGTATGAGACATATATATCTAATTTATTGAAATTGAACTGATATTGCTAATTTATATTTTAATTAATGTCACTTAATTTAATTTATTATTTAATTATGTGCTTAATACATTTTGGCACCCGAGACCCTGGGCTTTTTAAAAATTAATTCATAGTTTTATGTTCAATATACTTAAAATTGTTAATCTTATGTGTGTAATTAATATTTTTAAATGTGATTTAATTAATTCTAAACCGTTTTAATGTTAAATAATAGTGATATTTTCAATTTATTGAACACATTTAATTAAATCCAAAGAGCCCTTTCCACATCCTTTCTGAGCATGCGCAGAGAATGAAAAAAATCTTTGCGCATACGCATTCACCTTCTTCATCTACGCCACAGTGTGCTTTGGCCACGTGTCTGGAAAGAGCGATTCATCGTGATTCATCCGTTGGAGTTAAGGTAATTTCTTCATATTTTTAATAGAATATAATTTAACTAGTACTTTGTGATAATATATGGCGTATATTTTTCCGGTAAATATATGGGCCGTGTGTGTTCTGTAGGTTTTAGCATTTTGTAGCATTTAGCTAGTATTGGAAACATTGATTTGCATATTCGATGTTACTGCACATTTGAATATTGCCCCATCTGCGTTTAAAATTTCATTCGCACTCCGAATAGCACACTTATGTTATTTGTTTTATTGCAGTATCAAGTTAGGAGAATGTTAGCTATTCACGGCTTGCTTAGCTTCGCCTAACAGGCGACCTCTGAAGGTGACCCCCACTTACCCCCAAAAATAAAATCAAGTATACTGGGTGGTTAATGCTCCGTTTCTGTCGGTTTGTGCTGTTAAAATCATCATTTGTATCACTATGGTGTCAAAGTGATTACACTTTTATTTCATAGGTCATTCAGAGTTCACCGGTCCAAGCAACACAAAAACGGCCCAAAATAGGACAAAAAAAACATGCCACAAAATGCTCTGCTTGGTTAGTGCTTGTTTGTGCGGGTAAAATTAACATTTGTGCTGCTACGATTTTGCAGTTATTAATGTTTTAGTTTTTCGTGATGACGTCACGGGCGTCGAGCACGCTCCCCGTGCTTACGGGCGCGAGTGAGCGCCCTTTTACTCTAATCTTTATGTTTCTAGATTTTTTTTCTGCCTGTTTCCACCAGTTTCATCACTTTGTTCTAGTTTTTTTAGACGTCGTAGGGTGATGTAGACGTCGTAGGGAACGCTCGCTCGCACCCGAGCATTTTGTGGCATGTTTTGACCTATTTTGGGCCATTTTCGTGTTGCTTGGGGGGGCTCGTGAACTCTGAATGACCTATTAAATAAAAGTGTTATATCCTTGACACCGTAGCAATACAAACGATGATTTTACCAGCACAAACCGACACTAACCACCTAGTATACTTGATTTTATTTTGGGGGGCAAGGGGTCACGTTCAGACTGGGTTGCTCCGGTATATAATGGTAAACGTGGTCACATGAACAGAAGACAATCGATTGGAGATAGAAGGCATGATTTATGAAATGAGTAACAGAAATGTTGGAGCATTTGAAATTTAACTTGTATTATTAATACATTTTAAAAGAAATAGGAGTGTTCTTAAGTTTAGACCATCTCCGTGCAACCCCTTGCATGTGTCTCACTGTACACGATTTTTTTGTGGTTTTCTTTTTCTCCCAGGTTGCTGGTTGTGGAATTTGGAGCTGTGGAGATTTGAGCTGTGCTCCAAAAGTGCATGTAAAGGTACAAAATGCTTTCATATTATTTACTTTCTCCTTAATATGCAATTTTACATTTTGAATTCTCTTGTTTGGTCTTTTAGGTTCTAAATGTGGTGTTGTAAGCTTTGCTCTTTAAGTGTATCTAAAAGGTACCAAATTCTAAAACACTTGAGACTTAAACACTCAATTCTTGGTCTGAGACGCTCATATCCGTGCATTTACAGTCATTGTCTTTGTACTTTCAAAACATGGGGTGGTCTTAGGACTCATCTAAGTCGTGCACATGTTGCTAAGCCCTCTCACACTGTAGAACATGTTATTTTGACTTGTCCTTCTTGTTCTGAAAGCCACATATCAACAAGCAGAGAATGCTTCCTCCATATTAATAAACATCTCAAGAGGTTTGAGACAGTAGATTGTTTATCAAAATTGTTCTTTCAAAACTAATGTATATGGTACTTTCCAGACACAAGAGTAGAAAACATTCATACATGCTAAGAGATTTCAAAAATGAAATAGTGAAAAGAACTGAATTTACAAGTAAAAATGGTCTTTCTGAGGAGTCTGCAGATGAAGGGTCCTCTGACTTGCATTGTGAAGCTGGTGTAGTTACTGAAAATTTGGAGGAAGCTGTAGTTAAAAACCTTGCCTTGGTTTTATTGACGTTGGACATCTTTTCCCATGTACCAACAATAGCAATCGACAATTTAATCAAGGGGCTACATTTTCTATTCACTACTTCTGCTTTACCCTTAACAAATAGTTTAACTTTGGCTGTTCTCAAGGAGCATAATATTGAGGTTAGTGCATCGCTAGTGAATGAGTTGTGCACTGTATTATACACTGAAAATCCACTACTTAAAAGTATTGCAAAAGGAGGATCACTTGAAACAACATTTAAGCGCAAGAAGTTTTACTATGAAAAGTTTAATGCTGTTGAGCCAGAGGAATATGTTCTAGAGGAAAAAACAAAAAAAACCTTTCAATATATTCCACTGCTAAAGTTATTGGAGCAGTGACTTCAACGTGAAGATATTGTTGGAAAGCTAGTTGACATATAATCTTTATGGGAATGAATTTGTAAGCTTCTCATTCTCTAACACAAAATAGTGCTTGCTTGCAACGTGTTGCCCCCTAATGGCAGAAAACTACACACTGTTACTTTAAATATTAGAATAAAATCTGCTTTGCCCTTTAGTATATTTTGGAAAGCAGACATTTGTGAAAGTAGGTGTCTGCTGTGCATCCAGTTAAAAACCATACATCAAGATTGTCAACTAGCAGGCTACGTTACATTACTGTGACATTGTTTCTCCCTGCAAGTTGTGAAATGAGGATTATAAATTCATCTTTATGGGGAAAAAGCATGTTTAAAATTACTTACAAACAATTATGAATTGGTTAAACAACAATAAAAATTGTCTTTTTATGTTTGTGGGGGTCTCTACTAACATCAAAACAGTAATTGCCCTGCATGTGTTGTTTTGTTTAGAGTTCCCGAATCGAAGTGAAGTGTGAATGCATCCTTCAAGCTGTGATTATATACCTGAATGAGAACCCTCAAAATATCAAAGAGTACATGGTAAGTTTATTTTTAAAGGGATATTTTCACCCCTCAGTAAAATTTTGACTGTCATAATTCCCAGAGTTTTGTAAGTTGAATAGTTTTCTTTAAATTAGCTTACAACAATAAAGTGCATGGGAACTACTAGGATTTTGTTTCCATGCACTTACATTGTTTTATGCTAAACTAAAGAAAATAACCCTGGTCAGCACAATATTAATATTATTATTAATAATATTACTTTGGCACAGGTCCATCTGAGTGAGGTGTAAATTAACTCTTCAGTCAGTGTAGAGGGGAAAATACTCACCACCTGTTGTGTAGCAGGTAGCATCCAGCTGCTGCTGGATTCCAACCCTTCATCTTACAGCCATTTTATTGTTTTTGTCGTCCTTTCTGTTACAACTCACACAACTATTGGAAATGCCCCCTCCTTGGCCAACTTGGTTATTTACTCCAAAGTCACATTTTATCTCAAGAGGGTTTGAGATTTGCTGTTTGCCCTGGGAATGTTCGCGAGAAAAATGTGCTCATAGGGTGTTTCATTAGCATCGTGCGGCCATACACCACACATGGTAGGGGCACCCACAAGTGTCAGTTTTTTAGTTTTGTTTTTGTCATTCGATACGTGTGCAGTCTGGAACTCTCTCGGCCGTTTGAAACTCCTGCCATGTGAACCGGGCTTAACGGTGTGCACCGCTGCATGCTCCTTCTGCCCAGTCCATGTTTCATTTCTCTTCTTCTTGGTCTTTATTTGGTGATAGTCTTAAATCCACACTTTTCTTTGGTCTGTTCTCCTCAGTCTCATTCAGGGGTCTGTGTAATTATGGTAGTGTGGACCATTTAACTAAAATGGAGTGAATAGACAGATGATGGGATGACCAAAATACAACGGATTTAAAATATTTCTGTCCTTTTCAGGATTTCAACGTGATGGAAGCTGAAGAGCTCGAAAGGATGGATTTGGGGTGTTTATAAAATAATCCACGAAGGAGCACAGCCTGATGACTCCCTTGAAGATGTTGGCATCATTATCGAGAGATGCACCGTCTTGCAGGATCTTCACGATGTGGCGAGCAGGTGTGCACTTTTGTTTGGGCTAATTAACTGCCTCAATCTGCGATACCCAAAGTCACTTCGCTACACATTTGAGTTCTTCCAGAAGGTGCTCATGGGACTGGAAGACAAAAAACTGTCTAACAAAATACAAGTGCTGAAGAACAAACTCTGCCAAAAGGAGACGCAATGACTCTTCCAGATCGAAATGTCCCCCAAAATAAGTGCTCTGTTTTCTTGCTGACTAAAAGTTTTACTGTTTAAAAGTTTATAAATATATATATGTTGATCCTTGTTTGTAAATATTTTGTCATAGCTTTTAATATTTAAGAGATTTACTGAATGCTATTTTTCTTTTGATTGTGGAAAAGAAAACGTAATTCAGAAACAGAGTTTTTTGAACTGGGGACAAAATTACCCAGATTGATATATTTTCTTGTTTCACAACATTTTCTTCAGTTTGAGTTGCTGTGGTAATTCTGCAGACTGTAGCCATTGCAGACCTACAACTGTAGATCCTGAAATCATTCTGGCAGGTTTGACATCCTACTCCTCACTACACTGTCACTTAGTTGAAACTGGAAAGTTGTTTCAGATGTTTACATTTTGTTTTACACACTTCATTTAATGTTGCATTATGCAGTGTTGTTTCCCTGTTTAAGCTTTGCCTCATTAAAGGCTTTTGTTCAAGTTGTTAAAGCAACACAATTTTTTTTTGTATTTACACTTCATATTAGCTCTGGTGTACCAGGTTTCCATTGTAGGTCAAGGATCTTGAGTGTTATAAATGTTAAAGTGTATGTGCAAATAAATGTGAAAAGGTTCTAAGGTTGTCACCTGTACTCAAGTTAAGTGCTGGATTTTTGGTCTTAGCATTTAATTAAGAATATTTTGAGATTTGCTATATGCATTTTTTTTAATTGTAAAATTATGATTTATATTATAAAATTTATTATATAATAGAAAACTTATAATTCTGAATCAGATTTTTGGAACTGGGAACTAAATTGTCCAGATTTACCTTTTTGTGTCACTTAAGTATTTTCTGTAATTGCATTATACAGTGATTTTTAAGTTGCTGTGGTAAATCTGCAGATCTGACTAGAATCACAAGTTGTTGTATTCTCCTCGATGTGTTCTCCTCGTGGCTGCGTGCAGCGGGGCTGGGGGATGGTCTGTACTGGCGGACGTAGGTTACTGGCCTGGTAGCCTGGCTGCCCCTGAGTGGATCCAGGGCAGGCGGGGGGCTTGGGGTTCGGGGGTGCTTCGTCTCCGTGATGGGGCTCTGGCTGGGCCTTGGGGCTTCGGTCCTCGTCGGTGTGTCGCCGAGGTTGTGGGCGGGTGGGTGCACGGGGGCTCAGCCCTGGCGCAGGGGGCCTCTGGTGCATCGACCTAACTGGGGGACTCTTCAACTGGCAGGGAGGTTGTTCCATCCTTGCAGAAGTCCACTCTGCAGGTGGGGGAGAGACACAGGAGAGGTGGAGAATAAACCTAACCTGGGTGTCTGTTGTCTTGTGTAGTCTGGAGATGATTGAATGTTGGGGTGGGTATAGTTTCCTCTGCGGTGGGGTGGGGTGGGCTTCCCCAGGTCCTGTGGGGCTTAGCGGTGCTGCTGCCGTGGGCCCCGATCGGGATGGGCCTGGGCTCCCTTGCCTTGGTGGGTACTAGAGGACGGGGGTGCCTACTGGGGTCAGCCGGGGAGCTGGCCCTAAGGAGGGGCATCTTGCCCCTCCCTTCTTTTCCTCCCCATCCCCGGCTGCCTCCCTCTTCCCGCTCCACCACACCCACCCACACAGGTAGGGCCTTGGGGTGCGGGTGTGTCACCAGGGTGCAGGGGAGGCATCCCCCCCCCCCCCCTCTGTCCCCTTCTGGCCACCTGTGCCTCAATTTTATTTCACAACTTAGACATCCACATTATTCACACTCTCATAACACACACACACATATATATATATATATATATATATATATATATAGGGCCTTGAGGGTGACCACGTTAACGGCGTCCAGAGGACGGTCTGTGTATTCAACCCTACCTCTGGCGCCGGTGCCCACCTCTCAATTTTAAATCCATGTAGACATTGAGGGTTCTCGGGAGGGGCCGTGCTAACACCTGCTGCTCTCTGGCAGCAGCACCATGCCCTCCCTTGTTTTGAATGCACTTTAGAACAACACGCAGCAACACTACACATGAGCGGGAGGAGGGAGGTATGGGGTCTTCACACACCCCCGTTCTCTACTAGCCATCGGGGCGGGGGCTGGGAGGAGGTGTTGGCTGTCCGATTGGCCTCCCTGCTGCTGCGGAGCCTGGGGCGGTCTGCTTGCCTCCACCCCAGGGGAAAGGGTCACATCTCTTGGGTCTGGGTGCCGTTTCCCCCTCTGGGGGCGAGGGTACCTGGACCCAGGGCATAGAGTATGTTTGGGGAGTATGATTGTGTGTACATGTCTATGTATGTCTATCCCTACGTTGGGTGAGTGCTGAGTGTTTGTATATGTGTGCATGAGGGTGGGAAAGCATGTTTATGTCTGTGTGTGCCTGTTTGTCTGTGTCTATATGTCAGGTCGGGTCTTAGACTCCACCTCCCTGGGTACTCCCAGGCCCTCCAAGTGTGGAGGCCTATCTCCCCTCACCACACTCCCTGCTGGTAGCTGATGCCCTCAGGGGTTGGTGCATTGGTGGTTCTTGGTGTCCGGGGCTGGGCGCTCAGGTATGCACCGGCTCACTCCCGGTGGCTACTTGGCGGGGCCCGATGCCTGTCGCTCGGTCAGGCCTCTTCCGGGGCAAAGGGGGCCCTCGGGCCTCCGGCCTCGGGGCCTGCAACTCGGTTCACTCTGGCACAGCTGGCTGCCGGCAGAGCCGGCGGGCACACCGGTGCAGCCCCCTCTGGCTTCTGCTCCGTGGCTACTGGGTGACCCCCTCGTCTGGGGATCTCCTCAGCCCTTCCCAGGAAGGTGGCACGGATGCCCCTCCGGTGGTACTCCTTGGGCTCTCGCACTCTGGGTCCTCTGGATGTCTGGAGCCTGGATCTCCTCCATGCCTGCTTCATGCCCTGGGGGACGGGGCTATGGCCCTCCACACCCTCTAGCAGACCGTTACATGGGGAAACCTTTTGTATACAAGCGCGTTGATCCACACAGGTGTGCACACGGGTGTTCACTGTTCGTAGACATAAACTACACCTTTCTTAGCTGCTACTTCAAAGCACATTGTGCGCTGTCTGTCCTGCGTGCTGCACAACAACTTTCAATATTTAGTATTTACTGCTGTTCACACTTAGCTAGATTAACGTGATGGTGTTGTGTTTAGTATGTTGCTTTGTTTTTGTTTGGTTTTTTTTGCTTGTCTTCTCTTCTTTTTCTCTCAACAGGTGATCCAGGAGATTTTTTTTTTTTTCTTTCTCTTTGTCTTTATAAGTGCCCTTTCTCACTGTCTCTTTTCCCTTCTGTTTTTCTTTTCCTTCCTCTCTTTCTTTCTCCCTTTCCTATCCCCCAGTCATGTCTGTCCCATCTGTAACAACTGAAAATAAAATAAATAATAATAACAAAGTTTGATCAAATGGACCAATACGGCAATGCCATGATGATCCATTTGGCAAAATAAATCCATTTGGTATCCTTGTTGGTCTTCAGACAACAATTCTGACGGCTTAAGAACCAAATGGGACAGGCAACAAAAAACAAAAAAACAAAACAAAAAAAAAACAAACAAAAAAACAAGTTGTTGTATTGAATTTGACATTTTACAGCACACTACAATGTCACTTTGGAACCAACTTTCGAGTTTCAACAATGTTTAAATTTTGGTCATGCACTTTAAGCATTTAATATTGCCTTATGCGGTGTTGTTCCCTGTAGAAGCTTTGCCTTGTTAAGGCTTACCGTAAATAAAGTTGTTGATGCAGCACCCTTTTTTGCATTTACACTTTATGTAAGCTTTGGTGTAAGAGTTTTCTATTGAAGTGCAAGGATCTTGAATGTTACAAATGTTAACGTGTGAGCAAGTGCAAAACAGTTCTTGAGTTGTCACCTGTACTCTGTAGTTAAGTGTTAGACCTTTGCTGAAGACCTCTGAAAGGTCCAAACACCTAATTACAATGTATAGATGACAACTCAGGAACCTTTCTAGACTTGTTTTGTTGATACCTAAACATTTAGCATATAGATGAAACTATTCATTAAATCATTATTAATCAAATTAATTAGGTCCAAAACACAATCTAAATGGTGCCATTAAATTCAAATTAATATTGTCAATTGAACCTAAAGCAATACAGTTAATAAAATGAACAAAGTGTTTAAATTCTAATTGATAGCGTTAAATAGTAACAATGAAAGGAAAGCTGTTGCTTTTATAGAACAATTTCACTTCTGATATACATCACCACTGAAATTGCAGATAACAACCATATTGATTTATGTTTAATTGACCAGGTTTTGTGGAAAAGATTGCCTTAACTTTGTCAATTAAATCCAACGTTTTATTTCTTAGAGTGTATTCTTCCCTCACGATTTTTTTGTACTTTGAATTCCAAAGCCATGTTTAAACATATTTATTTTATTGTGAACTATTAAAAATAAAACCATTAAACTGTCAAATAAAAAGAATTTGACTCAGACATGATTCATTTTGTGCTATCTGTCCCCAATTACAAAGTTAAGCTGAATTACTGTCTAATTCTCCATCACAGCAGCAGTGTGAAATTCTTCATTAGTGTGAGCTCAAATATGCAACTTGTGGGATTTTTTTTCCTTTTATAGTTTTTTTAAAATACCGTATTTTTCGGACCATAAGGCGTCCTGGATTATAAGGTGCACTGACGATGAACGGGTCTGAAACGGGTTTGTTTTCATACATAAGGCGTACTGGATTCTAGGGCGCATTAAACGCCTTATAATTTTTGCTATGTAACTTTGCACTGTCCACTTTCTGCTGTAACAAAACCAATTTCCGACATGTGGGACTAATAAACGTTATCTTATCTTATAATAATGACTAACCTGGTATTGTGGATGGATTATCTCAGTTGTTCTCCTGACTGTTTGGTCAGTTTGGGCCATTTAAAGCATCTTTCCATGCGATTGCATTTGTCAAAAACCATCGGAAACTTTTATTGAGTGGAAAAAAGTTAGCGTTCATCCTCCAGCTTCACTGTGTTTATGTTATGCTAACATAGCTGTGTCGCTAGCGATCACGTAGCACATCATTATATACCAGCTAGCCCAACTTCAGTAACCCTACTCACATCACTGCTGTTTAGTTTTCTGTCTTCATTTATGTTGAAAGTGATAGCAGAGCTGTACGTTTTATTTTTATCCAGAAATCTCAGTCAGAACATGCTATATCATGTTTAGGTAGCTAGCAAAACCAGCGAGCTAACTTCCTGCTAACTTCTAACTCTGTTAAATTTAATAAATTCTGTTTTCATGGATTCCTGGATGTTAAACTTAATTGTTACACCTGGTAAAGCAGCAACACTGATCATTTTATTACAGATGAAAGAATTTAGACAGTTTTTAACTCTCAGTGATGCTGCAGTGTTCGCTTGACTTTAGGACCTGAAGTAGACGGCGTTTAGGACCCAGATTAGACCGAGTCCGCGAGGCTTCTGACTCTTGTAGCCGTAATGCTCCAACAATCCATCAAGCGGTGCGGCTTCGTACCTTACCAAAGGCGTACTAAAACATTTTTTTCACACATTTTTGAGCACTGTGTACCACATAAAATCTTTTTGTGGTCAGTAACACAACCAGAATTCATATATAAGGCACACTATCGATTTTTGAGAAAAAGAAAGGATTTTAAGTGCGCCTTATAGTCTGGAAAAAACGGTAGTTATGTTCAAAGATGGAGTCGGATTTCAAAGTGCGAACAAACATCTCGGTCATCGACCATATTAAATATTATATTAAATATCTTGAAAAACATTTGCTATATGAAGCAAACATTTCACATCAATCACTGTATGTGTGTCCAAATTTTGGACCACAAAACTTGTTCCACAAATTGGAGATGGTGGAGCAGCTGGCTCATGATGATGGAATTTGAATGAACTACATGTCATATATAACATAACAACACATTGTTACCTTTTTGTCCAGGGAGGTAGATGGGTTTGTCTGTTTGGATGAATGTGAAGGGATCATACGCTTGGATCATCACTTTTCTGACTTGTTTGGAGTAAAATGCATCTCCTCGTACCTCCACCTCAAAAATTTGCACCTCCTTTTGTACAAAAGGAGCCTGAAACAGTGGGATATTGTAGATAGTCGTTAAAGCCAATAATGCTTACAATAAAAACTAACAAACACACTTTGTGTGTGAAAGTGCTGGTTGCGGACCTTAAACTGAACACAGGTTTGAAATGCTTCATTTGACGTATGCGTGAATAAGGTCGTGTTCTTCTCTCGGGACTTCAAAGTGACAGTCATGACCAGAGTCCCACTGGGCTGTCGGAGAGTTGCACAGAATTTGGCCTCAGCTCCAGCTTCAATAACTGCAGGAATGGCCACCAGGTACTGGCTGCATACAGCATCGCACATACAGCAGTTACTGCAGTGAACAACTCACAGACAAAAACACGCTGAAGACAAACTCACGGTTCAGCCACCGCTTGATCCACATGTATCCAGCTCAGGAGGACACACAGAGTGCAGCTCAGGATCCAGAGACAGTCCATGACTGGTTGTGACAATCCTCAGTGTCAGCTTCTGCTAAATATCGGCTGATCGTCCCCACCCACATACACTGTTACAGCCACATGTTTGAAACGCACTCATGTACTCTGATCTCCACAAAGTCAATAACTTACACATTTACAAAATCCCAATCCTGCTTTCAGCACTGAACACTAAACTATACACGACACTAAAGTTTGTCATTCAGTGTAAAACATTACAGTAACATACAGTGCTCCCAGGTGATGTTTCTAAATCAGCTCCAAGTTTAATGCGGCTGTTACAAAAAGTTATTTCTGTTTCGAATGTGCCTGTTTTACTTAATAATGTGCATTTTCTTACCGTCAGTGGTGGGCTATCCCACTGTAGTGTGTAACCACTGATATTCTCTAAAATCACTGGGAGTTAAGTGTAGCCACCAACCCTGACCTTTACCCAGCGTGGGATGTCTGACTGCCATGTTTGTGACGTTATTTCTCGGGAAAGACTAAACAAACGTTTGTGTAGTGATAACAGGCTCAAACACAACTGATGGATTCATCAGTAATGTCACAGACTGCTATATTTGCTTAAAAGACAAATATAACAATGTTTCTGTCCGAATTAAAAATGAAACATGTTAAACAGCTTTTGTTGCACTTTAGTAAACACCACAGATCAAATTTGACTACACTAAGGAATTCTGCAATAAAGTCCGTTATGCCAAATGAAGTTAACTACTTTCATGAAATCAATTTCAAAACAGTAAATACCAATTTTATTTCATGCACATTGGTTAATTAAAACACGAAGGGTGTTGCTAGGCAGAAAAGCAGCTCTAGCACCCACCTTACTGGCATCCACCTGCAACTGTATTACCTCACTTATATGAGGAGCTGGAGCATTTCTTAGGCATGTATGAGTAACTCTGGACTAAAACAATGACATACTTATGTGCAGAGATGGGCAGTAACATATTACAAGTAATCCGATTACTTTTTTCCAGTAATGAGTATTGTAAGGGATTATTAAAAAGCAGTGTTGGGACTAACGCGTTATTAAGTAACGCGTTACAGTAACTACGTTATTATTGTGGTAACGAGCACGGTAACTAGTTATTATGCCAAAACCAGGAACGCGTTACTCGTTACTGGGATTTAGATAGGCTCGTTACTCGTTACTTCGTGTGGTGGATATCGCGGAGCTTCCGCAGATTCAACAACATTAGCAAGTGGTGGAGGCCAGCAGGTGGATGAAGGAAAAGGGAGGCAAGAGGAGAGACCCGAAGCGGCCGCCGATCCGCGTGTCAGGTGAACTGAACTTCAGGTAAGAAGTTATGACCTGCAGTCTATCTGGGTCAGATATAAACCAAGTTTAGGTGGAGTTTATTTTCGGTATGCTGACATTTTCGTACTGCGTGCTAGCTAGCATGACGGAGTTTCTATACAGCTGGGTGGGTGCTATGTTACTGATGTTGAACTTTATTTTGTTCTTACGGTTAATTATTAGAGTTGCCAACCGTCCCGTAAAAACCAGAATCGTCTGGTATTCAGAGAAAATATTACGCGTTTCGTACTGAGGTGAAAAGGAACACAGTTTGTTCTTCAGCTACAATGAAAAAGACACAAAGCTGAAGCTGCACAGCTGCCTCTTCTTCTCTCATTCTCTCCTGTTTCTACTTCAATCGTGAAACTGATCAATGATCAGCTGATCGGCTTTTCTCTCTTGTTTATTTATCGCCCACTTTGCGCCAGAAAGAGGAAACCAGCGGATGTCGCGTTAAACAACAGCAGCACGTTTAAGCTTGATCAGCTGTTGTTAGAATTTATTTAATATTAATTTCTAGTATCAGCTGATGTTTGCTGGAGCCACAGCTGTAAAGCTGCTGGTCATGATATCGGTTTGGTTATCTGGTGAGAGGGAAACATGAAGATGAAACCAGGAGATGTCCTTACTGAATCATCAGAGCTGAACAGGTGATGGAGAAACAGGTTTACCTTGTAGGTGACATGGATGAGTTGAAGGGAAGTTATGAACTGTTTCTGAGAGACAAATAACAGCAGCATCCTTTTCTACGTAGCTGACAGCTGGTAACTGTGCAGGGGCGGGTCTAGCAAAGTGTTGCCAGGGGGGCAGGTAGGGCATTAACAGGGAAAGGGGGGCACAAGGAAATACTTTTCTTTATTATTCTCATTTAAAATGTCTCGCTTTTAAAAAAATAATTATCTGAGTCTTACAACAAACAACTGATAGATTGATACATATATACCATCAGAACAGTGTACATCACTGTCACAACAGTGTTTATTTTCATTCAAAGGCTTTATGATTTTTCCTATAATGGTGGGCCGGTCTCTAGTCAAAATGCCCGGGACGATTGTTTTGTCCCAGTCCAGCTCTGTATGCAGCTCATCTGCAGTCTGGTGTTACCTACATCTTCCTATTCAGAAGGCAGAATTTCCAAGTTCTGAGTACAACCAAAAGCACCACGACTGCAGTTTTTGTGTTGGATGTAAAAAGCAGGCTAGAATCATGGCGACGGTCAACGACGGTCCAGGCGTGGGATTTCTCTCGTGGAAATGTGCACATTATTTTTTCCTTTCTGTTGGTAGGTGGCACAGTGCACTTGTGGCAAGTAAGCAAGCTAGAAGACTGGCAATCTTGCTGGGTATCCAGTTACGGAAGCAACACATTAACAAGAGAATTCTGAGTAAAACCAAAGTTACTTTCCCTAGTAACTAGTTACTTTGAAAGTAACGAGTAACTTGAAGTAACTGAGTTACTTTTTTAGAGAAGTAACTAGTAATGTAACTAAGTTACTAATTTAAAGTAACTTACCCAACACTGTTAAAAAGTAATTAGATTACATTTACTTTCCCGTAAGCACACTGTGTTAACTGCAATTTAGTTTGTGAGAGTGTTTTATGACAATGATGTACGAGTGTGCGACGTCAGTGGCAACAGACTTGTGTAAATCAACGATGGATAACATGGAGTGCAGGAGAGAGTCCGACCACGCAGCGTTTAAATCTTGAAAATACTGACATTACTTTAAGTTTGATTCTGTAAAAAGTGACAAAAACATTAGCATCCGCTGTACACTCTGCATGGGAAGAAAACTTCTTTCTACAGCGAAAAATTTAATTCACAGAGAAACCCCCGGATCCCCCCTCTGACATGACCGCTGTGGCACCACGCAAACCTCCACCAGCCCCACTCCTGCTACACAGGTGACAATAGATTTAAGAGCTGCTGAATCGTTTTTACTGTGTTTTTACTCACAAGAGTGAGTGTCAACACAAAAAATTAATTTCTTTGATGCTGGAATATGCAGAAAATAGGTTTAAATGTTAAACACATTTCTACCAGTCAGAGACTGTTGCATATAATTTTATTTTTGCTTGACGGATAAAGTTAAAAGACTGAAACTAATAAAACCTTTTTCATTTGATTACATTTTATATTTATATTGCACAGAAAAAAATAGAATTGTGCTGAAAAGTCTATTGCTTTATTACGTATTCTGGTTGTGTGACATGTTTTAAAAAGTAACTAAGTAACTAATTACTTTTGAAAATAAGTAATCAGTAAAGTAACTGGTTTACTTTCTTGAAGAAGTAATTAATAACTAAGTACTATTTTCACGTAACTTGACCAAATCTGCTTATGTGCATCTGCCAGTTGCGGTTCTTAATAAGTTAAATCCCGAGCAGGTGATCTTCAGACAGAACAGCAACAACAACAAAAAAGGAAACACAAAACAAAGGCATTGTAAAAATCTCAATCAGGTTCCACAGAATCCCTTCCAAAACACGGAGCTCTCCAGGAGTCCATCACCATTCTGGTTCGCAGCCTCAGGAAAAGGGGATACTCCCCCAGAGGTTTCTCAGAGAAATACAAACCGGACTCCAGCAACA
Source organism: Oreochromis niloticus (assembly GCF_001858045.2). Classification (NCBI taxonomy): domain Eukaryota; kingdom Metazoa; phylum Chordata; class Actinopteri; order Cichliformes; family Cichlidae; genus Oreochromis; species Oreochromis niloticus. Next base: position 1,284,929 of record NW_020328614.1, read on the forward strand.
CAAATTCAGTTCCATGGACAAATGGGATGTGTGGAGATCGGGGAAATATTTTACTGCTGTTGTTCATAATCGTCATCATTACCATTGCATTAATAACATAATCTACAGCATTGATATTGTATTCAGATGTTTAAACATATTGGCACCCAATTAACCTTTATTATAGGTGCAGTGATAACCACTTTAAACTGTTGAGTTGAATGTATAATCTTAAATGCTTTTGAATGCTTTTTTATAATCGTAAATGTTTATGTGTTTTGTGAACTCAATTCATGGTTCTCCTCCAACTTCCTTAAACTCAACAGCAACAAATCAGAACTTAAGATAAGATAAGATGAAACTTTATTTATCCCATGACGGGGAAACTTTTGCGTTACCTCTGCTCAGGTACAGATATCAGAAAGAAGAAATATCAGAAGGAAAAATACAAAAAATACAAATAGAGTACAAACAAAATAAAAAATAAATAAGTTAATACACTATATACAACGGTAGCATACACACTATGGGATTATGGATATGGTTGTGGAAATATGCAAGACATAAACTATATAGCTTAACATAACTATTGTACCACTACTATTCCTATGTATAGACATGTACACACACACACACACGTACACACTAAATATACATGTCCAGTGACTTATGACATTGTGATTGAGGAGTTATAGAGTCTAACTGCTGTTGGGATGAATGATCTGTGAAAGCGCTCCTTCCTGCAGCGAGGGTGTTTCAGAGGGTGTGTTACTTCTCCTGGTTGGCACTAAACTATTGCTGTCCAGAATTAAAGGTTTTTCTCTCACTATCAATAATTCGTTGGTTCCTATCTCTCCCTCTGTGAAAAGCTTGGGTGTCATTCTCGACAGTACATTATCCTTTAATTCACATATCAATAATGTCACACGAGCAGCATATTTTCAACTCCGTAACATCAATTGCCTCCGCCCCTTCCTCACTCCTCATGCCACTGCCATTCTCGTCCATAATCTCGTCATCTCTCAAATTGACTACTGTAATTCATTATTATTTGGCCTTACAAAAAAAAAAAAATCCATCAACAAGCTCCAATGTGTCCAGAACTCTCTGCCCGTATTATTACTAGGACTTCCTCTACCCACCACATCTCCCCAATCCTGAAGCAGCTTCACTGGTTCCCAGTTAAATTTTGCATTCATTTTAAAATAATCCTTTATACATTTAAGGCTATTCATTCTGTCTCTCTCCACCATACCTTTCTGATTTACTACAGATGAACTTCCCATCCCAGTGCCTCAGATCTTCAGCTTTTCTTTCTCTCTCTCTGTTCCTTCCTCTTGTCTTATTACAATCGGGGGCAGGGCTTTTAGCCACTTTTCTTTTTAAGTCCACCCTCAAAACTCACCTGTTTAAAATTGCTTATCTTTAAACCTCTGCGTGCTCTTAACTTTCATCTGTTACTCTTATTATTGTGTATATTTCCAGTTTTTCTGTTTTTTTTTTAATATATATTTGCTGTAGAGGCTAAGCCTACGCTTGAAGCCACTGAGGTGGTCGTTAACGGGGGGGGTGACGCGATGTCACTGGTATGTATTAGGGATGCAACGATACCAATTTTTTCAAACCGATCCGATACCGATACTTGGATCTGAGTACTTGCCGATACCGAGTACAAAATCCGATACTTCTACCACACACACAAGTTAAACTTAACCAGTAGTAAAGAAACGACCCCAGACAACTCTTTAACACAAACGAAACGTTTACTGAACGTAAGGGCAGAGACAAATACTGTACAACACATCCCTTTTTTAAACTCAAATGATATTCCAATTCCTTAACCAAATGAAATACACTGTATAAATGAAATAATTCCCTTTCAAATTATATTAAACAACCCAACTTATGTTATCACCTTTTGGTAAGTGACTCACTAATATACACTCCAAAACACGTTATATAAATCCACTAAACACACAGTATTCACACATGGGCCCCACACACACTCACATTCACACTTGTTTCAGGCCTGTTTGCTGCTCACGCCGGACGATGGAGAAAAATCCTCTTCTCCCCAGTAAGAGCACAAAAGTCTGACTTACAGTTCCGTTGCCCGGTAGGTCGCCGTTCACCAGTCCCACAATAAATCCACTCCCTGCGGACCCGATGCTGTCTCTGCTACAGCACGTTAGCCAGTCACTGTCCAGCTCTTCGACAGTCCATAGCAGCTGCCTCCTTGGCGAAGCCAAGCTATCCGGGCTAGCCTTTAGCCTCGGCGATCGTAGCTGGAAACACAGCATGGTGGTGCGACCATTGAAACAAAAAGTCACTTCACCCACACTCTGTTGTGAAGCTCTCACACGGTCAGCTTTCTAGTCACACACTCTTTTGTGCTGGTTAACCTCAGTAAAACTAGCCGAGTCTCTCACTTTGGTTCAGCTAACCTCGTGCATCTCTCCATGCCGTTCTCTTCTCCTCCTCCATTGCAACAGATACACAGGTCCCGTTTTATGCTACCTTCAGGGGCCTCCAGAAAATTAGAACTCTGAAAAATATTTTAACTCCCTTCAGAGTTACATACCATAAAATAATACTTTTATGATTAACATAACAGTTTGATTGCTCTAATTACCTGTATTTACCTTGTGACATATTACAGGGCAAATTACATTCAGGGTAGAGTTACATCACATATCATCAACTGTGAACACCTTATGTTACCGTGGCGTTTTAGTCCATGGGAATTATGAGTATCCACTCCCAAATTCCCATCCGGGCTACATTAGTATCGGTTCATGGTATCGGTTAACTTTTACGAGTACGAGTACGCACACATTTTACAGTATCGGCCAGATACCCGATACCAGTATCGGTATCGGTGCATCCCTAGTATGTATGAATTAATTAAACAGTCCAATGAATCCAGCAGTACGTATCTTGTCCTTTTTGTTCTTTATTGCAATACCTTCTTGACATGACAGCGCAGCGGTCACAAACTGTTTGCCTTCTTACAATTAACGACACACCTGACGCTGATTACATGCGTCTACCTTAAATACCTTTACATGAACAAAACAGAAAAAGGTGACCTCTAGCGGCCACATAAGGTATTAACCCAAAAATGGCTCCTACACCCCAGCCCCTAATTCCAATGGCTATCAGACATGGCAATTCTAATCACAAAGAAAATAAGGAGCCACTAATACAGTCTACTTTAGACATATACATTCATTTTAGATTACAGTCTCATGTAACAAGCAAAGTTAATTTACAGGTCTTCCAGAATATTAGTCTTTGTTTTTAAAGGTGCAGATCGCACAAGTCCTTTTTTGTCATGAATGGTTTCCGGAACTTTTCCAAGTGGCCAGGAACCACGTGGTGCAGAAGAATCCATTATAATCACCATATCTCCAGGTTTTAGATTCTTCTTCCTTTGGTTCCATTTTTGTCTCTCCTGTAACAAAGGCAGGTATTCACGTATCCATCGTTTCCAAAAAAGATCTGAGATGTACTGAGCCTGTTTCCATCTTCTCTTCAGATACATATCCTGAGGGTCAAATAGTCTGGGTGGTAAAGATGGTTTTCCTTTCATCGGGAGGATGTGATTTGGTGTAAGTGGCTCTAGGTCTTTTGGATCATCAGAAAGCTTTGTGATGGGTCTGTCATTTAGAATTGCTTCAGTTTCACACAGAACCGTATTTAATCCATCGTCGTCCAACTGTTGTTGCTGAAGAACAGATCTCAGAATATTTCTGATCATACGAATTATCCGTTCCCAAATTCCACCATGGTGTGATGCTCCAGGCGGATTAAAACTCCATTTTATTCCAATGTGTCACAAAGCATCCGCTATTTGGGTATATTTCAGTGATTCAAGAGCCTCCCTTAATTCTCTGTCTGCTCCACCAAAGTTGGTTCCATTGTCCGATTGGATGTGAGCGACTTGACCTCTTCCACTCACAAAATGGCGCAAAGCATTAATGCAGGCATCTGTGCTTAGAGAGCTAGCCACTTCCAAGTGCAATGCTCGGTTGGCTAAACAGGTGAAAATGACTTCATAACATTTAGCTGTACCTGGTCCTCTTTTCACTTCAATAGGTCCGAAGTAATCAACTCTGACTTTCCTTGGGTAAATCTGGCATCTTTTTCTCCAAGGCTTTTCCATGATATTTTCTGCAAAAATTACATTCTGCGATAACTTTCCTTACAGCTGAGTTGGCCTTTGTGATCCAGTATTTTCTCCTTACTGTGGATAAGGTGTGGTTACGACCGCTATGACCAAGCTGTTGATGAATGTGCTCTAGGATGAGACTTGCTACATGTTGATCCTTTGCAAGAACAAAGGGATGCTTCATTTCTTCTAGTAAGGAGCCCTTTGTCAGTCGTCTCCCAACTCTTAAGAGGCCTTCATCATCAAGATAAGGATCTAATCTATAAATTGAGCTGTGCCTGCTCACAGAACCTTTCCCACTTGACAACGCAGCTATCTCCTCTCCAAATCTTTGTGGCTATCAAAATCTAATAATGGCAAGCTCAGCTTCCAGAAGATCCTGTGAAGACAGTCTATACAGTTGTGTTTTCATTACTTTCTCCTTTGTAGTACCTTTACAAATTGGGTTATCCAAGTTAGGTTGCGGTCTTCTCTTCTTATCTCTCATTGAACGAAGGATTGCCTTCAGTCTAAGGAACCAAGCAACAGCAACCTTGAGCCTTCTCCAGTCTGAGAAGTACACCATCAATTGACATGTAGGATCAAGCAAGTCTTTTACTCAAGTAACATTCACTGTGGCCTCACTTTTGACTTCAGGGTCTTCTGGTTCTAAGGAGCATTCCATTAGATTGGTTGGCCAATTACTTTCTGGCTTCTGCAGAAAGCTTTGTCCTTCGATCCAGCGGTTGCTATGAACAATGTTCCCAGGCTTGAGCCCTTTTGTAGCATCATCTGCTGGACTTTCCTTTGAGCTTACATATCTCCATTGTGATTGTTTAGTTGCAGTTGCAATGAATGAGACTCTGTTTGCTACAAAGGTAAGGAATCGTTTATCCTCCTCATTCATTATATATATGAGTACAGATGTAGTATCTGTCCAAAATACAGATTGCTCGAGTTTCATTCTCAACTGAGCCCTTAACATGAGATCCACTCGGACGGCAACTACAGCAGCTGTTAGTTACAGACGTGGAATAGTGACAGGTTTTAGAGGTGTTACCCTGCCTTGCCCATCAAGAATACTACGTGGATGGATTTCCTATTGTCTTGCATGCGCAGATATGACACAGGTCCATATCCAGATTCACCAGCATCTGAAAAATGGTGTAGTTATGCATGTGAGACAGGTCCAAACTCTCTTGGTTCTATACACCGTTTAACCTCGAAATGGGAAAGCATTTGCAAATCACTGAGCCAAGTTTTCCACTTTTGCAACATGGTTTGGGGTATTGGTTCATCCCATCCCAGTTTCCTTCTGCAAAGGTCCTGCTGCATTCTTTTGGCAGGCAGCAGGACTGGTGCAAGAAATCCCAATGGATCGTAAATAGAACTTGATATTGACAACATTCCACGCCTAGTACAGGATTTTTGAGCAACATCCATCTTGAAGTTGAATGTATCATTTTCCACACACCACTGCAAGCCCAGAGCTCTTTCTACCGGAAGTTTGTCTCTGTCAAGATTTAAATCTTTAAAGTCTTTAGCCCTTTGCTCCTCTGAGATACTTTGCAACAGGGTGCGATTGTTACTGACCCACTTGATCAGTATAAATCCTCCCCTTTGACAAAGTGCTGAAAGATCTTTGACCAAATCAACAGCATCTGAGGTGTAGGCCACACTCTTTAAACAGTCATCCACATAGAAGTTCTCTTTTATCGTTTCACATACCTTGTCTAGGAATTCAGTTTGATTGTCCTCAGCCTCAACCATCCTCAAAGCGAAACTGGCGCAGCTCGGGGCAGATACTGCACCGAACAGATGAACAGTCATGCGAAACTCAATTATGTTCTTGCTCAGATCTCCATCTGGCCACCACAAACAACGCAGAAAGTCTCTTGATGTCACCTATAAATGGGACTGGATCCTGTCGAAATCTAAGCAAAACCCCAAGCAATGTACTTGTGAGATTAGGACCCTGTAAGAGCTGCTTGTTTAATAATGTCCCCTGGAATGATGCCCCACAGTCAAATACAATTCTTATAGATCATTTTCTGGAATGATAAACTGCGTGATGAGGAATGTACCACTTCTTTCCATTTTCGCAAGACAGCTGTTGTGAAGGTATTTGCTCTACATATCCATTACTTAGCATCTCGTCCATAAAGTTTTTATATTCTTTATGCAACTGTTCATTGTTGAGAAGTTTTCATTTTAGACTTTGCAATCTTTGTTTAACTATGGAGAAATTGTTTGGCATCTTTATCTTATCCTTTTTAAAAGGTAACTTCAAACAGAAGTGTCCATCTTCCATTGTTGCAGATTTTTCCATGATCTTCATGAAGTTAAGGTCCTCCCTTGACAAACCCTTTTCCTCTGTAACCTTTTCATTAAAGTCATAGTTATATTGACTTTTCAACATTTCCTCCAGCTTACAAACAGATATCCTATTTACAACTGTTGGTGGGTGCTTGCTGTCCAAGTTGCTTTTACCATCTTCCGTGGGCCCATTTATGACCCAGCCCAATGCTGTTCTTATAGCATATGGGCCATTCCCCTGGCTATGAATGACCTCCCATGGTTTCAATAACTTGGGAGCGTTGCATCCAATCAACAGGTCCACATTAGCCATTATGTGGGGAATTTGAACCTTTGACAGATATGGCCACCTGACCAGATCTTCTTCCTTTACAAAGTTATCCGTGGTGACAGGCATCCTTTCCTGTGTTAGGATTTCTGGAAGTTCATAGAAGGCATTGCTGCCTAAACCAGAAACTTCAAGACCAGTAAGTGAGTGGGCAGAGACGACCTTTTCTTGACCCATCGTTTGTAACAGGAAGTGAGTTCTTTTGCCCACAAGATTTAGATTTTGCATGAGATGCTCTGGACAGAAGCTAGCTGAACTGCCAGGATCTAAAAAAGCATATGTCTGTATGACATGACTACCTTTAACAGACTTTATTTAAACTGGCAGAATGGAAAGCATTCTTTGAAGAGGAGGGCTCTCCAGAGGATTCTGGACTTAAACCATTGTTATCAATATGGAGGACAGTGGGATGATCTTTACCACACGTCCTACATGTCAAACGCTTAGCACAGTCTTTACTTATGTGCCCAGCACCTAAGCAACCAAAACACAGCCCTTTCTCCTTTAGAAAAAACATTTTGTCTCTGTGCTTCTTCCCCTGAAACTGTTGACACTCATCCAGTGTGTGTCGTTGAGTACAGCAGACACAAGATGGCTTTACTGTAAAGTCATGGTTTGTTGTGGTAATCAGCCTTTCCGTGCTGTAGGTTTTATTCATGTTCGTGACTGTAGCAGCAAAGCTGTTCCCTTTAATTTGTTTGATTGGTTGTGACTTCAGTCTGTTGTCAACCTTTGAGATGGGGATTGTTGACGTTACATTCTGAATGTCCCCAAATAAAGGATCCGAAAGAATTTTCACCTGCTTTTCAATAAATGCAACCAAATCTTGAAACCGAGCTCTGTGTTTAGAAGTTTCCAATATATCATATGCAAAGGCTCTCCATTTCTCTCTCATTTTATATGGCAACTTGCACAAAATGATTTTCATGTTCACTGGCATGTCCAGCTCCTGCATATACTGCAATGTTTTCATCTGCTTTATTTGCTGTACAGTGTCCTTGGGTGTTCTGAAAGGCGCTATTTTTAAATAGAATGCATTATCATTATTATCATTATTATTATCATTATTATCATTATTACAACACTCTTGCAAATTACAGGCTGATTTCTAAACTCCCCTTCATGTCAAAAACTTTTAGAGAAAATAGTGTTTCAGCAACTACAGACCCATTTAGAGATAAACGGTATAAGTGATAAATTCCAGTCTGGATTCAAACCGCGTCACAGTACGGAAACTGCCCTACTACGAGTTTTCAATGACCTCCTTCTAAATGCTGACTCTGGGCGCTCTGCGGTCTTAGTTCTATTAGATCTGACTTCAGCCTTTGACATGGTTGACCATGATATTCTTTTGGCAAGGTTAGAACATGTAGGCCTTAAAGGAAACATTTTCTCGCTTACACCAACTACACCAAATTTTAAAGGCTAAACCTTACATACCACATAAAGATCTAGAGAAATTTATTCATGATTTCATCACTTCAAGACTTGATTATTATAATTCTCTTTACTTTGGCCTCCAAATTCCCCTCATTCAGCGATTGCAGTTGGTCCAAAATGCTGCAGCACATCTCTTAACTGGCACTAGAAGGTATGATTCCATCACCCTTGTTCTAGCCAACTTACATTGGCTTCCTATTAAATATCGAATTGATTTTCAAATCTTATTGTTTACTCCTAAATAATATGGCACCCGATTACTTAGTGCTCTCTTAGGGCTATACAGACAGAGGAGATCAGCTAAGACCATCAGGCCAACTGCTATTAGTGCAACCTAGGTCTCAGCTGAAGACCAGAGGAGACCGTGCCTTTGCCATTGCTGGACCCAAATTATGGAATAATCTACGTCTTGACATCCACGCATCAGATTCTGTTCAATCCCTTAAATCACGTCTAAAAAAGCACTTTAATTTATATTTTATATCATGATTTTTATCTGTATCATCATTTTACTGGAAAGCACTTTGGTGTACTTTGGTCTTTAAATGTGCTATATACATAAATTTGATATGATATGATACAATATATGTGTGTGTGTGGGGGGGGGGGGGGGGGGGGGGGGGGCACTGCAAGACCTTACCATCACCGGGCTGTAAAGCAATAAACCAATATTTACGTTATCTGGGGTCAAAAAGAACAAGGTTTGTTCTCCTTGCCACCACACACACCCCACAACCCTGAATCGTGATTGCGGATGCCATGCAGGTGTGTCCGCATGGCACCGCAGACCACGCCCCACCACAGTGGTTTTATAAAGAGCTGATATATTTTCCATTCTGCCTATTGTTAATAATGAAGCATGTTATTAAAGAAGCATTAATAATCCTGGAGCTGTTAACACACACGCATACACACACGTAAGCAGAAAAAGTATCTTTATTCAAATGCAGGTTGAAACCTCAGGACCAGCTACACCTTCTTCAAACTGTGAGACGAAGAATAAAAGTTAGTAAAAGTTCAAAGTTGGTCCTTTTCATTGATGCTGTGAACATGAATGTGTGTGAAAGGTGTACTTGTGTGTTATTAGAGCTTCTTACCTGCAGCTCACGAGACAAACATGTATTGGGTCTCAGCCTGGTCACCTGACAGAAACATGGTAGAAAAACATGAAAGTGTCATTTCTCTGTGTCCCACTGATGGAAACATCAGCTTGTATGAACTGTTCAGTCTGATGAATCCTCTGAAGTGTGTCAGTGTGCTGTTGGAGTAAAGCTTAGCTAGACTTGGACCTGGTTGGTAGTAGTCATAGATCTTGACCACGGCTGGCTTCAGGTTGCCCACTGGGAGCTCCTGGATGATGTCTAAGCTGTGGTTGATGGGCGTGTCCTTTGGTAACTGGACGAGACAGAAACAATCGCAGACACAGTTTGTACCAAAGATCATCATCTGGTGTCCTCACGGTGACTTTCACTTACCTCCTCTAAGTACACCAGAACATGATCCTCCTTTTGTTCAACACGACTCACCAGGAGGCCATGTTTGAGCTGTGAGGAGATGACATCATTTTTATTATTATCATCACAATTATCACATGAGACACACGTGTTGGTAGAATCTGTCTAATTACTCACACTCTTCAAAGACTCGGGGTCGGGGGAAAATCCAGAGAGCATTTTGATGTCCAGGATCACCATGTTTGTAGTTTTCTCCTTTCCACTGTACCTGTGTTTGAACAGTGTGATTATACTGACCTGTGTGCACACTTGCTTTTCATCTACCAGCAGTTCCTCCACACGGGTAAAGAGCACTCCTCTAACCTGTCACATACTTACAGCGATTGTATTTGCACAGTGAATTTGGGTCTAGCAGATTCACTGGTGGTGTTGACCTCTAGTTGGACTTTCACACTGAGAGTGGTGACATCAGCAGGTGTTGGGATGTTGTAGGTGGCAGAAATCTGGGAAACACACTTGGGTCACGTGTGGAACAGAACTAATCACACCTCAGTGCACCCTGCTGTCACTGCTCTACACCATGACACATATTTGCACACATACTTTTATATTCATACCTATATGTCTATATTCATCTTAATATGAGTATCTCTGTTATATCTACACTCATTTTATACGAGTGCTTCATGTTTGTTGTATATTTGCTGCTTTGAAAACCCAGTTTCCCTCTGGTATAAATAGTTTCCCTGATTCTGATACAGACAGAAAGTTCATTTATTTTTGCTCAGTTCTCTAATTTAGTTTAAAATAGCATTGTACTCTCTACAGTTATTACTGCCAGGTCTGATGTCTTTATTGTGTAGGAAAATAATGTGCAAGATGAGCTTTACATGTGAAAATGCTAATGCTCTCTAAAGTTTTATAAGTAAAAAGTAAAAGAAGAAAGCCTTTCTCTGACATCAACCAGGAGCTTGTCACATGATGCTGTCACTGACCTGCACTGAAGCACATGCAGTGCCCTTCACCTCCAGGCTGTATTTTCCTGACACGTCCTGCAGCGCCTCCTCCTGGTAGAGCAGTTTGTTGCTCTGATTTACATCAAATGTCAGCTGACTGCTGGGAGCCTGAACTGTCACTGTGCTCCAACCTTCAGGACTGAACACCAGAGTGGAGTAGAGAGCCAGAGCCTGAAGAGCCACCACCGTGTCCTACAGGATGGATGCATTGTGGTTAACACACACAGCATATGTCTCCATATTACATGGACTTAAGTGGAATAGACATAAAGTTAAAACTGCCCGTGTCACTTTGAAACCCTCTCACAAAAGAGATCCTTAATCTCAAATTTTCTAAATTTCACTTCCTGGTTAAATAAACGTTAAACAGGTTAAAATATCTTTAACTGAGAATCATCAAAGTATAGAAATTACAGGTATAAACTTGCAGGTGATCTGTTATTTACAGGCTGTTACGTGTAGTTGGTGTACAGAAGTGTGAGGTAACATTGCTATTCTGTTAAAACAATGAATTTTTAGACAAAACTTAAATGTCATATTCTAACTAAAGAATAAAAACATCCCTGCCTGGCTAAAACAAATCTGTTTTACATATCTGATAGAAAAATGAAAGCTTCAGTATTATTTCTTCTGTCTCTGATTTTGTCTAAGACTGTATATGAACTCAAAGATGAGCTTCATGCTGTTCGGGTGGTGTAGTACCTGAGTGGAGGAGAAGCCTCCGTAATAGTTCTGCTGCCCAGTCAGCCACCTGATAATACCAGAGGCATATCCCAGATCCTCAGCAGTCGGGGAGGCGCTGAGTTTGGCCAACAGCACATAAGAACTGATCTCCACTGACAGGGAGGCTGATGTTTCTGCTGCTGTCTGAGACCAGTAGAGGAAACCTCCTACAAACACAATAACAGTCACAGTGATGCTAATAAAGCCTGAATGATGTCCTGCTAAAGGATGACTGACCTTCCCTCACTGCAACTGTGTCTAAGTGCTGCAGAAGGTGAGCTCGGGTCTCCACATCTCCTGCCAGAGTGAACACATAGGCCAGCAGAGCTGTAGTGTAGGTGTTGCTCAGGTCACTGAGAGACTCCTTGAGACAAGCCAGGCTCTTGTTCATCACAGGATCCTTTAAAAGATCACAACAAAGAACTTCAATGGAAAAACGGAAATCTTCTTTCATTAAACCCAGTATGAGAAGAATAGGAGGCAGTATTCCTGATTTAGTCACTCAAAACATCAGCATGATAATAGAAAGTGGCAGATGTGGGAAAACACAGCAATTAGAGGAAAGTACAGATCAAGCAAAGAGTGGAGCAATCTTCTAGTAGTATTTACAATATAAAGAACATATTGAAAAAACACAGTACAGGTTGGGTGGTGATACAAGTTCTTGCTGGTGAGAGTTCAGATATGTGGATGACACCTGGGTGAAAATCAATTCTCAGGACGTTCCACAATTCACAGATCACATTAACTCGGTGGACCGACACATCAAATTCACCAGGGAGGATATGAAAAGTGTCAGGTTAGCCTTCTTAGACTGTGAGATTTCCATCAGTAATGGGGGACATTTAAAAGCTGATGTGTACCGTAAACCTAAGCTCCAGCCGATCCAGGAGAGAAGGACAACTGCTGCCTAAGTGAAAACCTGTAGTGATCCCGTACGTGTCAGAAGTATCAGAACAGCTGAGAAGCATTGTTTTTTCTAAACACTGTGTCTCTGTGGCTTTTAAACCCCAAAACACGCTGCGGCAAAAATTGGTCCACCCTGACACAAACAGAGTAACATAGTGTACGCTGTTAAGTTCCAGGAGGATTGCCAATATTTATACATCAGGGAAATCGAACAACCTCTGGCTAAGAGGAGGGCACAACACAGAAGAGCTACCTCGTCAGGCCAGGACTCTGCAGTCTATTCACACCTACAGGCCAGTGGACACTATTTCAAGGATGAGGATGTACACATCCTGGACAGGGAGGAACGCTGGTTTGAGTGTGGGGTCAAGGAGGCCATTTACGTGAAAAAGGAAAGAACATCTCTGAATCGAGGAGGGGGCCAATGCTGTTATTGCAGCCATTCCCCAACTCTCTGTGAATGTTACTCATGGCCATTGATCAGTGGTCTTTGATCAGTGGGTTTTGGTCAGTGATTGTTGATCAATGGTCATGGGAATTTGCATAATTAAGATTGAGGAACTGACCTCCCAGCCCATTGTTCCTTCAGTGGGCTGGTTTCAGTCATTATGCAAATGTACTGTTTATAAGATTTGGGGAAACCTGCAGTCAGCTGAGTCACTTGGATGAGTGACGAAACGTTTCTCCCACTGAAAACGTGCAGATGAACAGAATCAACGTTTTGGGGTATATGTAATATATATATTAGATTGTATATTATATTGTTGGTTTATACACTTTTGTGTATGTATGTATATATGCATACCGGTTCGGACGTCGCCCAGATCAACTATTGGAACAAGAAGTCATTCGTGGGCAAGAGATGAAAATAGGGCGTTGTTGGAATGCTACTATACAAGTAACCCTGGCAGAAGGAGTTACATGAATAGGATGAGGGACCTATGGAATCTTCGATACCCAGCATCCACATTGACGGCGAAACAACTAATAGCTCAGTGTTCCAACATTCGAAAGAAGGGTATTGCTCTCACAGCTAGAGATTGACGAGGTACAACACAAATGCTACGGCAAGGGAGAGCCAGGACAACAGGGAGATGTCATCGCCTCCATCCGAGATTTGTACCAAACCCCAAGTGCTATAGTGTGAGAGGAACTGACCTGAAAGATAAGATCATGGCAAAACTTGAAACCTTCCTGTAGCTGGTTACAAAGATGTGAAGATCTGCTAGATGATATAAATGCGATACATACATCCACGATTATCGAGACTAACAAGCTGATCTACACAACAGCAGCAGTGATCAGAGAGATGCTTGGCTACAGGTTGAACAGCAACAAGGAGAAGGAGACTAGAGGCCAAGATCAAGGAGGGAGGTTAGCCAACTATCGGAGCTGCAGAAAGGTGTGACAAAGACGGTAACAATCAGACGAGACTGCCTGGATTGATTACAAGAGGGCGTATGACTCAATGCCCCACAGCTGGATCCTGGAATGCCTAGACCTGTACAAGATCAACAGGACTCTAAGAGCCTTCATCAAAAACTCAATGGGGATGTGGCGTATAACACTAGAGGCCAACTTCAAGATCATAGCACAATCACCATCTACCAAGGAGATGCTCTGTCCCTACGCATACTGACTACGGAATGGAGCAGTTGTCAGCCATCTCCTGTACATGGATGACATCAAGCTGTATGTCAAGAGTGAACAAGACATTGATTCACCGAACCACACCACCAGGATATACAGCAATGACATTGGAATGTCATTTGGACTGGAGAAATGTAGTCGGATGATAACAAAGAGTCAAAACTGAGGGAATCGAACTACCAGAAGGCAACATTGCAGACATAGAGGACAGCTACAAGTACTTGGGGATCCAACAGGCAAATGGGAACCACAGAGAGGCTGCTGGGAAAGCTGCAACCACCAAGTACCTGCAGAGGGTCAGGCAAGTCCTGAGGAGTCAGCAGAATGTTAGGACAGGATCCGGCCTATCAAAACCTACGCCCTCCCCGTCATCAGGTACCCTGCTGGGATAATAAGCTGGCAAAAGGAGGAGATAGAAGCCACTGACATCAAGACAAGAAGGTTCCTGACCATGCATGGAGGATTTCACCCCAAGTCCCGCATGCTAAATGGAAGGAAGGAGGCCGGGGACTGGTGAGTGTCAGCACCACATTCCATGATGAAACAACCAATATCCACGAGTACGAGGAAGATGGCCCCAACTGACCGCGTGCTCAGTGAATATCTCAGGCAGCAGAAACTCAAGAAAGAGGAGGAAGGCGAGGAACCATCATGGAAGGACAGGCCCCTGCACAGTATGTTACCACCGGCAGATAGAGGAAGTAGATGATATCCAGAAATCCTACCAGTGGCTGGACAAAGCTGGACTTAAAGACAGCACAGAGGTACTAATCATGGCAGCACAGGAACAAGCTCTGAGTACAAGATCCATAGAGGCTGGGGTCTATCACACCAGGCAAGACCCCAGGTGCAGGCTGTGTAAAGATGCCCCTCAGACAATCCAGCACATAACAGCCGGGTGCAAGATGCTAGCAGGCAAGGCATACATGGAACACCATAACCAAGTGGCCGACATAGTATACAGAAACATCTGTGCTGAGTATGGACCCAAGCTCCAAATGGGAGACGCTCCCTAGAGTGGTGGAGAATGACTGAGCTAAGATCCTGTGGGACTACCAGATACAGACAGACAAAATGGTGGAGGCTAACCAACCGGACATAGTGGTGGTAGACAAACAGAAGAAGACAGCCGCCGTGATTGATGTAGCGGTTCCGAACGACAACAACATCAGGAAGAAGGAACAGGAGAAGCTCGAGAAATACTAAGGGCTCAGAGAAGAGCTCAGGAAGATGTGGAGGGTGACGGTAACGGTAACTTGATGCATGTTCCATATAAGAGTGCCAATAGAAATATCAAAAGTGAGCTGTGTCATCTGGTGATGTTGGCTGGTAGTGAGACCTGCTTATGTGTAGGGACTGCTGGTTGAACCTAACTCCATGGCTCAGCAGGACAAACTCTGTACTCATTTTTGTTAAATACCTTGATATTCTTTGAGTCTACTCACATGTTGGGATGTATTCATTTCCAAGAAGGCAGCAGTAACGTACGCACTGAGAGTCACTTCATCAGATACACCACCCTGTCAACAGAAGACATCATTGACACTTATCATGTAGTCATCTACTAATCAGAAGGCTGATGGTTTGATTCCCCGCTGCTCCAGCCTGCATGCCAAATAGTTGTGGGCAAGATACTAATCCCAAGTTGGTCTCTAGTGCATACTTTGTATTTTGTATAAATATGTGTGAATGCTACATAGAAGGCAGTGCTGGTGTGAATGGAGCAAGATGTATGGAAATTATTTCTTAAATAAAATAATAGAATGTACTGGTGTGAGCTATTACAGTATTTAATACAGTGTTTTCCATGTATGCATGACATTATTAATAAAATTTGTTAAAGTGCGTCCACACTGGAGGCTGTTTCCACAGTCTAACAGCAAAGAACTGCAGGTTACCTTCATTCCGTTGTGGAAGAGTTTCCCGGACTTTTCAAAACAGCCATTTTCTTGTTGTTTATGTTGCAGCCAGGACTTAGACTCTTCGATCTTTCTGGGATCAATATAGACGAAAGACTGAGCTTTGGCAAAACTTCTTACCACAAACGCAGTCAGCCTGACAAAAAGAAAACAACACTTACACGTCTTACAACGATGGAAATGTTTGGCTGTGAGGTCACATTAAGAGAAAGAAATACTGATCATTTTGAAAATAAAGTTGAAATTTCAAGATTAAATTTGAAAATGTATTTTGAGAAAAAAGCCAAAATGTAGGCGAGTTATTTCAGGACAAACTGCCACGGTTGCTTTACCCTCTGAATTAGTGAAATCGTACTTCAGACTCAGTTTTAGTAACAAGGAAGGAACTGATGTCACTTGTAGCAAATGAAAACCATGTGGCAGTAAGTATAAGTACACTGAAAAGCAGAAAGTGGTGCAGAAATCTGCATGTGGTTAGATTTGTATAAAAGGAAATAGCTGCTAATGTACAGATGCAAGGATACCGATGGTTACACGCTCGTGGAATAAAGAGGATCTATGCTGTATCACAAGACAACTGATTTATTTCACTACATCTACACAAGGCATTTTATACAGGGTATAGCAGTCGTTTGAAACAACAACTGTAATCATTTTAACTGTTTTCTTAGATTTGAATTTGACTTTTTTCACAAAACAGTATTAAGACTTTAATATTGAAATAGTATTTAGACTTTTTTTTAAGTAGAATTACAACTTTAATCTTTAAAATTTGACTTTATTCTAATAATGATCAATAACATTTTTTATGTGGCTCTAATACTCCTTCCTACCTACTAAATTACACAGTATTAACCAAAAGTTATTGGTAATGTTATCTTAGTCAAAGGATTAAATGGAGAATTATTTTAAGTATTAGAGGTAGACATGTTTATGTTATTAATGGGTAGTCAAACTTCAAGAAACGTCTTGTGTTTGGTGGGATATTTAAAAACTAGTGTAACCTCTCTGGTTTATGACATGTTTGATCAGTGATGTTCTCACCAAGTGTTTCCTGGTCCTGTTCCAAATGTGGTGTAAGCACCATCAGCACTTTTGTAGTTGAGCTGTCTTTGGTATCCTGTAACAACAGGGACACAATGATCGAGACATTGTTGCTATGGTGATGATTGGACTCCATTTGTTTATGGATCTGCATGTGTACATCAAGATTTGGGAAATTCTACGACTCTTGCTGACAGATGAGGAAAATGACACATTTGACCCAAAACTGTGGCTAATGTTCTGCCTCATGTCGGCTTGTTTCTTGAACCGTGTGTGTTGAAGTGATTCAAATGATTTCCTTCTTAGAGGAAACAATAAAAACTTGCCACTGGTGAGGAAGTTAGTAGCTTTTTCCATGATGGCTGTGGTGAGCTGCTGTGTGCCTTTCAGGTAGTGGAGGATGTAGATGTTGGGGGCCAGGAGAGCCATGTTCTGCTCCCCACATCCATACGGCATCTGCAGCAATCCATCCAGGTTCTTCAGAGCCCGGCCGAGGATGTCACCTGATCAAAAACACTGATTCACTAAAACTAACAAAACTAGCGTGAAACAACTTTGTATTATTGGGCAAAGATAACCTGAATAATTTCAATATGTAATTTTAAATGATGATTTCATTTGCTGAGCGAAAAAACATCCAAACTGAAAATCATAGCTTGACTGTGATTAACCAAATATTTCTGAGAAGACTGAGTTTCATTTCACCAACCAGACCCAGACCTGATTAAGGCCAGACCTGCTGGATCAAGAAATCACTCAAGTACAATCTGTTTGACAAAGGGAAGCAGGCTAAAAGAAACACGTCGTTGCCATGATTGAAAGAAATTCAAAAATAGGCGAGAAGTCTTGAGATCTATCAGTTTGGACAGGGTTAAAAACAATTTCTACAGGTTTGGAGCGCCAGTGCACCATGTTGGAACCCATTATCCACAAACTGAGGAAACTAGAAAAGATGTGGCCAAAATTGGGTTCAGGTGGTTAGTGACGGAGGAGTCTGGTGCCCAGTGTTAAATCATGCCTCTGCTGTTTCAGTAGCACGCCACAACCTGGAGGGAAGAACTCTCTACCAGGAGAATGTCCAGCTATCAGTTTGTGCCTTGAATCTCAAACTTGGGCGATTAACCCTCTGGGTCAGGGTATAATTGGCCGTTTTTGACTACTTTTGATTTTACCTCTATATTTCACCTTTAAAAACTGTTTGTCTTTCCTTGTTTGGTATCGTTACTTTCAGCACAACTTCAAATATTTGAAATTTGAGTTATTTTTTCATTTTGGCATACTATATTAGCACAATTGATCTAAATTCAGATAAAAATGTCAAAATCCGAGTAGAAAAAGTTATATTTTTTACTGTAAAACCCACAAACATATTTAACGAATCATTTTCATAACTTGAAATGCAAATAGAAGTTGTACATTTCTAAAAAATTATGCACAAGTTTTACAAACAACAAAGTTATATGGTACTATTTACCTAAAACTGCAGCCCAGACCTCAGGCGTTTTTTATATAACGATTTAAATCTATTTACAGAACAATCAGGTGTTCTGCATCAAATAAGAAGGCACACAAATTATTTGTGCCAGTCCAAAAAAATGGTTTGTATTCAGTATAAGACAGAGGAGAACAGCACAGGCCTAAACCCTGCAGGTCTGAGAGCAGGAGGTGTATCAGTCCTGTTTTCCATGTGGGAACAGCGTTTACACTGAAATCTGCCTTTGGTGGCTTTTTTGGAGCAAATGTGACATTCAGCAGTATAACTGACACACAATACAAAACAATAACTACGCAACACACTAACTATAGCCTCCAAACATGCTAAACGTCACTAATGTCTCACATATGAAAACTCACTCTCTCTCTTTCTTTCGCTCGCCTACTAAAACTTCCCCTTCTCCCTAAATAACTAAGTGCCACATGTTGCCATATCATTTTTTGATTGGCTGACATGTGTTTTGTAGTGTTTTGTGTTGTTTCACAAAAACTAAATTTAAATAGTTATAAGTTGAAATGTAAACATTTTTTTGTATTATATGATTTGATTTATTTATTACATTTTATGTGGAGTGAATAAATAAAAGTATGTTTACGGTGGCCCCTAGAGACAAAGCACGTACAAACTCCAAAACACGTACAAAAGACAACAGAAGTGCTCCAGGATGCTCAGCGCAGTTTTGAGCTTTTATTACCTAGTGGCTACACAAGCCAGCAAGTACCAACGACCGGATTTGGTGTTTGGTAGTAACAGGTAAATGAACATTTCTTTGAACTTATTTCAATATATATGAGTGCTTGTGTATAATATACACAAACAATATACATATGCTTTCAATTGTGTAATTTAAGTGATCTAGGTAGCTCTGTTTTGGAAGGTCAGTTAACGCTAGGAATGTGTTTTTGAGTTTGTACGGGTTTTGGACTTTGCGTGCTTTGTCTCTAGGAGCCACCGTATATATTTATATGTTAACATATAAATAAATCCACTTTTTTTTAAATTAGTAATTTCTTTTGTGCATAATTTATGTTGCTGTTGATAATAGAGATGGACCGATCCGATATTACGTATCGGTATTGGTCTGATACTGTCGTAAATTACTCGATCAGATCTCGGAGAGAAATAAAAAATGTAATCTGATCCATTAAATATCAAAAAAGCACCTCACAAAACTTGCGACACAACTCGGCTCATAACCGTAGCACGTCGGCGCAGTGTGCGTCACGTGATAGAGCGGCTGTGTGTATTTGTAGCCTCGCTACCAAACCAGCATTTCATCTCCGAGGAAGTTATCCCAGAGAGAAGTAAAGCAAGTGTGTAAGTTCATCTCTGAATGTTTGTAAAGCGTTCCCACGTTAAGCTTAACAACCGATATATGGAGCGACTGACTCTTCCTGCTGCTACTTCAATCATGAAACTGATCAATGATCAGCTGATCGGCTTTTCTGTCGAGTCCGTCTCTCTTCTTTGTTTTTGGCCCACTTTGCACCAGAAAGAGGAAACCAGCGGCGGAACAACAGCAGCACCTTTAACCTTGATAAGCTGTTGTTAGAATGTATTTAATATTACTTTCTACACCAGGATCCTTTTCTACGTAGCTGACGGCTGGTAACTGTGCAGGGGCGGATCTAGCAAAGTTTAGCCAGGGGGGCCGATAGGGCATGAACAGGGAAAAGGGGGCACAGAGACATACTTTTCTTTCTTATTCTCATTTAAAATGTCTAGCTTTTAATAAATAATTATCTGAGTCTTACACCCAAAGTTTTAATCCTATGTAAAATATATAGAAGTCCATTACTGTATATAGTAACTGTTAAGTCTAATATACCCTAGTAAGCTATAGTACTTTTTCCTTTGGGAAGGTACCATCTGTGAATTCTGCAATTCTGTTGAAGAAAGATGTTGAGTCTATTTAATTATTCTTGAAAAATAATTTATTTCTGTGCATGTTTTTCACACTGCATCAAATTAAAGTTGATTACGTTGATTAAGCATCATGAGGTGGAGGGTGGAGGGTGATTCCCTTTTTTTTTTTTTTGCTGGGAGTTTGCAACCCTAGTTAGGTTGCTTACTCTTTAAAATACCAGAATAGGGAGGATGGAGTAGGTTTAAGTTTATTAGATTGATCAGTTTTGCTGAACTATGAAATATTTTGGGCGCAGTGTATTTTTTCCATACAGGTATAACAGAATAGCTTTAGTGTTGTTGTTTATTTAAACTTGAGTATGAACTTATACAAAATGCAGCAAGATATTAACCCTTTAAAACCGGTCGGAGCGGGCACGCTCTGTTTTGTGTAACTATTTTTAAATCCCGGTAGCTCTGCAACCACGTGAGCTAGTGCAATAATTTTTTTTGCATATGAAACCGGAGGAGTTGTACTTACATTTTATGCCATCAGCTTGTCCTAGGTCACAGTTTCCTTCCACATATAGCTTTGCAAAAACTGCATAAAAAGCTCTTTCAGCAACAAAAACATAATATTCCAGAAACACGCTTTGCTGATGCGATCAGCTGTTCATAACACTTCCTAGGTTGGAATAGACATCAGCCCGAACTTTCCCATGTCAGCCATGACCTGCCCGAAACCGGAAGTGACGTCATTTTTGCGGAAATGTAGTCTTTTTACCATCAGGGCCTCATGAGCCTGTACTGGTGTTTTTAAAAGTTATCTTTGACTTTATGACTTTCTGTGTCGTTTCTGGGATGCTTAGGACTCATATTGCACTGCTGGAAATAGTTTATTTTGATGCATATTCTGCTTTTTTGCAAATTTGCACTATAATTTTTATTTTCATTTTTCCTGCAGTATATAAAAATTGGTGTATCTCAAAAATAAAACTATGAAGACACTCAAAATAAATTTCCTGTGGTGGGAAACTATTTTGTGCAACTTTTTTGTATTTACAGTTTTGAGGGATAAGCCTCTTACATTTCTCTAACTAGAAATATATGTTAAAAAAACAAAAACGATTTTCAATTTTTTTGTAGTTTATTGCACTTTTTTGCAATTTATGTAATTACTATGCACTTAATCCATACATATTATTAAAATTTGGGCTATAACGGTTGTATTGATGTATAGCAACTTGAAATGCTCCCAAAAATAGCACTACAACATGTAAAAATATAATATAAGCTCTGGCGGACTTGGTTCTATGGTAGGTCTTAAAGGGTTAAAAAAAACAGTTTTTTGATTAAAAAACACACTATATCGGATTCATATTGGTATCGGCAGATATCCAAATTTATTTATTTATTTAGTTATTTATTTATTTTTTTGTCTGTCCCATTTGGTTCTTTAGCCGTCAGAATTGTTGTCTGAAGACCAACAAGGATACCAAATGGATTTATTTTGCCAAATGGATCATCATGGCATTGCCGTATTGGTCCATTTGATCAACCTTTGTTGTTATTATTTATTTTATTTTCAGTTGTTACAGATGGGACAGACATGACTGGGGGATAGGAAAGGGAGAAAGAAAGAGAGGAAGGGAAAAGGGACAGTGAGAAAGGGCACTTACAAAGACAAAGAGAAAAAAAAATCTCCTGGATCATCTGTTGAGAGAAAAAGAAGAGAAAACAAGCAAAAAAACAAACAAACAAAGCAACATACTAAATACAACACCATCACGTTAATCTAGCTAAGTGTGAACAGCAGTAAATACTAAATACTGAACGCGGTTGTGCAGCACGCAGGACAGACAGCGCACAATGTGCCCCGAAGCAGCAGCCAAGAAAGGTGTAGTTTGTGTCTACGAACAGTGAACACCCGTGTGCACACCTGTGTGGATCAGCGCGCTTGTATTCAAAAGGTTTCCCCATGTAACGGTCTGCTAGAGGGTGTGGAGGGCCATAGCCCCGTCCCCCAGGGCATGAAGCAGGCATGGAGGAGATCCAGGCTCCAGACATCCAGAGGCCCCAGAGTGCGAGAGCCCAAGGAGTACCACCGGAGGGGCATCCGTGTCACCCTCCTGGGAAGGGCTGAGGAGATCCCCAGACGAGGGGTCACCCAGTAGCCACGGAGCAGAAGGCAGAGGGGGCTGCACTGGCGTGCCCGCCGGCTCTGCCGGCAGCCAGCTGTGCCAGAGTGAACAGAGTCGCAGACCCCGAGGCCAGAGGCCCGAGGGCCCCCTTTGCCCCGGATGAGGCCTGACCGAGCGACAGGCACCAGGCCCCGCCAAGTAGTCACCGGGAGTGAGCTGGTGCATACCTGAGCGCCCAGCCCCGGACACCAAGAACCACCAATGCACCAACCCCTGAGGGCATCAGTTACCGGCAGGGAGTGTGGTGAGGGGAGATAGGCCTCCACACTTTGGAGGGCCTGGGAGTTCCCAGGGAGGTGGAGTCTAAGACCCGACTTGACATATAGACACAGACAAACAGGCACACACAGACACAGACTTGCTTTCCCACCCTCATGCACACATATACAAACACTCAGCACTCACCCAACGTAAGGATAGACATACATGGACATGTACACACAATCATACTCCCCAAACATACTCTATGCCCTGGGTCCAGGTACCCTCGACCCCAGAGGGGGAAACGGCACCCAGACCCAAGAGATGTGACCCTTTCCCCCGGGGTGGAGGCAAGCAGACCACCCCAGGCTCCACAGCAGCAGGGAGGCCAATCGGACAGCCAACACCTCCTCCCAGCCCCCGCCCCGATGGCTAGTAGAGAACGGGGGTGTGTGAAGACCCCATACCTCCCTCCTCCCGCTCATGTGTAGTGTTGCTGCGTGTTGTTCTAAAGTGCATTTAAAACAAGGGAGGGCATGGTGCTGCTGCCAGAGAGCAGCAGGTGTTAGCACGGCCCCTCCCGAGAACCCTCAATGTCTACATGGATTTAAAATTGAGAGGTGGGCACCGGCGCCAGAGGTAGGGTTGAATACACAGACAGTCCACTGGACGCCGTTAACGTGGTCACCCTCAAGGCCCTATATATATGTGTGTGTTATGAGAGTGTGAATAATGTGGATGTCTAAGTTGTGAAATAAAATTGAGGCACAGGTGGACAGAAGGGGACAGAGGGGGGGGGATGCCTCCCCTGCACCCTGGTGACACACCCGCACCACAAGGCCCTACCTGTGTGGATGGGTGTGGTGGAGCGGGAAGAGGGAGGCAGCCGGGGATGGGGAGGAAAAGAAGGGAGGCACCCCCGTCCTCTGGTACCCACCAAGGCAAGGGAGCCCAGGCCCATCCAGACCGGGGCCTACGGCAGCAGCACCGCCAAGCCCCACAGGACCTGGGGAAGCCCACCCCACCGCAGAGGAAACTATACCCACCCCAACATTCAATCATCTCCAGACTACACAAGACAACAGACACCCAGGTTAGGTTTATTCTCCACCTCTCCTATGTCTCTCCCCCACCTGCAGAGTGGACTTCTGCAAGGATGGAACAACCTCCCTGCCAGTTGAAGAGCCCCCCCAGTTAGGCCGATGCACCAGAGGCCCCCTGCACCAGGGCTGAGCCCACCAAGAGTCCTTTGGACTCTTGGTGGCGCTGTCACTTGGTGTTCGCTCGCTCTGTGGTATAGTATCACTTCCTGTTCCTGCTCAAACACAGTGGTGTTTCTGAGTAGCTTTTCTGCTTAGCAATTTAATTTAAATCTTTTGATACATCCCTTTTTCATAGTATAATCTTAACGTGCTTCATCTGAATCACCCTTTCTGTGTACTCACTACCTAATTTATAGCCAAAGTATTCACTCACTGTCTCTTTACTGTTTCGCTAGCTTAGCTTAGCTCGTAGCCGACTCGTTAGCACCATGGCTACTTCACCTGTCCCTCCTGCACTTTCCTGCTCATTGTGTCAGATGTTTAGTTACTCCTCGGCCTCCTTTAGCAGTAATGATACCTGTAATAAATGTAGCATATTTGCAGCTCTGGAGGCCAGGATTACTGAATTGGAGACTCGGCTTCGCACCCTTCATTCACCCGTAGCTAGCCAGGCCCCTGTAGCTGGTGCAGCCGAAGATAGCGTAGGCCCCGCTAGCTGTTCCCCGGCAGACCCCAAGCAGCTGGGGAAAGAGGGCGGCTGGGTGACGGTGAGGAGGAAGCATAGTCTTAAACTGAAGCCCCAGGTACACCACCAACCTGTTCATGTGTCTAACCGTTTTTCCCCACTCGGCGACACACCCGCCGGGGGTCAAACTCTGGTAATTGGTGATTCTGTTCTCAGACATGTGAAGCTAGAGACACCGGCAACCATAGTCAATTGTCTTCCAGGGGCCAGAGCAGGCGACATTGAAGGAAATTTAAAACTGCTGGCTAAGGGTAAACGTAAATACAGTAAGATCATAATTCACGTCGGCAGTAATGACACCCGGTTACGCCAATCGGAGGTCACTAAAATCAATATTGAATCGGTGTGTAACTTTGCAAAAACAATGTCGGACTCTGTAGTTTTCTCTGGTCCCCTCCCCAATCAGACCAGGAGTGACATGTTTAGCCGCATGTTCTCCTTAAATTGCTGGCTGTCTGAGTGGTGTCCCAGAAATGATGTGGGCTTCATAGATAATTGGCAAACCTTCTGGAGGAAACCTGGTCTTGTTAGGAGAGACGGCATCCATCCCACTTTGGATGGAGCAGCTCTCATTTCTAGAAATATGGACAAATTCATTAAACCCCCCAAAATATGACTATCCAGAGTTGGGACCAGGAAGCAGAGTTGCAGTCTTACACGCCTCTCTGCAGCTTCTCTCCTCCTGCTACCCCCCCAAAAACCCATCTCCATTGAGACTGTGTCAGCTCCCAAAAAGACAAAAAACAAACCAAAAACCAGCAATAAACAACTTAAACATAAAAAATCACAAAGAAAGAACAATACAGTATCCACATCTGAACCAAAGAGTAAAACAGTGAAATGTGGATTATTAAATATTAGGTCTCTCTCCTCCAAGTCTCTGTTAGTACATGACTTAATAATTGATCAACAAATCGATTTACTCTGCCTTACAGAAACCTGGTTGCAGCAGGATGAGTATGTTAGTTTAAATGAATCAACACCCCCGAGTCATTCTAACTACCAGAAACCTCGAAGCACAGGCCGAGGGGGCGGTGTGGCAGCAATTTTTCACACCAGCCTATTAATTAACGAAAGACCAAGACAGACTTTTAATTCATTTGAAAGCCTGATGCTTAGCCTCGTCCACCCCAGCTGTAAAACTCAGAAACCAGTCTTACTTGTTATCATCTATCGTCCACCTGGGCCTTACACAGAGTTTCTCTCTGATTTCTCAGACTTTTTATCTGATTTAGTGCTCAGCTCAGATAAAATAATTATTGTGGGTGATTTTAACATCCATGTAGATGCTAAAAATGACAGCCTCAACATCGCATTTAATCTGTTACTAGACTCAATTGGCTTCTCTCAAAATGTAAAAGAACCCACCCACCACTTTAATCACACTCTAGATCTTGTTTTAACATATGGCATAGAAACTGAATATTTAACAGTGTTTCCTGAAAACCCTCTGCTGTCTGATCATTTCCTGATAACATTTACATTTACAATAATTGATTACACAGCAGTGGAGAGTAGACTTTATCAAAGTAGATGTCTTTCTGAAAGTGCTGTAACTAAGTTTAAGAATATAATCCACCCACTGTTATCATCTTCAATGCCCTGTACCAACATAGAGCAGAGCAGCTATCTGAACGCTACTCCAACAGAGGTCGATTATCTTGTTAATAATTTTACCTCCTCACTACGTACGACTCTGGATACTGTAGCTCCTGTGAAAACTAAGGCCTCAAATCCAAAGTCCCTGACTCCGTGGTATAATTCTCAAACACGTAGCCTAAAGCAGATAACCCGTAAGCTGGAGAGGAAATGGCGTGTCACAAATTTAGAGGATCATCATTTAGCCTGGAGAAATAGTTTGCTGCTTTATAAGAAAGCCCTCCGCAAAGCCAGAACATCTTACTATTCGTCACTGATTGAAGAAAATAAGAACAACCCCAGGTTTCTCTTCAGCACTGTAGCCAGGCTGACAAAAAGTCAGAGCTCTACTGAGCCAACCATCCCTTTAACGTTAACTAGTAATGACTTCATGAACTTCTTCACAAATAAAATTTTTATCATTAGAGAAAAAATTACCAATAATCATCCCACAGATGTAATATTATCTACATCTACTCTTAGTACCATCGATGTTAAGTTAGACTCTTTTTCTCCAATTGATCTTTCTGAGTTAACTTCAATAATTAATTCCTCCAAACCATCAACGTGTCTTTTAGACCCCATTCCTACAAAACTGCTCAAAGAAGTCCTGCCATTAATTAATTCTTCGATCTTAAATATGATCAACCTATCTCTAATAATCGGCTATGTACCACAGGCCTTCAAGGTGGCTGTAGTTAAACCTTTACTTAAAAAGCCATCTCTAGACCCAGCTGTCTTAGCTAATTATAGGCCAATCTCCAACCTTCCTTTCATATCAAAAATCCTTGAAAGAGTAGTTGTCAAACAGCTAACAGATCATCTGCAGAGGAATGGCTTATTTGAAGAGTTTCAGTCAGGTTTCAGAGCTCATCACAGCACAGAAACAGCTTTAGTGAGGTTACTGACTCTAGGCCTCTGACAGTGGACTCATCTCTGTGCTTGTCCTGCTAGACCTCAGTGCTGCGTTCGATACTGTTGACCATAATATCCTATTAGAGCGATTAGAACATGCTGTAGGTATTACAGGTACTGCACTGCAGTGGTTTGTATCATATCTATCTAATAGACTCCAGTTTGTACATGTAAATGGAGAGTCCTCTTCAGACACTAAGGTCAATTATGGTGTTCCACAGGGTTCAGTGCTAGGACCAATTCTATTTACATTATACATGCTTCCCCTAGGCAACATCATTAGAAGACATAGCATAAATTTTCACTGCTATGCAGATGACACGCAGCTCTATCTATCCATGAAGCCAGGTAACACACACCAATTAGTTAAACTGCAGGAATGTCTTAAAGACATAAAGACCTGGATGGCCGCTAACTTTCTGCTTCTTAATTCAGATAAAACTGAAGTTATTGTACTCGGCCCTGAAAATCTTAGAAATATGGTATCTAAGCAGATTCTTACTCTGGATGGCATTACCTTGGCCTCCAGTAACACTGTGAGAAACCTTGGAGTCATTTTTGACCAGGACATGTCCTTCAATGCACATATTAAACAAATATGTAAGACTGCTTTCTTCCATTTGCGCAACATCTCTAAAATTAGAAATATCCTGTCTCAGAGTGATGCTGAAAAACTAGTTCATGCATTTATTACTTCCAGGCTGGACTACTGTAATTCACTATTATCAGGAAGTCCTAAAAACTCGCTGAGAAGCCTTCAGCTAATCCAAAATGCTGCAGCAAGAGTACTGACAGGGACTAGAAAGAGAGAGCATATTTCTCCTGTTTTGGCTTCCCTTCATTGGCTTCCTGTTAAATCCAGAATTGATTTCAAAATCCTGCTCCTCACATACAAGGTCTTAAATAATCAGGCCCCATCTTATCTTAATGACCTTGTAGTACCATATCACCCTATTAGAGCACTTCGCTCTTGCACTGCAGGCCTACTTGTTGTTCCTAGAGTATTTAAAAGTAGAATGGGAGGCAGAGCCTTCAGTTTTCAGGCCCCTCTTCTGTGGAACCAACTTCCAGTTTGGATTCGGGAGACAGACACTATCTCTACTTTCAAGATTAGGCTTAAAACTTTCCTTTTTGCTAAAGCATATAGTTAGGGCTGGACCAGGTGACCCTGAATCCTCCCTTAGTTATGCTGCAATAGACGTAGGCTGCCGGGGATTCCCATGATGCATTGAGTTTTTCCCTTCCAGTCACCTTTCTCACTCACTATGTGCTAATAGACCTCTCTGCATCGAATCATATCTGTTATTAATCTCTGTCTCTCTTCCACAGCATGTCTTTCATCCTGTTTTCCTTCTTTCACCCCAACCGGTCGCAGCAGATGGCCGCCCCTCCCTGAGCCTGGTTCTGCCGGAGGTTTCTTCCTGTTAAAAGGGAGTTTTTCCTTCCCACTGTCGCCAAAGTGCTTGCTCATAGGGGGTCATATGATTGTTGGGTTTTTCTCTGTATTTATTATTGTGCTATCTACTGTACAATATAAAGCGCCTTGAGGCGACTTTTGTTGTGATTTGGCGCTATATAAATAAAATTGAATTGAATTGAATTGAATGTGCACCCACCCGCCCACAACCTCGGCGACACACCGACGAGGACCGAAGCCCCCAAGGCCCAGCCAGAGCCCCATCATGGAGACGAAGCACCCCCGAACCCCAAGCCCTCCCGCCTGCCCCGGATCCACTCAGGGGCAGCCAGGCTGCTACCAGGCCAGTAACCTACGTCCGCCAGTACAGACCATCCCCCAGCCCCGCTGCACGCAGCCACGAGGAGAACACCCTCTAAGAGCGACCAGAGCCACTAACCAGGTTATGACCACAACCCCCCGGGTTGAGCCCTCCAGGGCTAACGTCTCTAGGGGTTCTCCTGGCGCCCTAAGCCCGTCCCAACCTCCACATCAACCACAATAGTGAAGGCAGGACCAAACCATGACCCCCCACCCCCACTAGGTGATGAAGCCGATCAAAGGAGCCCAGAGGGATTGATCTAATGTGGTGGCAGAGGCTGTATCAAGACTAATGTGATCTATTAGATGGTTTTTATATTGATTAGAATTAAGATTATTTTTATTTTTCCAGTTCATGAGGACCGTTTTCTTGGCGATGCATAGGGCAGTAAAAACAATGTGGACTGTATTAGTTTCTGTAGTGACATCATCCAATTTTCCCAACAAGCATACTAAAGGGGAAGTTGGAATGTTACATTTCAGACACTTTGATAAGTCTTCACATATCTCACGCCAAAACTTCTGCACTGGTGGACAGAACCAAAGAGCGTGGATGTAATTGTCTGGTGTATTGCCTTGACAGTGTGAGCAGTTGTTGGAAGATGTAAAGCCCATCTTGAACATCCGATGACCTGTATAGTGCACTCTATGTAGTATTTTGTATTGTATTAATTGCAGACTGGGATTTTTAATCAATTTAAAGGTTTTTAAGCATACCTGAGACCAGAAGTTTTGGTCTAAGCTTACTGATAAATCTGCTTCGCAATAGGAAGGGATATTGATTCATCTATTTTAGAAAGTGTTCTGTATATTTTAGATAATAATTTGGGGGATTTAAGAGTAAGAAAGTGTACCGCACTTGGTGGTGTTTGTAATTCAGCTTGACTGAGGTTAAATTTCTTTTTTACTATGGATTTAATTTGTTGATATTCTAAAAATCTTTTCTTGTTTATTCCATATTGTGTAACTAGTCTGTCAAATGGAATAAATTCTGTTCCCTCTAATATATGTTCTAAGTATTTAATTCCTTTACAACTCCATTCTGGAAAATTAATCATATTATTGTTTTGTAATATATCAGGGTTATTCCAGATAGGTGTACGTTTGCATGGGATTAATGAGGACTCTGTCATTTTTAGAAACTCCCACCATGCTGTCAGAGAAGAGCTGATGTTGATGCTTTTAAAGCATTCATGTCTTTTGATGTTTGAGCTGATAAATGGTAGGTCTGAAATTTCTAGATTATTACATAGTGCCTGTTCTACATCTAGCCAGGGCTCATCTAAGAAGTTGTGTTTAAACCATCTAGAGATGAACTGAAGCCTGTTGGCTAAAAAATAGTGATTAAAGTTAGGCAGATCTAATCCTCCTTTATCCTTGGTCCTTTGTAATGTTTTTAAGCTGATACGTGGGGGTTTGTCTTTCCAAAGGAATTTAGAAATACATGAGTTTAGAGATCTGAACCAATCTTGTGATGGCTTATTTGGGATCATTGAAAACAAATAGTTTATTTTTGGCAAGATCATCATTTTTATAGCGGCGACCCTTCCCATGAGTGATATGGGTAAAGATTTCCATCTAGCCAGATCGCTTTCTACTGTCTTTAAAAGCGGGATGTGGTTTAATTTAGTTAATTCTGAAAGCTTAGGAGAGACATTAATACCTAAATATTTTATATTTCCAGATTGCAGTGGTGTAGGAGAAGAATTATGGAAGGAGCAATTAATCGGAAGAACTGTAGATTTTGACCAGTTAATTGAATTTATCAATGCAATCACCCCAGAGATATTGGTTTGTGAGTTTTGGAGAAAAAGTAACACATCATCCGCATAAAGGCTGATTTTATGTTCTACATTCTTACATTTTATGCCCTTAATTGTTGTAGCCTGTCTAATTGCTGCTGCTAGTGGCTCAATAAAAATTGCAAACAGTGAAGGGGAGAGTGGGCATCCCTGCCTGGTGCCCCTCAGGAGACAGAAGCTGGAGGATGTCTGGTCATTTGTTCTGACACAAGCTGTTGGGGAATTATATAATATTTTTAACCAGTTAATGAAAGAGGTTCCAAAACCAAATTTGTGTAAAGTTGCAAATAGAAATTTCCAGTTAACTCTGTCAAATGCTTTTTCTACATCAAGAGACAATATTATGGTTTCAATGTTTTTACTGCATCAGTAGTGCCTACCTTTTATGAAACCAGTTTGGTCAGGATGAATTAAAAGGGGGGTTATTTTCTCTAATCTCTTTGAGAGAGCTTTGCAGATTATTTTAAGGTCTACATTTATAAGGGATATTGGATGATAGCTTGAGGCAAATACAGGGTCTTTGCCTGGTTTTAGTAAGAGACTAATATTTGCAGAATTCATATTTGGTGGAAGACTACCAGTTTCCTTGATTTCCTGAAACATTCTCTGAAAAACTGGTGCTAGAATCGTCCAGAATTCTTTGTAGAATTCTGCAGGAAAGCCGTCTGGACCTGGAGCCTTATTATTGGGCATACTTATCAGGGCTTCCTGGAGTTCACCTGATGTCAGTGGCGAATCCAGTGCCATTGCTTGAGAGTCTAATAATTTTGGAAGAGTTATGTTGTCCAAAAACTGATCAATTTCGTTTTTAGATGGGTTTATTTGTGGTGTATATAAAGTTTCATAGAAATCCCTAAAAATTTTGTTTATTTTTTTAAGATCATATATTGTATTCCCAGATAAATCTTTAACAGCACATATAGTTGTTTTTTCTTTATTAATTTTTAACTGGTTAGCAAGAAATTGTCCGGATTTGTTACATGTTTGTTACGTGTTCATAATTTTGCAGGCGAAGTCTTTGTACTAAGAATTTAGTCTTTTTATTAATAATTTCATTTAATTCTAGTTTTGTTTTGCGTATTTTGTTTAATATTTCTTGATCTTGGTGTGATACATAGGCTTTTTCTAAGGATTTGATGTTTTTGATGGCGATGTTTTGATTTGATGGCGATCGTGGCTCAAGAAGTTTGGAGTCCGCCTTGCAATCGGAAGGTTGCCGGTTCGAGCCCCGGCTCGGAAAGTCTCGGTCGTTGTGTCCTTGGGCAAGACACTTCACCTACCGCCTACTGGTGTTGGCCAGAAGGGCCGATGGCGCGATATGGCAGCCTCGCTTCTGTCAGTCTCCCCAGGGCAGCTGTGGCTACAACTGTAGCTTGCCTCCACCAGTGTGTGAATGTGTGTGTGAATGGGTGGATGACTGGGTATGTAAAGCGCTTTGGGGTCCTTAGGCGGGGCTAGTAAAAGCGCTATACAAATACAGGCCATTTACCATTTACCATTTTTTTCTAGTTCTTGAATATTTTTGTTTTCTTCTTTCTTCTTATGTGATGAGAAAAAGATTATTTTACCTCTCATCACGGCTTTCCCTGCTTCCCAGAGGACAGATGCTGATGTTCCAGGAATGTCATTAAAGTCTAAATATGAAGTCCATTCTTTTTTAAAGTATTTGATAAACTCTTCATCTTTGAGCAGCAATGTATTAAATCTCCAGTTTTTACTTGGTGTGGTATTATTCTTGTGCATTAGTGTTAAAGATACAGGAGCATGATCGCTGACAGCTATAGGATGAATCTCAGTGTCTGAAATGTCCCTCAGCAGTGAGCTGCTGACCAAAAAATAATCCAGACGAGAGTAGGAGTGATGAACATGTGAGAAGAAAGAATATTCCTTACTGTTGGGGTGGAGGGAGCGCCATGCATCGCAAAGACCAAAGTCGCTCATATACTGTTTGATTATATTTGTGGACTGCCAATTACGCTGAGTTCCTGCTGTATTGAGCCTATCCATTTCTTCATTTAGTCCCAGGTTGAGGTCTCCCCCAAGAACAATTGTGCAATCTAGGTGTTCGGAGAGTGCACTAAAAAAACCGTGGAAGAATGAGGGATCATCAACATTCGGACCATATATACTTACAATACCTAGCTTTTGGTTAAGTATAGATAGTTTGACTATTAGGAATCTGCCCTGTGGATCTATAACTGTATCGAGTACTGTGAAATTAATATTTTTATGTATTAGAATTGCTACTCCTCTTTGTCTAGAATTATAACAGGCTGAGAACACATTAGGAAACTCAGGTGTTTTAAGTTTATTCAAACCTGTGACAGGCATGTGGGTTTCTTGTAATAAAACAAGATCTGCCTGTAGTTTTTTAAGTTGGTTAAGTATTTTTAACCTTTTTTCCCTAGAGCCAGCTCCATGCACATTCCATGAGACAAACCTTAGCGTGCCCATAGTTGTGTGTTTGTGGCTAATGACATATGCTGTGTGTCTTGCTTAGACTGGTGAGGAAAATGGAAACACATCATATATATATATATATATATATATGTACATTGTAAATAAAGAGAAGAAAATGCGCAGCGTGAAGCTCCATAGGTCTGACTATGTGTGTGCATAATAACTAAAATGAGCAAATGTGTGCGTGTGTGTCCTACATCTGTGTGCACTGTGTGGCTGTTGTAAATGTGTTGCCTTTAAACACATGTGTGTGGGTGATCGTGCAGAGTGAGCATGTAGAAATAGACAGTGTCGTTTGTGGATGGATAGGGAAACAGGTGATCGACATGGTGAAAGAAAAGAGAAGCAAGGAAACCAAAGAGCAAGGTGAGCGACAAGAGAGAGGGAGAGGGAAAAAGAAATAAAAACGGACACATTCCAATTAAGGCATTGGCGGAGAGTGACAGTGACGTTATACTAAATTAGCAAACTGATATTACATAGTTAAGCATAGTTAAGATATCCAAATTTATGATATCGGTATCGGACATAAAAAAGTGGTATCGTGCCATCTCTAGTTGATAATAAATTAATTAAAGCAACAAAACAACCTGAAGAGCCGGTTGGGAGCCAAAAGAGCCGGAAACCCATCACTATCTTGTAGCTGTGTCGTCTTAAATTGGTCATGTGATTTTGACGCGCCGGCGCGTCCGTCGACCCCAGAGGGTTATGATGGAAAATAATCCAGAACGCCAGAAAGTGGCCGAGTCAAAATCTGGACTTAAATCCTACTGACATGATTCTGCATAACCAGAACGATTGCGCTGGAAAACCCTCTGGTGTGACTGGGCCAAAACTCCTCCACAGTGTTTCAAAAAACACTTATGACAAAAGCTAGACTGCAGTTCTTCCTGCAAACAATGGCACAACCAGCCTTTTGATTTTTGGGGTCCATTTATTTTTCACATAAGGCCGGGA
Organism: Oreochromis niloticus; assembly: GCF_001858045.2. Lineage (NCBI taxonomy): Eukaryota > Metazoa > Chordata > Actinopteri > Cichliformes > Cichlidae > Oreochromis > Oreochromis niloticus. Next base: position 1,318,936 of record NW_020328614.1, read on the forward strand.
AGATGTGGGTCGCTTTTTTCTATTTATAAATGAAATCATCTTTTAAAAGCTGAATACGGTTTTTACTTTTACTTGAACATGATGTCTCTTATTTTCTGTTGTTTTAGTAATTTGCTATTTGCCTTTTTAACAAAGCTTTAACTTGCCATATTTTTATTTGGCTGAATCAAAATTGAGATGAAATCATGAGGTTTACCCAGGACTGATACAGAAGTGCGGGCAGATCCTTCTATCACATTCTCAGGCAGATGTATCTCTGCTTCCTCTGTCAGCGGGCTTCCTGTGTACAGACACAACAAAAGTCCAATCAGGAAGTCACGACTACAACAGAGTTACTGTTCAAAGTCACCAGGTGGCCTGATCTTCAGCACATATCGTTACATTTTGTGAAAGTAAAAGATGAAAATTTGGCACATTTTATGTACACAGTGCACTCCACTGCTAACTTTGAGCATTTAGGTCATTTCTTTATTTAAACTTTGTGACTGATGGAAATCACACTGACCTTTTGGACAAAGAAGCCAGTTGTACGTCTTTGTCATCTCAGTTCCCTCAGCCTGAGGAAGAGGACGTGCAAAGTTATCTTTAAAATGAGGAACAATTGAAATTTTATGAGTAAAAATGTTTTTCTCATCTTGTATTTATGGTACTGACCTTCACTATGAGAGATTTGGTGACCACGTCGATGCGACCTCTGTCTGGTACGCTCACAACCTCATTATCACATGACACATGGGACGCTACGGCCTCAGCAGACACAGTCACATTCACAGCCCCTAAAAACAGCAGCACAGGTCACCTTTTTTATCTCTCCATTAAAATAAAGGTTCCTGATGTTATTTTACAGATTTTGTAGAAACTAGAAGGAAATGTGTTGGGACAAAAGGAGACAGTTAACTGTGATCACACTAGATCTAAATCTGGATCTCTAGATTTAATGTTGGATCGAAGGTAAGATAAATTATAATTGGAAATTTTACTGCATCAGGCATGAAAAGCTTGAGCTGAAAAAAAAAAAACAGTCCAAAATGATGTCAGGGTTGCTGCTGAGTCCTGCTGGAGGCCAAAGTACTGCAAATCATAAGGTCTAATTAAGATTAAGAAGAAATAATTTACATGGCAATGCAACTGCAAACAGTCTGTTCTAATGATTCTGTCCAAGGGAAGCATGCATAATGTAAGTAATTGATGAGAATTGAAAGGAAGGTTTCAAAATGACTTATAATTGGCTAAGACAGCTGCATTAAGTAAAGCATGAGGATGGAGGCAGCTGCTACCCTCAGACTGGAGGTATCAACGTTCTGCCCCACTCCCTACAACCCCCATGTTTAGCCTTCCAAACACAGGGGTTATATTCTTGGTTTACCTCGATTTGCAGCTGGATTTGACTGTCTACATGTCCTAGCTCTACACTGCACACTCACTGTTGTCTAATGCACATACAGCATTCTAAATTCCATGAATAAAGCTTATTGGGTCTCAGATTCACTCATTTTATTATGATAACTTATATTTCAGCAGTATTTCTCACATAGTGTTTTTATAATTTCTCTTTAATGTTTTAATCTCCATTTATTCTATTTAGCCGTCTTATGTGGATTCTTTTTTCTTAAAGATGCTTTTAAGTCACTTCCTGCCTTCTGGGTCCTGCACTTGGGTCGTACTCAGTCTGCCACACACGGTTTCCTGGCAGTGTGGAGGACCAAAGGCTGATTCTCACCTAAGGCTGTTGGGATCATGGTCCACCTGAGGGTCTTGCGCTCGTTGGCACACAAACAGGACGTGTATAGATCACCAGAGAGAGGCGTGAGGGTGTAATCTGAGGACGGCCCAGGAGTGACAGTAACCTGTACGAGGAACACAGACATTATATTTTAAACTAGCTCAACAATCTCATGGCTACATTTAAAGCTGAGTTCAAATGTGAAGACATTTTTTAAGCATCTAAATGAATGCACAAGTCTGATGTTATGAACTCATGATCAAAGTAGACCTTCATTTGACTTGGATACTTTAATCACTCCCTTCCTAATCGTTTCCCTCCATCTGTTTTCTTACAGCTTCCACACTAAACCCTGTTCTACAAGGTGCATGAGCGCACAAAGAAAGCTAGAGGAGAGTTGGTAGTGTAAAGACATTTGACTGGGCAATCCTGTTGTCAGTGCTTGCAGGTGAGCTTGTAGGTGTTGGTGAGCAGGGGCCCTTCAAGAACGGCCTGCATGGTTATATTGCCAAAGAAAAAAATATTTTCTATTATATTTTAATAAATATGATATAAATTTAGCTTAGAAAGTAATTTTTTCAGTGTGGTTTTCCTTGGCTATGAACAGAAATGTATTTAAATCATTCATTACCATGATGCAGCTGGTCAGGTAGTTAAAGACAGTCGCCTTCAGTTCAAAGTGCTCCCCCCGGATGATGGAGTAGGGCATGGTGAGTTCAAGGAAGAAAGGTTGGAAGACTTTCATTTCTTTACGAGGAGCCAAACCAAAACCCTGAGAGGACAAACAGAAAGCCTCCGTCTCCCAGGTGGTGATGGTGTCTGGGACAGTCAGGGACACGCCCCTTTTTCCATTGTCTCTGAAGTAGCAGATACACACAAACATATTCTATAACTGCAGTGTGAATTTCTTGTATATGTTGCATTGACAAAGTAAAAGAGCTCCGCGTTGCTGAAGAAAGTGAAATTATATTTTTCAGAAAAATAAAGCACAACTTTAAATATGACAAAACATCAGCCTGAAGCATCAAAACATGCTTGAGAAAAAATTATTCTATTTTCATGTTTTTTTATGTGTGCAAAGACAGCAGAAAGTTCACATGGGTTTCTAAATGTGATTGTATATACTTTTTGTAATATGCATCAGATCTCTTCACAAGAGATACTTACCCAACTTCCACCAGATCCCAGATCCAAGTCTCAGGGAAGAAAGAGCGAACTGTCTCTATTGGTGCAGCTTCAGGACCAAAATTCCCAGCAGATCCCGCAATAAATCCACCGTGTTGAATTGATTTTTCTCCAAGCCGGGGAGCCATCTCTAAATAAAAAAAGAAAATTAATTACCTGTTTTCTTTTCGGTAAATAAAAAGCAAAATGTATAGCCAGACAAAACACAAACAAGTGAATGATTCACCGGCGACACGAGGGCCTTCATGGTAAAATTTTCCTTTGAACCTGACGCATGAAGGCAATCGAATAAGCAAGTTTGTTGCCATCTTCAGTCCGACTTTCTAGATATTTCAGCAGAACACAAAGATCAGTAAAAACTTTCTCAACAACAAAAACTATTGCATTTACATTATGTTTGACTGACTCACAGGTATACATGTATTTTACCTGGAAAACTGCATAAGCGTCATTTTGCTCTTGACTGGGGTACGGCAAAACATATCTTTTTGGTCTCACATTAAGGCATTCTGTAGCATCTTGAACCTCATATGGGATACCTGAGGATTTCTTGAGTGGAAGCAAGTCAAATATCTGAAAAGAAAAGTACAGTTCAACAAAACATCCAAACATTTATTGCCTGCCTGGTAACATTTGATCCATTAACTCTTACGTGTAGTACTGGTGTAAATACGAGTACAAATTAGGCTCAAATGAATTGATAGATTATCTAAGAAGAATTCTTAAAAATAAATAAATAAAAATGACCAAGTTAGCAGTAAGTATCCGCAGATGTGAGGTGTTGTACTTGAAGTATCTGTTTACCAAATCTTACAGAAGTTGTACAATTTTACTATAAACACCACATCGTTCGTAGTGACTTATATGGCTACAGTAAGTTTTCCATTTGAAGCTGTCCCTGTAGCTCCTTTACCTCCTTTAAGCCTCACTTTTTCCAGGCTTTGCTGTATGTTTAACATCAACAAATACTCATGTATGTGAGCAGTTTTGATGCAAAGTTAAATTCTTCTCAAGTAAAGTAGACACTGACTGGCAGGTGATACATTTACAAATTGTTGCATGGTTGAATTATTTGCTCAAGTCAATATCCTGGATTTATCTCCATGCTGAAATATTAATTTGCTCAAAAGGAATTAATTTTTATAAGATTAAAATATTGTTGTCTGCAACGACATGAGCAACAAGCATGGTACTTACTTACTCGCTAGAAAGACTGCCATCACAGACACATGCATATGTAACCTTGTATTTTTTGATACCAGTTTGCTTTAAGACAAACTCAGCATTTGACTGTTTAAAACAGTTGAATGTACGACTGCCCAAAGAGTACTTATCAGTACCAGAGCGAAGGCGTGAGCTGTTGGTAACTCACCACACTACGGGCTCTGGAAATAAGGGATGTGTCCATCTCACTGGTGTTAATATCAGCAGTTACCTTATCTGCATCCAGAGTCTTCCCAGGCTCCTTGATGAGAACGCTCTTGTCGATGGCGCTCACACCACACAGAGAACGTGGCAGGGCCGTCACCTGCATGTTGGTCTCTTCACCTGGGACGGCTGAAGACGGTGAAAACTCCACTGACACCTGACACACACAAAACACCCGTAGATGTTTAGTGACTGTGATGACTCCCCACTCACTGCTGGCTAAATGTGCTGCTTCACTGTGGTGAGTGACAAATCATGAGTCCCAGTGGGATGGCTGTACACTACATTGGACACTGTATGAACACTGTGTCAGTGTTAGATAGGTGCTTATATAAATGGGTGTGAGCGTGCAAATGAGGTGGTATAAAGGAGCAATTTGAGTCCTCAGGTAGAGTAGAAACAGCTGTGCAACAACCAGTCCATTTACTGATGCTAGAAATCCTCAGGTGATTTAGCCAACTGAATTTGACTTTGATTTGAACACCAGAGCATAACTGCAGACACCAAACACACAACACACCTCTAGAATTACACTCACCTTGTTGCTGAAGCATTTGTCAGTAGAGAAGTCAGCACTGTGGGCAATTACATCCTCACTTGGCAGGACGGCATAAGCCACAACCTGGAACTCTGGAGCCATCTCAGGAGACACTCTGACTTTATAGGACACCTGGCCCTCATTCACTGAAACACAGGTCCAAACATACATCCACAGATCAACAAAACAGACCAACGTCAATGCTTGGCTGTAGCATTTGTGGAAATATGGAAATATTACCCAATCTGTCTTGCACTTGAACCTGTTTTTGTCCTTGCATGATGACAGCTCCTCTGGACAACACCTGGAAGACAGAAATCATTTAAAAACAAGAATGTTGGGGATTTATTCAAAATGGAAGGCACACTGACCCAGCATGGCTACCACAGCATCCTGCAGCCACATGCCATTGCATCATTTATTTTACAACAGGGCAACGACCCCAAACACACCTCCAGGCTGTGTGAGTGCTGTTTGACCAAAAAGGAGAGTGATGGAGTGCTGCACCTGATGACCTAGCCTCCACAGTCACCTGACTTAAACTCAAAGGAGATGGTTTGGGATGAGATGGACCACAAAAAAAGCCAACAAGTGCTCGGCATTGTTCACCAAATGATTAAATATGTGTTTCTTCATATTGATGTTTTGATGCGTTCAGTGAGAATCAATCGAAATAATTCAATTCAATTTATTTATACAACGCAAATTTTAAAAAACTGTCGCCTCAATGTGCTTTATATTGATATGATATGATTTGATGCAGAGAGGTCTGTTAACACATAGGCTGTATCCCAATTCAGGGTCTGCAGCCTTAAAGGCTGCATTTTAAGGCCGATTATGTCACAGCGACGCGCCGAAGGCTGTCCCAATTAACATTAAAACATTACTGTTGGCCACATGCCGGCAAAGTTATGTGACATTAGCGATGTTTGTACGTTCAGCTTTTACTTGCTTTTAAAGCCTTTAAAATATAATAATACAATAGTCGACCTTAATCTTACAGAGAATGTGATGATTTTATGGATAATTAAAGTCAGTCATATATCCACAAACACAACAAGCTGAAAGTCAGTGATGCTGCTCGGTTTGCAGTCCTGAACATCACGGCACAAGCAGGATTCACTGCACTGTTAATGTTAGCTATGTTATATTGCTGCCTCTGTTCGGTGGTGTCGAGCCAAACGGACTTTAACGTGTGTTTGAACGAGCTGACGGTTCACTCGTTAAGCTGAAAGAAAGATGCTTTAATCACAGGAGTCACACATGTGTCCACTGGACCATCTGGAACTCTTCTTGTTTAGCACTCCTAATAACACAAACACTAAATCCTCCTTCTCTTGTGCTGTTTTGTAGCAGTGTATACACCTGAGACTGTCACCTGTCTGTCTGTCCTGCACTCTCTCTCTGTTTCTTTCTCTCTGATTGTGGAATAAAAGTATGAACATGTATTTATAAGTTACACTTGTGTTTGAATCCTGCAGCTTATCACACATTTGATTTCCATGTGTGACGACTGCAAGTGTCCAGAGTGAGGACAGACTGAGGGACCCACTGCTGCACATCATCTGTGAGGCTTTGCACCCCTGATGATTCACCAGGACAAACTCAGCAGTGTGTGAGGAAGAGGAGGAGGAAGAGCCAGCAGCAGCTGACAGATGGAGAGAATAGACAGACTGTTCCCTGTTTGTGAAGGACTGCTAGGAAAGTTTAACATAACTAATTGTCTGTCCTGAATCAGTCTTATTAGGTAATGTTCAAATAATGTTATCATCCCAGTGTTTTCAGTGTGGGAGAAAGTACTCAGGGCCTTCAAGTTACACACTATGAAAGGCAGCAACAAGTTTAATATTCAGAAACCTAAAGTATGTATCAGCAGCAGAATGGAGCTAAAAATAAATGTTTGTTTCAGTTCTATGAAGCTTTGAGTATTTTGGATTAGTAGCACTGCTGTGTTTGTTGCATCATATTGCTGTAATTGTTTATATGCTTTATATATTCTGAGCTAAGTTGATCTATAGTGTTACATCATATTCTATAAGGATGTTATGTGTTTGTATACTTTCTGCCCAGTTTGACCCATTTAGCAGAAGTCAGCCTGTTTAAGGCTCTGATATCTATTCTGTATGACTTAAAGCAGTTATGACATGGTCTGATTTTCACACCCAATAAAGGAATATTTCATATATCAGTCTACTCTTCATTCTATCAGAAACAGTTATCACAACTCGTACATTTTCTTTTTACACATATATGTGAGCATTGAGCCAAATTTAGTAATGCCAACATATCAAACGAACAACATTTGTCTCTTATATATAATACATCTATATATACACTGTCAAACATATTTGTCTTTGAGTGAAGATTTAAGGTGATGGGACATATAAATAACTGGAACTTGAATCTTTACTGAAGCTCAGTGTTAGACACAGAGTTCACTCACATGTGCTGTACCAGTGTACCTGCACATGTGATGTGACAATAGAAGTGATTTGATTTGAGAGTTCAAACTCACTGCTGTAATAACTAATAATGATTAATATAATAACTATAATATTGGCCATATCATATTTACACTGACTTTAGTCTCATGAACAACATTAGCTGATTGTTATTTACTAGCTAATCTTAAATGACTGTTCAGTACAGATATGAAGGCCAACAATCATGTTTTACAGTCCTGTGGTCTCGGCCTCAGATACTTATTAAATCACACAGAGCTCATGTAGAAACAAACAAACGAACAAAATAGGTTCTCCTTCATTTCTGTCAACCACATGTTTCCAGCTATCATGGTTGCTAGGCAACCTGGGCAGCGCACGGAGGCTAGACCGTCCCATTTCACAAGCCTCGCACTTCCGGCCTTAGCGGTCTTTGAGTACGCGGCCCTTGAGGACCGTTGAGGCTGCGTACTTTAAGGCTGCAGACCCTGAATTGGGATACAGCCATAGTGAGTGAGAAAGGTGACTGGAAAGGAAAAACTCAATGCATCATGGGAATCCCCGGCAGCCTACGTCTATCGCAGCGTAACTAAGGGAGGATTCAGGGTCACCTGATCCAACCCTAACTATATGACAGGACATTGGCCAATCAGATGAAAGGAAGAAAAATAGGGTCAAAATTTGTACTTGTAACTTGAAACTTGAGTGCAGAGTTTCTCACGTATTTTTTGGCTAAGTCCACACACAAATCCTTTTTTATGCACACATAAATTATATTTACACATCCTGATTTACAACTACAAAATATTTATGACCACAATTTGAGCCCATACACATGCCACCAGAGACTGAAGACTCAAGCCAGAAAAACAAGCTAGCTTGTGAATAAGGAGAAAGAATATGGACTGCAACTGCTCACAATGTTTTGTAGAAAGGCGCACCTGGTATGGTTGTGTATTTTACTTTGTGTGTACGTTTTATTGCGATTGTAATTTTATTTTTTCATATTTTTCATTGCTTTTTTCACTGTAGTTTTTCACGGTGTTTGCTGGTGAAGACAAGATTTAAAATTTTACATGTAATGCAATCAGGGTACAGATCTGATTGCAGTTCTGAATGCAGAACTTAAGATACAGAGGTGGAAAGAAAAACAAGTGGTTGGTTTTCAAGATAGTCCACTGGAAGTGCTAACTAAGGAAATACACTTCTAGGAAAAACTGTAATCCCAGGAAACAGGAAAATAAATCCACAGAACAGAAAGGAAACACCTGTGGAACACTGCTATAACTTACGGAGCGCCGCAGGGGACATGGGAGAAAAAAAACATTAAGACGGACTTTTGCAAGATCTCGCAAAACAAACTCGGGATCTCGCAAAAGTTTTAGCTGCATTCTTTGGAGGCCGCCAACTTGAAGCTGACCGGGAGGTCGAGGCACGATGTGCCGGGAAAGTGGTGTTCCTCCCGGCTGTAGTAGGTCTCGACCTCCCGTTAGCTTCGAGATGGTAGGTGTCAAATCTCCGAAAACGTCAGAGCACTTTTGCAAATATGTGATGTCTTGTAAACCGATCAGATATCTGACATTTACTCAACTACATTCACAAATCGAAATATCTTAAAAGTTTATTTTGTGACCCAGAAAGAGTAATATTACAACTAAGTAACTTCCGCCATTGTTGGAATTCAACTTTTGCGAGCTCCCGATTTTGTTTTGCGAGATCTCACAAAAGTTTTGCGAGATCCCGAGTTTGTCTTTGCAAAAGTCTGTCTTAATTTTTTTTTTTCTCCCATGTCCCCTGCGGGGCTCCGTAATAACTCAATGGAGAAAACAAGACAAGATGCACAAAACAAAGGATTAGAAAATAAAAAAGAAAATAACTAAACATGGAGTCACTAAAAGACGAGACTTGAAAAGTGCAGGGGAAACACAGGGAAAGCATATTTAACTGAGAGCAGAACCCAGATGAGTAAAACTACGAAGGCCTGAGAATATAAATGCTTAAGAAAGAGAGAAAACTAAGGACATCATGAACAAAGGACTGAGGCTAATTACTAAGCTGACAGAAAATGATGAGGGACAAAACAGAACCAGACATGAAGTCTGTGATTCAGGAGACAGACGCCCTCCCTAGTTTTCCTTTTTGCTAAAGCATATAGTTTGGGCTGGATCAGGTATTTATGCTGAAATAGATCGAGGCTCCTGGATTCTCATGATGGACTGAAAGTTTCTTCTTCAGTCCTGATGGGCATTACAACAGTACTTTTTAGAAAACACGCAAAAGGTCTGGCCATGGTAAACTTTGTAGTTATGCCATAAAGTGACAAGCTGAGCGATAACTCACCAGATAAATGACATCCACAGACCCTGGAGACTCTCCCACTATAGTGTAGTTTACTGATATGTCTTCTTCTGCATCACAGGGCACTGATTTATCCTTCTTCTGTACCTCTAGAGAGCTGATTGTTTTAATATAAGGAGAAGACGGCTGGGACATGGATAATGTGTGAAATCCTCTCTCATAGTGTGCAGTTCTGTATCCTGGGTAGTCCAGTGTTGGTGTCAGGCTTGCCTAGTTGAGGACAGGAAACAAAAATTTAAAAACTGATCTAAAAATAACATTGGACAATGAGAAAGGTGGAGGAAGATGAGTCATAAACTGTTTCAGGATTGCAGCTTATTACTGTGGGAGGTATTTGGACATTTGCAGCCTATCAGAAACCAATTGTGGCTTCAGGCTGCTGTGATGGCTGCATTAAATTACACATTGTTTCAGTGTGTCAGCTCACATGGAGTTGGATATCCTGGTCAAAGTTATCAGTGCTGAAAGAAAATGAGGCCACACCGTTGCTGTCAGTTGTCAGATTTTGTAGTGAGCGTGTTCGCCACATTTCTCCCGTGAACAGGTAGACCGGTGCGTCACAAACTGGTGTATTATTGTGGTACACTGCTCTGACCTGTTGAAAAACACAATGCTCTATCAATGAAAAATACAAATAACATAAATGTGCTTTGTACGACAAACTGAGCTGAAAACAACATGTTAGGCTTACTTTTCCTTCCACATTAGATCCCCGTTCCCAAACCTTGGGCATGTTAATGAAAGACACTTTTCCAAGGACATAAGAAATCGTAACTCTCTTCGCTTGAGGGAGTGAAATACCTGAATGTAAAAACTTTCATGTTATAATCCTGTGAATGCCTTTTTGGTTAAATACACATTGATGTGTCATTTTAAAGGAATAAAAAACCTTGCCTGTTCCCTCTTCTTCCACTTTGGCGCTGATATCCAAAACATCATGAAGCTTTTGGTACATTTTAGTAAAAATTGACATGTTGAAGGAAAAAGTTGTACAGCCAGTCTTGTCTGCCTGGAAAGAACAATAAAGAAAGAAAATGACTGCTGTGTGCGATACAATCTTACTAGAATAAACCAAAATTATAATCAAATCTCATTTACAATCGAATCTATAAAATATATTAAATGTTCAAACTATGAGATTTTACAGAGTCATGAAAAATATGAGCTCATTTTGAATTTGACGAAAGCAATATGGTTAAAAAATGGGTGGGGGGACAAAAGTCTGGAGGGGTCAGTTGTACTAGACAAAAACAGCTGAAGGAACATTTTGCAACTGATTATGTTACCTGGCAACAGATCATTTAGATAAATGTGTATAAAAAGATCATTATAGAGAAGCACAATGTCTGTGAAGGTTCTCAGTGATCCAGGTCATCGCAGTTAAAGGAGCTTGCAAAGAAAAGCGTCCGGACTTCTTTAAGTTGCTTGAAGACGTTTCACCTTGTCAGCTGGTAATATGATGATGTCGTGGTCTTTGCTCAGAGAAGCAACAACCTTCTTTTTTTGTACTGTGAGGTTATACCAGACACTATCCAGATGCTTTTCTTTGCAAGCTCCTTTGAATAGGGAGGCAGAGTTTCTCAGAAATACAGATGGGCGGAGATTTACAAATCTGCAAAAGACCGTGTCTACAAATTGTAGAACAATGACAGAAAAATTTCATTAATGTAAAATTATCAAGACGGGGAATATCTCATCATCTGCAGTGCATAATGTCATCAAAACGAGCAAAGGATAAGGCTGAAATCCACTATCAGATGGCTGCAGTCTCCAGGCCCTCAGGCAGCGATACATGAAAAACTGTCGTCATTCTGCCAGTCAGATCACTGCATGGCCTCAGGAACACTTCCACAAATCATTATCTGTGCACAAAGTTCACCGTGCCACCCACAAACACAGGTTAAAGCTCCATTGAAGTGCAGGGCCGTTACACCAGGCTGCTCTTTGTTGACTTTAGCTCTGCTTTCAATACGATACTCCCGGACAGACTAATAGTTAAACTGCTGGAAATCGGACTTCCTTCTACCACCTGCCGCTGGATCAGAGACTTCCTCTCAGACTGTGTACAGAGAGTTAGAGTGGGGCCTCATCTTTCCTCAGCCCTCAGCCTTAACACCGGCTCCCCACAAGGCTGTGTACTGAGTCCCCTACTGTGCACTCTGTACACATATGACTGTGTTAGTACCCACCCGGACAACGCAGTCATCAAGTTTGCAGATGATACCACCGTGGTGGGGCTCATCTCTGGGGGAGATGAGACGGCGTACAGAGCTGAAGTTCAGAGGCTGTCAGATTGGTGTGTAGATAACAACCTGGACCTCAATACCACCAAGACAAAAGAACTGGTAGTTGATTTCAGAAGGAGGAAGTCTCAGCTGCAGCCTGTCAGCATCAACGGGGAGTGTGTGGAAAGGGTCTCCAGTTTCAAGTTTCTGGGTGTGCACATAGACACAGACCTCCAATGGAGCTCTAACACCTCTGCGGTTTTAAAGAAGGCCCAACAGTGTCTCCACTTTCTGAGAATCCTCAGAAAAATGGACCTGAAGAAGGAGCTGCTGACCGTCTTCTACCGCTGCTCCATTGAAAGTGTGCTGATATATTGCATCGGTGTATGGTTCTCCAGCTGCACCACAGCACACAGAAAGGCACTCCAGAGGGTCATCAATATGGCCCAAAAAATCATTGGACATCCTCTTCCCTCCCCGAAGGACCTGTACAGCACTCGCTGTCTCAAGAGGGCACGCAGCATCCTATGGGACTGTACACACCCAGGACACCGGGTGTTTAAGCTGCTGCCGTCTGGCAGGAGGTTCAGGCTGCTGAGGTCCCGAACAAATAGACTCAAGAACAGCTTTTACAATAGGGCAATAGCCCTAGTCAATGCAAATAGCTGACCTGACTGGCTACCTACCTGGACTTAGCGTTAACAACGGTAAAAACAGTAATAATAATAATAATAATAATATTTATATTTATAACAAGGTGCAATAATAATTAATGTGCAATAATAAGAGTAATACAAATACACTTATTCTTCTTTTTTATTACCAAGTTATTATACTGTGTTGTTGTTTGTGTTGCGTTGTGATGTGTCGTATCGTGTCGTGTTGTGTTGTGTTACATGTAGTGCCGACGTAGGACAGTTTTCCAATTTCATTGTACTATTGTACTATGTATGACTGTGCAATGACAATAAAGAGTTATCTTATCTTATATAATCTTATCATTGAGCAAAAAAGTTAAATGTGAATGCGAACTGGAAACACAGCATTCTTTTCTGGCCAAAAGCTCATTTAAAACAACAAAAACCGCTCTGTGCTCAGATGATTCAAAATCTGAAATTCTTTTTGGAAAACATGGCCACCATATCCTCCACAACATCCCAAACATCCTGTTGAAGTGGGCCTGTATAGCAGTATGATGGTATCGCCTTACAAAACCACTGTATTGTTTAATTTTCCCAGCAATATCTCATTTACATCCTTAAAATTTCAGTGCTACCATATGTATGGTATACAGTACTGTTAAAACTTCTTCACCCAACCACCTTTTTTTGTTGGCTTCCAAAGAGCCAAACTTTTTTTCAAACAGTGGGGTTTGAACTCATGAAAGCTTGCCTGAGAGACTTCTATTTGTGTTTGCATGTTTCATTAAACCCTGTTGCTATTCATTCTGCTTGTGTCAGTGTAACAGTCTGAAATTGTATTCTCTTGTGTGTCAGACATAATGAAACACACCACTTGCCTTAGCTTACGGCTCAATGAAGGCACATAACTCAGTATGTGACATATGAGACAATGAAACTGTAGAAAAAACAGTGAAGAGGACACATAACGCCAGTTTAACTGGGTAGAGCAGGCAACGCGTGTGCTGTAATGCTAATGCAGTGGCCTGAATGTACCCAAAGAATCAGAGAAAAAAGAGAAATAACTCCATAACTGTACCTGCTTTGTCTCTATGCGGCAGGAGCCACGCATCTGCAATAGGGCCAAAAGATCGTAATCGTACAACCCTATACTAATACCGCTATACCAATTAATAGGTCTGCACACATTGACTGTAACACGTCCTGGTACAGGCTGTCCATACGTGTACCTGTTTAAAGAAAAATACATAAACATTATGAATCATTGGCTCTCCAAACTCCAGATTTTCAACAACACATAATTTGTCCTGAAAGAACTTTTCCTTACTTTGCACACACTTCAGCTTCAATGTCTTCCTGCCCAATACTCACTTCTTCAGATATATTTACCGTCACATCAAATTTGGGTAAAACTGGGGAAAAATATGAATGTCAGCATTTGCACTCCATTACAACAAAGAATTTAAAAATAAATAAAACTGACTTACCATATTTCTCCACTTTAAAATTGTGAGATATTTTCGTCTCACCCATTGACACAATGATCTGGTACGGTCCCTCACGGGCCTCAGTGTCCAAGGAGTAAGAAAGCTGCAGTATTCTGCTATTGGATGTTTCATTTAGCCACTGTCCAATCCTGTTACTCTGAGGATCCTGTTAAATTAAATATGACAGTGACAGCTAATACACATAGTAGTTTTACACACACACACACACACACACACACACACACACACATATATAAAACACCCAGCACGCCCCTGCGGGCGGTTTATCCTTCAAGCTCGGGTCCTCTACCAGAGGCCTGGGAGCTTGAGGGTCCTGCGCAGTATCTTAGCTGTTCCCAGGACTGCGCTCTTCTGGACAGAGATCTCCGATGTTGTTCCCGGGATCTGCTGGAGCCACTCGCCTAGCTTGGGAGTCACCGCACCTAGTGCTCCGATTACCACGGGGACCACCGTTACCTTCACCCTCCACATCCTCTCGAGCGCTTCTCTGAGCCCTTGGTATTTCTCCAGCTTCTCGTGTTCCTTCTTCCTGATATTGCTGTCATTCGGAACCGCTACATCGATCACTACGGCCGTCTTCTTCTGTTTGTCTACCACCACTATGTCCGGTTGGTTAGCCACCACCATTTTGTCCGTCTGCATCTGGAAGTCCCACAGGATCTTAGCTCGGTCATTCTCCATCACCCTTGGGGGCATCTCCCATTTTGACCTCGGGACTTCCAGGTTATACTCGGCACATTATCCTGTACACTATGCCGGCCACTTGGTTATGGCGTTCCATGTATGCCTTGCCTGCTAGCATCTTGCACCCTGCACCCTGCTGTTATGTGCTGGATTGTCTCTGGGGCATCTTTACACAGCCTGCACCTGGGGTCTTGCCTGGTGTGATAGACCCCAGCCTCTATGGATCTTGTACTCAGAGCTTGTTCTTGTGCTGCCATGATTAGTGCCTCTGTGCTGTCTTTCAGTCCAGCTTTGTCCAGCCACTGGTAGGATTTCTGGATATCAGCCACCTCCTCTATCTGCCGGTGGTACATACCGTGCAGGGGCCTGTCCTTCCTTGATGGTTCCTCGCCTTCCTCCTCTTTCTTGGGTTTCTGCTGCCTGAGGTATTCACTGAGCATGCTGTCAGTTGGGGCCATCTTCGTGATGTATTCGTGGATGTTTCTTGTCTCATCCTGGACTGTGGTGCTGACACTCACCAGTCCCCGGCCCCCTTCCTTCCGCTTAGCGTACAGCCTCAGGGTGCTGGACTTGGGGTGAAACCCTCCATGCATGGTAAGGAGCTTTCTTGTCTTTATGTCAGTGGCTTCTATCTCCTCCTTTGGCCAGCCTATTACCCCAGTAGGGTACCTGATCACGGGCAGGGCGTAGGTGTTGATGGCCCGGATCTTGTTCTTACCGTTCAGCTGACTCCTCAGGACTTGCCTGACCCTCTGCAGGTACTTGGTGGTTGCAGCTTTCCTAGCGGCCTCTTCATGGTTCCCATTCGCTTGTGGGATCCCCAGGTACTTGTAACTGTCCTCTATGTCTGCAATGTTGCCTTCTGGTAGTTCAATCCCCTCAGTTCTGACTACCTTCCCTCTCTTTGTTACCATCCGACTACACTTCTCCAGCCCGAATGACATTCCAATGTCATTGCTGTATATTCTGGTAGTGTGTATCAGTGAATCGATGTCTCGTTCACTCTTGGCATACAGCTTGATGTCATCCATGTACAGGAGGTGGCTGACAACCGCTCCGTAGTCGGTATCCGTAGCCAGTCTTGTTAATGATCTCACTGAGGGGGTTCAGGCCTATGCAGAACAGCAGTGGGGACAGAGCATCTCCTTGGTAGATCCCGCACTTGATGGTGACTTGTGCTATGGGCTTGGAGTTGGCCTCTAGTGTTGTGTACAATTCTAGGCATTCCAGTATCCAGCTGTGGGGCATTGAGTCATAGGCCTTCTTGTAATCAATCCAGGCAGTGCACAGGTTGGTCAGTCTGGTCTTGCAGTCTCGGCTGACTGTTCTGTCTACCAGTAGCTGGTGTCTTGCGCCTCTGGTATTCTTGCCAATCCCTTTCTGTGCCCCACTCATGTATTGACCCATGTGCCTGTTCATCTTAGCCGATATGATGCCTGACAGGAGCTTCCATGTAGTACTGAGGTAGGTTATTGGTCGGTAGTTGGATGGGACCGGTCCCTTCTTGGGGTCCTTGGGGATCAGGACCGTCCGACCTTCGGTTAGCCATTCCGGGTGTCTCTCGTTAACTAGCAGCTGGTTCATTTGTGCTGCCAGACGCTCGTGGAGTGCAGTAGGCGTGAACCATGTCGGGCCCTGGTGCTGTCCAACTCTTCATACTGGAGACCCTTTCTTGGATATCTGCCACTGTGATGGTTACTGGACCCTGTTCAGGGAGGTCGCTATGGTCTGCCCTCAGATCCACTAGCCACTGAGCATTGCCGTTATGGGTTGCGTCCTTCTCCCATATGCTCTTCCAGTATTGCTCCGTCTCCAGCCTTGGTGGTGCTGTTCTGTTATTGTTCCCTTGCCACTGAGAGTACACCTTTGCTGGTTCTGTGGAGAACAGCTGGTTTATTCTCCTGCCTTCTATCTCTCTGGTGTACCTCCTCAAGCGGCTGGCCAAGGCTGTGAGTCGTTGTTTGGCAGTTTCCAAGGCCTCAGGTATGCACCTTCTTTGTCGCGCCTTTCTGCAACTCCGTTAGTTGGCTAACCTCCCTTCGTGCTACTTTGATCTTGCCCTCTAGCCTCCTTCTCCATGGAGGGTACTGCCCCTTGTGGCTGTTCAACTTGTAGCCAAGCATCTCACTGATCACTGCTGCCGTAGTGTAGATCAGCTTGTTAGTGTTGGTAATTGTGGTTGTAGGTATCGTCCGTAGTGCTGCATTAACATCATCTAGCAGACCTTCTGAGGGTACTTCACGTAAGCACTACCTGCTCTATACACGCAGTGTTGAGCAACGGTGGAGACAGAATTTCAAGCAGTACAACATTTTGCGGCAACCACAATATGTGAGGCATTAATTGTTTTTATGTTTATTTATTGTTTTTATGTTCAGTTTCAACTGTTACGAAGTTGATGTGCAGTTAATAAGTGCAATAAATATTTATATTGGAAAAGAAAATCGTGAGAGAATCGTGATCTCAATTCTAAGCAAAAAAATTGTGATTCTCATATATATATATATATATATATATATATATATATATATTGGCAAGAATACCAGAGGCGCAAAACACCAGCTACTGGTAGACAGAACAGTCAGCCGAGACTGCAAGACCAGACTGACCAACCTGTGCACAGCCTGGATTGATTACAAGAAGGCCTATGACTCAATGCCCCACAGCTGGATACTGGAATGCCTAGAATTGTACAAGATCAACAGGACCCTAAGAGCCTTCATCAGGAACTCAATGGGGATGTGGCGTACAACACTAGAGGCCAACTCCAAGCCCATAGCACAAGTCACCATCAAGTGCGGGATCTACCAAGGAGATGCTCTGTCCCCACTGCTGTTCTGCATAGGCCTGAACCCCCTCAGTGAGATCATTAATAAGACTGGCTACGGATACCGACTACGGAACGGAGCGGTTGTCAGCCACCTCCTGTACATGGATGACATCAAGCTGTATGCCAAGAGTGAACGAGACATCGATTCACTGATACACACTACCAGGCTATACAGCAATGACATTGGAATGTCATTCGGACTGGAGAAGTGTAGTCAGATGATAACAAAGAGAGGGAAGGTAGTCAGAACTGAGGGGATTGAACTACCAGAAGGCAACATTGCAGACATAGAGGACAGTTACAAGTACCTGGGGATCCCGCAGGCGAATGGGAACCATGAAGAGGCCGCTAGGAAAGCTGCAACCACCAAGTACCTGCAGAGGGTCAGGCAAGTCCTGAGGAGTCAGCTGAACGGTAAGAACAAGATCCGGGCCATCAACACCTACGCCCTGCCCATGATCAGGTACCCTGCTGGGGTAATAGGCTGGCCAAAGGAGGAGATAGAAGCCACTGACATAAAGACAAGAAAGCTCCTTACCATGCATGGAGGGTTTCACCCCAAGTCCAGCACCCTGAGGCTGTACGCTAAGCGGAAGGAAGGGGGCTGGGGACTGGTGAGTGTCAGCACCACAGTCCAGGATGAGACAAGAAACATCCACGAATACATCACGAAGATGGCCCCAACTGACAGCATGCTCAGTGAATACCTCAGGCAGCAGAAACCCAAGAAAGAGGAGGAAGGCGAGGAACCATCAAGGAAGGACAGGCCCCTGCACGGTATGTACCACCGGCAGATAGAGGAGGTGGCTGATATCCAGAAATCCTACCAGTGGCTGGACAAAGCTGGACTGAAAGACAGCACAGAGGCACTAATCATGGCAGCACAAGAACAAGCTCTGAGTACAAGATCCATAGAGGCTGGGGTCTATCACACCAGGCAAGACCCCAGGTGCAGGCTGTGTAAAGATGCCCCAGAGACAATCCAGCACATAACAGCAGGGTGCAAGATGCTAGCAGGCAAGGCATACATGGAACGCCATAACCAAGTCGCCGGCATAGTGTACAGGAACATCTGTGCCGAGTATAACCTGGAAGTCCCGAGGTCAAAATGGGAGATGCCCCCAAGGGTGATGGAGAATGACCGAGCTAAGATCCTGTGGGACTTCCAGATACAGACGGACAAAATGGTGGTGGCTAACCAACCGGACATAGTGGTGGTAGACAAACAGAAGAAGACGGATGTAGTGATCGATGTAGCGGTTCCGAATGACAGCAATATCAGGAAGAAGGAACACGAGAAGCTGGAGAAATACCAAGGGCTCAGAGAAGAGCTCGAGAGGATGTGGAGGGTGAAGGTAACGGTGGTCCCCGTGGTAATCGGAGCACTAGGTGCGGTGACTCCCAAGCTAGGCGAGTGGCTCCAGCAGATATATATATATATACAGTGTATATATAAGCAGGAAACAATCAAGTCTGACTCCATGTGTTCAGCATTGTGTTGATACATTTACAGCAGAAGTAAAAACCTTTTCTGGAGATATTCTCTTACCTGAAGTTCAATGACATCATACTGAAAGAAAGAACCAAAGACAGGTGGAGTTAAGACGTTGTTTTGTAAATCACTGCATGCCAATTCTAAACAGCATCATTAGTAACACTGTTCAAAAACTCACCAGCTGATTGGCCGGTCGCATGTTATTATCCATGGCAACGACTCTGAAATTCACTGTGAGAAAAATCGAGAGTTTGCCTCTGTTTCTCTCCTTATACTTTAAAACAGAGGTCCATTAACTAATTAAAATTGAAATAATTAATTAAATATCTAAACAATTTTATTATTAATAAATTATGTATGTTGTTTTTCAATTTTTAATTAAATATTTTATGGTTGCTGTGCTGCAGTGCATCGTGAATTATTCTGTCAATGCAGCTTATCAACAAACACAACATGTGATTTTTACCCTACACAGCAAGTCAATACAGATCTCAGATAATGGACTGATGTGAATAGATTATGTGCACGTTAGCATATGCTACTTCCGGTGCGGAAACTCCTGTGGGGAGCTTTGTTTCCGGTGTCCTATTCGCGCCTTGTTTATGGTCCAAAACAAGTTAAGCAAATGCATGAATCAAGCGGCGATTTACATTTCTATAGATGTCTTGGGCATTTACCCAATATATCTGTAAATGATGTTCATGGACTTGTCGATATTTTACCCCGCGCCTCAGAGCAAAAGAGAAAAGGGATTCAAATGTTATATTTCTCAGCTGTCCCTCGTTTATCGCGGGTGTTATGTTCTAAAAATAACCAGCGATAGGTGAAATCAAGTAGCCAATTTTATTTCTTGATGCGTGGACATCGTGGACATACAGTACTGCATTTCAGAGTCACACTGCTAGCGATCAATGCAGCAATTCAGTCATGGAGGAGATCGTCTGCAGTGGTCAGGACGCAGGACACAATGTGACGTAAAAATAAGCATGCAAACTTGCACTAAACATTCCGCGAAACAGCGAGGTGAAAGGTGAACCATGTTATAGCGAGGGACCACTGTAATTTTGAAGGTAAGTCACAACATACCCTTCGTAAATACTAATGTATAGAAACCCTCACCAGCAATCATTCATTTTTGTGTGGCTTTTTTTCACGGTTTGTTGACATGCTGTGTAGGTGTGTACTTGACTCGCTGATATCGACATAATGGGGGAAACATCTGGTTTGACTGTTGTTCACCTGTAGTTTGACTGTTGCCTGTTTAATCATAAGACCAGTCACTATACAGAGATGTGCTTCTGAATGTGGACGATGTGTCTTATGCTGCAGTGATGCAGTTCTGCTCGTGTTGAGTAATGTAAACAACTGATCGATCTAAACTCTTTAAACGTCAAAATTGATCATTAGATTTTTTTATGACACAACAGTGGCGAGTGTTCCCACCTTCTCCTCTTCGTAACTTAACGCATCTTTCCGTTTCCGAGTTTTGGACATGATTTTGGAGTATATCTTCGCAGTAGCGATTGACTGCAAAGTAAAGCTACCGGAAATGTACAACCCCACATCCGGTCTCAAACCAGGAAGTTAGCATTTTCTCGTGCACAGGGTCAATTGGTGGTTATGTGGACAGACCGACCAAATGCTTGAAGGTTGCACTACATAAAAATAATAAAATCATATTTGGTGACACGGCAAGTATTTCAAAATACTGCTTATGGTGTAGCTCCATCAGGTCCAAATGGCTGTGTGCATTAAGCAGGGCCCACTAAATAAACAAACACCAGTCCAAAGCAATACTTTGGACTTTGTGTAAATTGTCTGTGTCCCTGAGTTTGATGGGTGACAGATAAAACTGATTAATGAACACTGAAGAAGAGGAATCACAGAATAATTAATTAAATTGAAATAATTAAATATCCTTGTAAATAATCAAAATGAGAAAAAATGAATTAAATATATAACAAGGTCATTAAATATGTGTTGGAAACTGGAAATCAAAAATAAAAACCTAAATATGTGTTGGTGTACGCTCAATGATCCAGGTAAGTAAATCTCCAAAAGTTGATTCTGTTCATCTGGACGTTTTCAGTGGATAAATGTTGCGTCACTGATCCAGGTGACTTCTTCAGTCTCAGCTGACTGCAGCTTTCCCCAATCTTATAAACAGTACATTTGCATAATGACTGAAACCAGCACCACTGAAGGAACAATCTGCCGTTCGCTACATGGAAGAAGTGCAAAGCAGAGCTCTGGTATCGCACACTGGCTGGAACAAAACAAAGTCACTGGTTCAGGGTTTCCCCACTGAAAACATCATGATGAACAGGAACTTTTTCAGATCATTCAAATAATTTATTACATTTTTTTTGTTGTGTATTGTGTGTGTATATACATATATATATATATATATATATAAATTTAATTCATATCACTAATTTATATTTTAATTAACAAGACATTTAATTTATTTTCTAATTATGTGTTCCATACATTTTGGCACCCGTGGCCCTCCATATCCTTCCCTCATGATTTTTGATGCTTTGAATTCCATGTTTGAACATAATTTAATTGTGAACAATAAAACTATTAAAGATAAAACCATTAAACTTTCACATAAAATGAATTTGACTGTAATCGGGGACAGATGGTACAGAAAATAAATCATGCACTCTAAGAATTCTGCATGTTTTATTTTGCATTACTGTGAATTTTTAAATAGTTATATTCATAACTATGGACTCAGATTTCAAAGTGCGAACAAACATCTCGGTCGATGGACCGTATTATATATCTGGAAAAGCGTTTGCTAAATGAAGCACAACTTTCACATCAATCACTGTATGTGTGTCCAAATTTTGGACCATAAAACTTGTTCCACAAATTGGAGATGGTGGAGCAGCTGGCTTGCGATGATTTGATAGGGGATGAACTACATGTTATATATAACTTAACAACACATTGTTACCTTTTTGTCCAGGGAGGTAGATGGGTTTATCTGTTTGGATCAGTGTGAAGGTATCAGACGCTCGGATCATCACTTTTCTGACTTGTTTGGAGTAAAATGCGTCTCCTCGTACCTCCACCTGAAAATCTTGCATCTCCTTTTGTACAAAAGGAGCCTGAAACAGTGGGATATTGTAGATAGTCATTAAAGCCAATAATGCTTACAATAACAACTAACAAACACACTTTGTGTGTGAAAGTGCTGGTTGCGGACCTTAAACTGAACACAGGTTTGAAATGCTTCATTTGATGTATGTGTGAATAAGGTCGTGTTCTTCTCTCGGGACATCAAAGTGACAGTCATGACCAGAGTCCCACTGGGCTGTCGGAGAGTTGCACAGAATTTGGCCTCAGCTCCAGCGTCAATAACTGCAGGAATGGCCACCAGGTACTGGCTGCATACAGCATCACACATACAGCAGTTACTGCAGTGAACAACTCACACAGACAAAACACGCTGAAGACAAACTCACGGTTCAGCCACCGCTTGATCCACATGTATCCAGCTCAGGAGGACACACAGAGTGCAGCTCAGGATCCAGAGACGGTCCATGACTGGTTGTGACAATCCTCAGTGTCACCTTCTGCTAAATATCGGCTGATCGTCCCCACCCACATACACTGTTACAGCCACGTGTTTGAAACGCACTCATGTACTCTGATCTCCACAAAGTCAATAACTTACACATTTACAAAATCCCAATCCTGCTTTCAGCACTGAACACTAAACTATACACGACACTAAAGTTTGTCATTCAGTGTAAAACATTACAGTAACATACAGTGCTCCCAGGTGATGTTTCTAAATCTGCTCCAAGTTTAATGCGGCTGTTACAAAAAGTTATTTCTGTTCTGAATGTTCCCATGTTTGACTTAACATCAGTGCTGGGATACACCGCTGTAGTCTGTAACTACTGATATTTTCTAAAATCACTGGGAGCTACAGTAGGTGTAACTCCCTTTACCCAGTGTGGGATGTCTGACTGTGCCATGTTTTTGACCTTATTTTTCAGGAAAGACTAAACAAACGTTTGTGTAGTGATAACAGGCTCAAAAAGAACTGGTGGATTCATCAGTGATGTCACAGACTGCTGTACACACTTTAAAGACAAATATCACAATGTGTCTGTAAAAATTAAAAATGAAACGTGTTAAACAGCTTTTGTTGCACTCTGGTAAACAACACAGATCACAATTCAGCCCACTGAAATAACTGCAGTGACAGTCACACTGCTGAGTGTGGATGTATATCTGGTCTGGTTTTCTAACTGTAACATTGCTGAGAGTGAGTCATTATCTCTGACCCTCTGGACCCAGCAGTATTACCCCATGTTATTCTATTTGCCTTGTTTGATTTGCCTTTATGGGAAAAGGATTTTTGTTTGTTCTGTCTCACTATGGATTAACACATCTCTGTCACGATCCTGGGTCTTATGACCCAGTGTTTTGAGTTTTAGTTCATTTTGATGTTTATAGTATGTTTAAGCTCATTAGGTCTCCTATGTTCATTTGCTTATTAGTTCCCCCTTGTGTTTCCAACCCCTGTTAAGTCTCCCCTGCTCTTCATGTGTTTCATGTCTGTGTCTTACGTTCTCAAGTTCTGGTTGTCATGTCTGCGTCTCATTATTGTTTCCTATTTTATTTTGAAGAGATCTTGTGTTTTTATATTATGGTTTATGTTTTGAGTCATTTGTTGTACTGTTTCTTGTTTCCCTAGGTTTCAGTTATGGTTATCATAGGTTTAGTTCTTTGGCTTTGTAATATGGCTGCCCTGTGTTCCATGTTGTGTCTACTGTGACCCTTTTGTACCATGTTTCAGGTTCCTATGTTCTGTCTCCCCAGTTGCTGTGAAGTTGACATGTCTAGAGTTCAGTTAGTGTGTTTCCTGTTTTACTTTGAAGGTCCGTGTCTCATGTCAGTGTTTCTAGTTTTGCTTCCCTTGTCTCGTCCAGCCTGATTACTCCCAGCTGTGCTCTCCTTCTGTGTCTCATTCCCTCGTTATCCCTCTGTGTATTTAAGCCCTGTGTTTCTCTTTGTCAGTAGTGATGGGCAGATGAAGCTTCATGAAGCACTGAAGCTTTTCATCCAATTGGTTCAGCCCAGCGCAAAGCTTCGTGAAGCTTCATTTGCTCTAGTAGGACATCTAGTGGACGTGAAAATGTTAGTTGCCATGAATTTGAAGAGTGTGGCATTTTGCACACAGCCTGTAAATGTCAACAACAAAAGGAGTGTGTAAAACATGTATATTGTAGTGATGGCAGTATACTGTGTATATTTATACTGGCAGTATGGAAAATGATCATTTGGAAATGCTTAAAATGGAAATGATCATTTACTGTGAGGTGAGGTGTGGTTGGGGTGTGGACAGTGGTTGTGCTTTTGTAACGTTGAGGTATGGACAGCTACACACTGAGGCTTTGAGCCTCAGTCCTGCCTCTTCACATTTTATTCTGTAAAAACTACATTGTCACTGTTTTTATAACCTTTTTAGTGGGAGAACATAGCTAGGATTTAATGATTTAACTGATCTTTTAAATCCTTTGTCCTCCACAATGCTAAATGGCTGGGAGTCCTCAATCACCATGCTAACCAGGTCTCCATCTATTTGAGATTGTTCTCCTGAGGAAAGACAATAAAAACAAAGCACAAATATAAATATCACACACGTAACTTATTACAGTTGTATAATATTGTTCTATCATTTAGTAAGATTACGGCATGCTATATTATCCTGGCATTTGATGGCTCACCTGGTCTTGCTCCACAATCGGTGTTCCCCTTATTGTCATGCAAAGCTCTGTAGTGCCTAAGCATGGATGAGGTGTTGTTGTTATATCCCAGCTCCCTGGCACATAGCAAACACTTCACCTTGTACAAAAGTAAAGACAGCTTAACATAAATTGTATTGCACCATCAGTATTATGAAAATACATCATCTGTAGAAATGTACATACCTTGTTGGGAGGAATAAAATCAAAATGTTCCCACACAGGGGAGGACATCCTCCTCTTCTTAGCTGGCTCCATTCTCTCCTGACTTTCTCTCCTCACTCTCCTAAACCTCCAAACTGTCTCCAAACTCTCACTAACCGCAACTCTCCATCAAACACCCACATTTTGAATGAAGATTGAGGGGTTTATATCGCTGTCATAGCTCGCGGCAAAGTTCGAACCGCTTCATGAACCAGTCACGTGGTACAGCCGGGCAGCGAGGCTTCGGACGTCATCATTTTCAGCTCCTCCCATAAATGAAGCAAGCCTCAATACGCGCTTCGCGGAAACGCCCCCTCCATTACTCGACACACGCTTCGAAGCCTCGATACAGAACGTCCCATCACTACCTCTTTGCAGCTCTGATGGACTCCAACAGTTCATAGCGGGCTCTCTTATGCTCTGCCTGATCTCCTGCCTTCAAGGCCTGCCTCCTCTCCCTGACTTTCTGTTTAATGTCTCCATTGACCAAGGGTTTTTGATTGGAAAACCTACGCGCAGTCCTGGGAGGGGCACAAACAGATGCACACCAGTTTATGTAATCGCTCACAGTCTCTGTGTATTCGTAGATGTCGTTAGCAGTTTCTTTGAAGATGCTCCAGTCTGTAGCCTCTGAGCAGCCCTGCAGACTGGCTTTTGCACTCAGTCCAGGTGTTAATAGTCCTGACTGTGACTGGGTTTGCTTAATGAGGGCTGCCTTCCGCCACCGCGGATCTTGCCACTGTCCGAAGTGCTTCTGTCCTCTGAAGAGCGATTAATCCTCTGGTGTTGTTGCCATAGCAGGTGTTCTCTCCCCAAGCCAGGTTTCACAGAAACCCAGTATGGAGCACTCCTGAATGTCTCTTTGTGTGAAAATCCGAGCATGGAGTTCATCCATTTTATTTTCCAACGACTGAATGTTTGCAAGCAGTAGCCTTCCTTTGCTAATCATGCACCCGAACTTTCGGTCAGCTCCTTCCCGTCTGCCACGCCTCCACTCCAGCTTGTTGTTCTCAGGAGAGTCCTCTGCTTCAAGCCGGCCTAGCGTCAGGTCAGCGTAGCATGTTAGCTCTGGACAGGATTCCAGCAGGTTCAGGTTCAATATGTGTCAATATGTGCTCAGCACAAGAGAGTAGTAAGGAAGAGGAATGTAAAACGTAACTTGACTCAGAGTGCTCTGCGATGTCGCCCTCTGATGAGCGCCATCTTTGGAGGTTGGTGATGATGAAGCTGGTGATGATCCAGTGCAGCTGGTCTCAGGGAATAAAGTAAACGCTATCTGGGGCTGTTTGCTAGATCCAGCTTGGTGATGTATACAGAGTGAGAGACACCCTGAACCAAAACAGCTACCACAGCATTCTGCAGCACCATGCAGTACCCTCTGCTATGGATCTAGTTGGTCAGGGGTTCATCCTACAGCAAGATATTGACCCAGAAAATAAGTCCAAGCTGTACCAGAACTACCTCGGGAAAAAATGGTAAAAGGCCTGTATTTGTATAGCGCTCTAATAGTCCCTAAGGACCCCAAAGCACTTTACACATTCAGTCATCCACCCATTCACACACTGGTGATGGCAAGCTACATTGTAGCCACAGCCACCCTGGGACGCACTGACAGAGGCGAGGCTGCCGGACACTGGCGCCACCGGGTCCCTCTGACCACCACCAGCAGGCAACGGGTGAAGTGTCTTCCCCAAGGACACAACGACCGAGACTGTCCGAGCCGGCGCTCGAACCGGAAACCTTACGATTACAAGGCAAACTCCCAACTCTTGAGCCACGATTGCCCCTAGAAGAAGAAGAAGATGGTGAGCTTGAAAACATGGAGTGTCCAGCAATCTCCAGACTTGAACCCCATCGAGTTGGTTTAGGATGAACTTGTCAAGGTTTCAGTGAGTGCTGGGTTTTTTCCATTGTACCGGTGTTTCCACCTCGGGGTGGAGCCACCATTCTACTCGGATTGGTAACACCTGTGGGTAATCAGCCCGCTGGAATTTAACACAAGAGCTCAAAATCATTCCTTGCGAGATCGTCTGCTAACATGAGTCAGTGAATGTTGTCATAGTCCAAGCGTCTAACCATTGCTTTGTTGGAGTTGACCGTGTTTCTCTCTGCTCTCAGTAACCTTTTGGATTCCTGCACTGCTGTTGCTAATTCAGCTGTTGGTCTGCTCACAGTTTTCACTGTTTAGTCACCTGCCTGCCACCCTGAACAGTTCACAGTCATGTCACGGTCCGCGGGGCAGACCGAGTGAAGGTGTGTGTGGACCCAGGCATGGATACAGATGAGGAAATGGAACAGAAACTCAAATTATTAGGCTCGCGCCCTTCATGGCTTACTTGTTAAGTGTGTTTTGCTTTTGTTTCTCATTTTTGTAATAAACTTCACATCAGGTCTCCGAGTTTTGTCTGCGATTAAGTCCACTCCTTTGTGTTTGGCCGCACGGACGTGACAGATCTGGACAGACGAGTGCAAACAAAGCAACCTACAAGTTCCACATTTATGGGAACTTCTGGGAGAAAATTTGATTGCTATTGCAGAAAGAATGGCACGGGTGTGTTCAGCTGTTATATTTGCCAAAGGGGGCTACTTTGATGAGTCAAAGTTTAGAATACATTTTGGTCTATAAATTGATTCCATGATTTCTTAACTTGAGTTGCTTATTGGTACCATGCTTTCATTTCAGAGTGCAATGTGACATTAAACTGCATCATTTTCAATAAACAACTGGAAAAATTGGAGTGTTCTTTTGACCAGTAGTGTCATGTTGGGCTGTGTGCAGCAGGCAGGAAAGGACCCAAACGCAGGACTCAAAACAGGGAGGTTAAACTTAAAGCGCAGCGTTATTGCTGGGGAAAACTCTTAATAAATTAAACTCCCCAAAAAACAAAACAAAACTCTGAACAGAGGAACTAAGGACTGAAATGCAGGAAGAGAAAAACTAAACAGGAGCATCAGACAAAACACACAGCATGTACAGGGTACCAAATATTAATGACGCAACAGAGGGCAAAGGCAAACACAGGGGGCTGAAATACACAGTGGAGCAATCAGGGAATAGGAAACAGGAGGAAGACACAACTGGGATAAATTAGGGTTAACGAGATGGGGAGAAGTAAAATTGAATACACTGACATTAACATAAGACATGGACCTTCAAAGTAAAAGAGGAAACAAGAAACAAATCACAAAGATGCAGACTTGACACTGAAATAAACCTACACTAAACATGAGGACACAAGAATGAAACCTAGGAACTAAACTCATTACCAGGACCAAACTGAAACCTATAATAATAATAATCAAAACAGCACAACTACAGAATCAGAACATGATTCATAATACACAAGAACACCAAAACACAAGAAACTGAAAATGCTGGGTCAGAATCACCCAGAACAATGACCACTGGTGTACATTTAATGAGTTACTGTGAAAAGAAGTGCCTTTTAATGGGAATATAAACAGAACTTTCGATTTTTCCATTAATGACAAAATTATGATAATGACACAGACAATATGCTGTAAATCTGCTGAATTTTCTGTTTTACCATTTACAGAAATGTCTGAACTTACACTTCCATCAACTCACCTGCAGAAACAGTCGGTGCAGACAGCAGCAGCACACACACACCTGCAACAGGACGACAGAGGTCACTGAAGGTCAGAGATCATTAAAGGTTAAAGGCCTCTCCACCACCATGTGCACAGTACAGATTCTTGTTAATCTTCCATTAACATCTGTTGAAGTTATTAATATCAGCTTATTAATTCAACATGATGTCAAATTATATTAAAACACTGAAAGTCTCCATGGCGTCAAAGCGTTAATTACAATGTTCTCTTTTTTCTTTCAAGTTTTCTCTTTCATCCCTCCCACAACACAAGTACAACAGTGTCACTGCACACACAGACTTATAGGACACACACACTCAAGCGCGTTCACTCATATTAGTTATTATGCACACACACAGTCAGACTTATGGAGCATCTCTTTACATTTTTTCTTTCTCTTTACACAGGAGTGATGTATTTCCTCTCCTCGCCCGTCTAAGTGTCACCCACAGCGTGCATTATTAGCCATACACACTCAAATATGGGCACACTGAGGTAATGGAATGTAAATGTAGCTGGCACCAGAGAAAAGAGGTTTCTGTCACCCCAACAGTAAGGAATATACTTTCTTCTCACATCACTCCTACTCTCGTCTGGATTGTCTCCTAAAGTAAAAACTGGAGATTCAATACATCACTGCTTAAAGATGAAGACTTTATTAAATATTTTTTTAAAGTGTGGACTCTATATTTAGACTATAATGACCTGTGTGGAACTTCAGCATCTGTTCTATGTGAAGCAGGGAAAGCTGTGATGAGAGGTAAAATAATTTCTTTCTCATCACACAAAAGAAAGGAGAAAACAAAAATATTCAGGAACTAGAAAAAAACATCAAATCCTTAGAAGAAAGCCTACGCGTCCGACCAAAATCAGGAAACATTGAACAAAATTCACAAAACATAACTAGAATTAAATGAAATTATTAATAAATGAAACACAATTCTTAGTACAAAGACTTCGCTTGCAGAATTTTGAACACAGTAACAAATCCGGTCGATTTCTAGCTAAACAGTTAAAAATAAATAAATAAAAAATTATATGTGCTGTTAATGATTTATCTGGGAAAAAAAGATATGACCCTGAAAGATTAAACAACATTTTCAAGAATATCTATGAAACTTTATATTCACCGCTTATAAACCCGTCTAAAAATGAAATTGACCAGTTTCTTGACAACGTAGCTCTTCCAAAATTATTAGACAATCAAGTAATGGCACTGGATTCGCCACTGACACCAGGTGAACTCCAGGAAGCCCTGATAAGTATGCCCACTAATAAGGCTCCAGACAGATTTCCTGCAGAAATCTGGACAATTCTTGTACCTGTATTCCACAGAATGTTGCAGGAAATCAAGGAAAATGGCAGACTACTGCCAAATATGAATTCTGCCAATATTAGTCTCCTGCTTAAACCAGGCAAAGACCCTGTATTTACCTCAAGCTATAGTACAATATCCCTTATTAATGTAGGCTTCAAAATAATCTGCAAAGCTGTCTCAAAGAGATTAGAGAAGATATTAATAAACTCTTTTTCGAGAGTTTCAGATTATTCAATAAACAGGTTTTTGCTTTGGCTCTTGACGGAGGCGGCCGCATCTTTCTCCCTCTCCCTCACCTTGTCTTTCCTGCTTGACTTCTCATGTCCTTGTCTAGTCTGGTCTAACTCTAACCCTCAGAGTCTCTTAGTCTTGTTCTCTAAAACCTAAAGAAAATGGATTTGATCAACTGGTCCCTCAACGCAATTGATACTCTCTTCTTCAGATTCTTCTTCTTCTGATTGTCCTGCAGAGAAATTTCCGGCCAGATAAACAATAGATCCCCCCCCCCCCAGAGTGTCCAGAGCCAGGTTTTCGGCTGCAGGACCGGATGGCCGTTGTCTACATTGGATCACTCTCCTACCCCACCCCGGATGAAAGAGGTAAACCTAAGGATGTAACCAAAGCGGCGTGCCACTTGTGCAGACATATAGTGCAAACAAAGGACTCAAACACTGCAACATTTAAGACATAACTTAAATGTTGCAGTAAACAATGCCATCAAGAAAGAAAAGACAAACACTGACAGAGCGTTTGGCTCCATTAATGCATCATTTGCATACAGCGGGCAGAGACGATGGGAGTCCACAAGGAACAAAAGGAACTCGAACTGCTGCAACATTGGAAAAAGAGTTTTTCCTTCAGACAGGAGCCGCCATTCGTTACCCAACTTGACGTGGCAGGACATGTGTGTTTTGGAGGCTGTGAACGCAGCACTGAGGCCCATCACTGATTTTACTGACATTTTATCCACAGAAAATGATGTGACTGTTTCTTCCATCGTGCCCATGCTTCACCATCTGAGAGATTCAGCTCTCAAAGTGGAGGCAGGTGATGCAAAAATGACAAGAGTCATAAAAGAAGAGATTTTGGTACAATTGGATATAAAATATGACAATAAAATAGCCTGCGCTTGCTGCAGACTGCAACTTTGCTTGACCCTCGCTACAAAGGAACCATGTGACAGCAGCCCGGCTTGACTTTATCCAAAGTAAACTGCAGGCTGAGATGGTGGATTTCTGGAAAGTGCACATTAAGGTGAAAAATGAAGGAGGAGGAGAAAGTGTAACACAGCCACCAAAGAGGAAGCCTCATTCTTTGGGCAGCCTTTTGGGGAGAGGGAGGCCTCCAACCTGCTGCACACTGGAGGAGAAGGTGCAGATAGAAATGGAGTTAGCTCAGCGAGGGGGTCAATGATGTCACACATGGCACGGAAATATCTGTATACCAGCCACAACCTTCAGAACGCGTCTTCAGTGTTGTTAACAATATTAGCAGCGGTGCGCTGCTAATATTGTTAACAACACTGCTAACTCCTGATCAAGTAAACATGCTCGTTTTCCTGTCAAAGAATTGATAAGTTTTGTTTTACTTTTGTTGGTTTCAGTATTAATACAGCTTACTTTGTGGATTATTCATTTATTTATTTCAGATGCACCAAATCGCACAAAAGATTTAACATTACACAGGAGGGTTTTTATGTTTGCTGAAAGAAACATTTAGATTGTTAACTTTTGTTTAAATGTGTATCTGTTGTTTGGTCGACTGTGTCAGACAGAGAAACGCTGGAACAGCCTGTAAACACGGTTGTAGTGGGAAAAGAAGCCAGTTTCTCTTTGTCTCCCTCCCACCATTGTGGTTTTTATTGAAATCAAATGTTTTTGTTTTTATTTTTCTGAACGAGCTGCTGCCTTTCTTTCTGTTCTGTGTTTGAGTAAATGAATCTTTGCATTTCGGCCGTTAAAACAGCGCTGTTATTGTTTTCTGTTGACTTCTTCTCTCAGCTTCAACCAGCATTATTAGGAAACTTACTCATGGGAAATCAATCAATCAATAAGTCGCTCTTGTAAAAACGATCAGTGAAAGGCTCCGCCCTCACTGCTGTCTGTACTACACACATGTTTAAGCACACACACATGATCGGTGTGTGCGATCGAACCAGCTGAAAGTGCAGGATCCGTGCAGGTCCCGGGGACGAGCTTCGTCACATGAACGAGCTTGAGTACAGAATAATGTGCCTAACGTGAACATGAGCGGCTATAAAAACAGTCTGGAGCCACATCCGTGTGTGTGTCCGTACGTGTGTGAGTTCAGAGCGGGTTCTTACCGTGTAAGAGCAGCACGATCATCAACATCTTGACCATAAAAAGTTACAGCTGATCCTCACCGAACCACCGACAGCTCTCAGACAGATCCGTCACTCTGCAGATGATGGCGCACAAAGAAAACTGAGGCCGTCTCTCAATACTCCGCTAGTCCGGACTTAGTAAGCTCACAGGCGAGACTTGCCGAGCAACGCAGCGATCGTTATACAGTTGAACAGCAGTGTACTTGATGACATCACAGCTCCATCCCCTCTTCATTTAACTGTCATTAATATTTCTAATGGAAATTACACATGGTATGAAAAAAATGGCACATGATGTTGGAGATTTCTTTAAGGAAAAAAAAGATAATTCAAAAATATCTTAACCACTTTGGGAAAATTCACTTTTACATGTGATCTGTTACATAATGTCTAATAAGCTTCATACAGTTAAGCACAGTCACTACATGACAGAAACACAAGCTTCATCTCTCTGTTAATAAACATAATACACATGTATGTGTGAATAGAAACAAACAGGTGAGATGTTAGAAAGCTTTTATTTTAGTAAACACTCAGACCTGCAACAGACAGCTGCTGGGGTTTGGGAGACAACTGAACTAATGTTTCAAATAGAATAGAATAGAATAGAATATGTTATAGCTTTAGAAGCTGAAAAGACAGAATCGAGTGGACGTACTTGTTTACCAGAGAAAGAAAGATAGAAAGATTTGGCTCATGCGAGGGTTTTATTTAATGGATTAAAATTATCTACAAACTTACGGAAGCTTGTGTTATAACTAATGGTGTCCAATCATCAGCCTCCCCACTGTGAAGAGGAACGAGGCAGGGCTGTCCTCTGTCCCCTCTCCTCTTTGCATTAGCACTTGGACCTCTAGCTGAGGCCATTCGCCAAGATGTGCATGATATAAGAGTGTGTCACGCTGACCTAGTAGGTGTGGCTGTTGCTCTTCTCTTCCTCCTCCTGCACTACCTGCTCTGCGCTGCTGCTGATTAGACCTGATGCGTGCTGCTCCGCCAGGTGAGCTGAATTAGTGCAATCAAGGGCGGGCGTGCCTAGTAAGCCTTAAAATGCATGCAGCAGTCATTTGACCGGAGAGCGACATACAGAGGACAGCAAACAAGGCAATCCACTTGCCACTGTGAGGAAGACTTTGGACTAGACGGGCTATCGGTGAGCTCTTGGTCTCATATTTGCTGCTTATACGTTTGGGACCTATGGAAGCTCAATTGTGGAAATGTATTTATTAGTGATGGGTAGACGAGGCCTCGTGAAGCGTTTCAGCACATTCCCCAAACTGTGTCGACACAGTGTTGCTGTTTCGCTCCATACTGACACCTGCTGGACCTTAGATATCATTGCAGGCAACTTACTTGAGACTCACAACAGACACTGATTCAATGACCTAGTCATACGTGTATACACTGTAAGGTATTGTACTTTCCATGGAATCATTTTATATCTTTTACATTTCAAATATTATAGACATATTTAAACTATATTGTGAATGACATTAAGTGAAAATTAAAATGAAAGTATTGTGAATGTAATATTACCCTTTTAAATGTAATTGACTCAGAGTTTATTATAAATTTCTATCCAGAAAAATAAGTTTATCCAATGTTTTTGCATTCAGTCTATTGCGTTTATTTGACACCATTTAACCAGCTTTAGAAAACACATGCTCACAGGGCACAGATGAAGCTGGGGTACACAAAAACTGTTAAGCCAGGTGGGAAAGGTTCTGATAAAATGTCTTCCTATTCCCCCAGTACGTTAAAGGATCCTCTGATCTTGGAATGTTTCTCTACGACACTCTCCACAATACTAAGGGGTTGACAGTCCTTTATAATAAAATTCAGGACTGCCTGGTCCACAACAGTCTTCCTAGATGCTTGATTTCAAAATAATAAAACACTTATTAATAAAAGAAAAAATGATGATAAAGCTGTTCAGTGTCAATATAGGCCTACCAGTGTTCATTCTCGGTGTGTTTGTCTCCTCATTTTCATGTTTGGCTCTGTAATGCCTCTGTAACACTGAGGAGGTGCTTTTGTTTGTGTAAGAAGCTCCGCAGAACAGATGAAACATTTAACCTGCATAAAATGAAATAAACAATTTACACTGCAAGTCACATTGCTGTTTTTCCTATTCTGATAGATTACACCGAAACAAAGACAAACTATTACCTTATTTGCAGTTAAAAGATCAAAATGATCCCACACAGCAGAAACATTTCTTTTTCTTTCGGGCTCAATTTTGTTATGGAGAGATGTGTATTTTTTTTTTTTTTACCTTTGTGAGAGTAATTTTGGCTTTTTTGGTGGCGACTCGTTCCATTGGCAGATGCGGATGCGGTACCTTTTAAACACAGTTTGGCGCGTTGGCAATGAGCGATACAGCAGCTGTATCGATCACGTGACTTTTTCTTAAAGCGACGCACGCACCGATACAGGCATCGCTCTGTGAGTTTGATACATGCGTCGGTGCGTCAGTGTTGCTGGACCCATCACTAGTATTTATGCTTTGGGAAATAGTTACTGCATTTAAGTTTAAAGCATTATATTGATATTAAAAGGAATGTTTAAGTTTGAATAAATTGTTTATGTAGATAGATAGTGTTTCCCACATTTATGTTAATTAATACTAAAAATAGCTACCCCAAATCTGTGGTTAAATCTTAAAACTAGTGTAAATATGTTTGGTTTGATTTAAGGTGAACAATTCTGTGTAAAAGAAAATCCTTGGTTAAAGTCTCTATTAAAATATTTGCAGACTTTAAAATGTATACTTTGAAAATGTAATTGTTTATAAAAAGTATAAAATGCAAGGTAGACGCATTTTGTGTATTTAAGTACCACAGTTTATTTTGTCTTCATTGTTTGAATTTACTTAGCTCTGTGATTAAAAACCAATGAATGTAAAACTAAAACTGGGTTAAATGATAGTTTAGCTAAAGCTAAATACTTTTGTTTATGTTAAATGGCTTCACTGAAGTGTATATATTTTTGTTATGTATTCTGTATAATGCATTTAATTTATCTGAATGATTAACGAAATGTTCTTTATTTTGTTGTGTTTAAAGGTTTTTCACCTATTTACCTACTACCTATCTATCTAGCAAAACAGCTACCTACCTGAATGAAGCTGAAACTTGTCAAAAATAAATGGAGTGAAATCCAAAGTCGGGTCTTTTCAAGTGTAGGCTCCTCACAGACACAGAACACTTGACAGAGTGGGTGGAACAAATCATAACATAGCTGAAGATATTTTGTTGTTCTTAGAAAGCAGAAGCACGAGTATCAGCTGTTATGTCCATTATATGTGAGCTCAGCTCATTCTCTGCTCACACAATTAATTTGGGCCAGTTAGAGGTTTTGCTGCTGGGTGACCAGGTCAGCTCTGCCAGATATTTGTAATCCCTTTCAGTGGTCCTTCATCAGCTTCACGTACTTTGGGCTAAAAATTCCACCAGATCTTAGTAACTTATGCATATTTGTGAACTGAGTTTTGTAACTTTGTAAACCAAAATATGTGAAATGTTATGTTTGTGCATCTACAGATGAGAATTTGTGTGTGTGTAAAAAAAAAAAAAAAAAAAAAAAAAAAAAAATGTACACAAGTCGTAAATATACACATTTTGTATGCTTGTAGATACTAAGCAGAAAACTACGTGTAAAACTCTGCATGTGAGACAAACTAATTTTGAGACAATTTTTCTTCCTTTCAGCTGATTGGTCAATGTCATGTTAATCACAAATGTAACAATCCAATGAGAGAACAGATTGGCTGCCGGACGGGTGCTCAGGGTGCAATTCTGTGTGTGTGTGTGTGTGTGATTGTCTTATAATCTGTATTTTGACCTGGTGTGATGGACACACGAGCAACTCAGGTGTGGAACCATCAACCTTGTTGTTAGCAGACATCCTGCTCAGCCTCCTGAGCATTAATGATAATGTACTTGAATGGGCACTGACAGCACCTGACTCATGTTCTGTTCCCCCTTTGGCTCCTAAAACGTCCTTGATGCCCTCTAAATGGACCTGGTTGTTCCTGTAAGTTGTAAAGTGGCACAGACTGCATCACAGTCACTGTGTGGCAGTTTGAACTAGCGTAGCTCCTCTAAAGGCTCTCAGCCACCACAGCTGGACTCCTGTCTCTCTCAGATGTTACACTGCCCACATTTCCTGCTTCCAAGACCTTCAAACAACACTGTGTTTATTTACTGCCACTGAGATCATAGATGTTTGTCATTTCCATACTTCATCAACAGGCTCCCAGCTGGAGGCATTGAGTGGAGTTCTTTTAGATGCGTGTCTACACCCTCTAGCTGTGGTCTACACCTCCCTGCAGTCCAACAACCTCATTTTCTTCTATTTTCTTCTATTCAGCAGCGTATTGGCTTCAGGAGCAGACTGTGAGCTGCTGTCCAGCGCGTCTTCACACCGCTATCCCCACATGGTCGACTCCATCACTGCCTGTCTGGATGCTTCCCTCTCACTGACTTTGTGTGATTGCTGCTAATATCAAACAACAGTCGGTCTTCTATAAATGATACCAATCATGGCCAAAGTGTCCCTGTACAGGTGAGAGCTGCATTAACAAGCTGTGACCTGAGTGTCCACCTCACTTTAACCTACTTCAAGTTCCTGTGTTTGTGAGGAAAGCTTCTACCTCCGTCTCCTCTCACTGAGCCCTCTCCTCCTGTGTAGGTCTGCAGTTCCTTCACACCTTCATCCAAACAGGATGGAGGCTCTTATCCCTCCTTTCTACCAATCACAGGTCAAGTCAGTCTCTTTCACTGGTTGGACTCCAGTTGGCTTTGTTTGATTTCAATACCTCATAGGTTTATATCCTCTGTGTAAGCACTGATACATGAGGAAAACCTAGCAGTCTGTCGCCCTCTGCTGTTCTCCCAGTGGTGTCATAGGCCACCATATTGCCTCAGCTGATGCAGTCCTGTGTAGCTGCAGTGAAGACCTCCATGCTGGTGGTCCAGGGGTCTCAAGACACAGTGGACGTGGCTCTACAGGTCCAAAAGGACTGCTGCAGGCTGCAGGACACACTGGGCGACCTTTTGGGTTGCTACATGCAACCAGGTGTAGATTTCAGTGGGAGGGGGGAACAGGGAGCAGTTCTAGCTTTGACCACACCCACTGTGGTGTCCATGTGACCCTGCTTCCCCTCCACAATGTGACATGTGTTCCCTGTCATATTATCAGGATTTGTTTGTAACTAATGATCCAGTTGATGAACTAATCAAACCTCGTTTCCAACGATCTGTGAAAGAGTTCAGCTGTGATGCAGCAGCTGAAGCCTTAATAGGAACTTTGTTCTTTCTTTCAGTCACATAAAGAAACAGTAACATGAAGACGTTTGTTATTCTATAACACTCATACATTCACACTGTAATGTTTATCCATATACAAAGGTAAACTTAAGAAGTATAGATTTATTTTTCAGTCAAATCCTTATTTAGCTGCTGTGCTTCCTCGGTGCTTCATGCACTCACAGTCCACTGTGGTGGACTCACTCGAGTCTAAATGCTTCATTGTTTCAATGGTAGATGGACAACACTAACGTGACACTGTCACAGTGGGTACCTCCCACTACAGCTGGTCGCTTGGTGAATCTGTTTGTAAGAAGCTGACCAACAGTGTTTGTTTCTTTTCAATAAATGTGTTTTTGGTTGTTTCAGATATGAAACAACTCTTTAAGTTACACATTTCCATCTAACCTATCAGTTCATTCCACTCTTAAGCTTTCAGATGATCCGTCTTCTCGTACTGTTGAGTGACATAAGGAGGAACTGCATCAAGTATGAAAGTGTCATCATGCTATAGCTATCGTTTAACCTGTGCTCTGACCTTAGCTGTGACCTTCCTACTAGCAGGACAGCTGTGAACATATTTTACATCCAAATATTTTACAGGTGCATTTTTCATTTCAAGCACTAAATTGAATAGAAGCTGGTAACTTTGCACTTGTGCTGTTGCTGCTGTATATTGTTCAAACCTCCCACATGAAACCAGCACCAGTCTGAATTTTCTGGCTGATGTCACAACATCCCAGCTTGACAGACAACAGCTGTTCTGTGAACCTGCTTTGGTTTCCATTATCATGTTTGGTCCATATAGACCTGTGAGTAAAAGCTAATGCTACTACTGTACTGATTGTTGAACAGGAAGGTAAATGTTGGCCCTGCAGGCCTCCAGTGGACAAAACAGGATCTGACGCACTCGCTCATGGCCTCGTTAAGGTTGCATCACTGGGTGCAGATAACATGTTCAACATCTACTTCTTTGCACCACCTTTCTTTCTAGATTTTCACAAACATTAGCCCCAGCTCTCCATGGTTAACCTTATTTGCTCTCAGTAACAACCTTTCCTCATCACAGACAACCAGCACACTTCTTAATGAGGAGCAGCTGTGCAGGACCTGGAACCAAAAGGCTACCTACTGATTTTAAAATACACAATAAATATTCCATAAATAATTCAACTATTCCATGCAAATGTTCTTTATGTGCAAATCTATGCTCAGGGTGCAATGCTCAATAAAGTGCCAGATAAGGTGCTTTTAATAAAGTGCAATATTATTAATATCACTGTGTGCAGATCTGCTAGCCCTGCAATAATAGAGCATCCTGAAGTTGAATATCCACTAGCCTGGGTTCAAGATTTGCTGCACTGGGAACCTGAAGCATATGATTGCAGAGAGACTGAGCACTGCTCGGCAGAGCGCTGATCTTTAGCCTGCTGTCGGTTCATCAGTCGGTGTAGCTGATTCAGGTTGATATTCAACTTTATAATCATC
The DNA here is from genome assembly GCF_001858045.2 of Oreochromis niloticus. Taxonomy (NCBI): domain Eukaryota; kingdom Metazoa; phylum Chordata; class Actinopteri; order Cichliformes; family Cichlidae; genus Oreochromis; species Oreochromis niloticus. Next base: position 1,358,038 of record NW_020328614.1, read on the forward strand.
AAAGTAAGCTGGGAGATAGCTCCAATATAACTGAGTGAACAGCAGGCAAGTAGTACAGCAACTGGCATACTCGGTGAGGATATGGGGGGGTGTATGTGTGGTTCTAAATAACAGGAAACAGGAAGAATAACTATTATTACATGACAAATATGACAATCATTACTGTTCAACATCATACACCGTTAATCAATTACACCATAAATAATCAACTGAATGCTCTGGCTGAATGAAATCTCACAGTGCCATTTTAAACAGGCAGAAAGCAGGAATATCTGCATATCCCAAGCAACAGAAAAGGCCTAATATCTCAATATTAATGAAAGTCAACAATTAGGCGGTCATTAGAGCCCTCTAGTGGTCAAATAACCTAACTACTTTACCCAAGTCTGCCCCACGTCAAAGGCTGCGGTGGAAAGTCACATGCTTCTACCAATATCAGTCAAACCTCCCAACATACTCCATATCAGGTACATGTTCTATTATGTGATACTCTAACGCAGTGGTTCCCAAACTTTTTTTGCTGGGCCCCCCTTGTTTTACAAGAAAAATGTTCGCGCCCACCCCCCACCCCCGCGCGTGCACGCACACGCACAAACACATCCTCCAACCACACACACCCATATTTTGCTCCATTTCACACCTCAAACATTTATTAAACAATTAAGCAAATACAAATAATCTGCAATAAATTACAGGTAGTAAGAAAATAAACTACCAACTCTTTTACGCTCCGTCCGCACCTACACAGGTATTTTTGAACACGCAGCTGTTTCGGCCACATGTAAACGGCGTATTGAATCACCGAGAACGGAGATTTTTTAAAACTCCCTTTTTTTGCGTTTATGTGTGGACAAGGAATACAGAGTTTGTCACGCAATGTCAAAGGTATGTGCCGTTTTTCATATCACGCTGTGCGCCACATTATTGTTTACATGGGATAAATTGCAGAATGGCAGATAGAGACGAAATACTGTTAATCTGACTCTGCAGGTTTTACACGCTTATATATACAGGCAGTTACTGTCCCTGCATTTAGAAAGGCAGAGGCATCACGGTGTAATTATTTTACATGTAGTTGTTTTTTTCCTGTGTAATAATGTTCAACATTGCTATCAATACATTTTTCAAAAAATCCCTCTGCAAAATGGGTTCAAAAACATAAACAACTGTGGGATACTGTTTGTCCGTGATTTGGACAGCCCAGCGCTGCTCCAGACACAGGGAAACCAATTCTGCAGGGAGACCTACCTCAGCACTTGTGCAGGTGAAGCCGAAGGGAAGATATGCTTCACCATATTTTCTAGTCTTTGGCTTAGAATGAAGTTGGTTTGGAAACATATTCAGCTATGCTTCATCTCCTGCTTTGCGTTTGTGTGCCGCGCCCCCCCTGCAATAGCTCTGCGCCCCCCCTAGGGGGCGGGCCCCACTCTTTGGGAACGTCTGCTCTAACGTAAAACCCCTGAAGGATGTAAATAATATGTCCAAGTATAGATCTGTCTCCTCCCAGTTAGCCTGAGTGGAGATGTGCACTTTAGCAAAAATACCACAGCTTTCTAACAACTTCCCGAAGTTAACAGTAGACTTATATCCATCCTATTCCATAAATTTGGGAATTGAATCTTAGAGCTAGAGAGGTTCTGACCCATGTTTGCACCGGTGTGCACACAGCTGGCAATCCCTCGCACTCATACAAATTGGGCTAAGTGCTCATCGGACTCGTAGTACGGCTGGACAGTCATAAAAGCATGTGACATCATCACCAGCAAACAGTGAGAACAAGGTGAAAACTTATTGATGTTTAAGGAAATTATCACTATTTCTGTAGCAGGAGGGCTCTGTATGTGTTGTAGATGTTGCAGGTGTAGACTCCACTGTCAGGGTCAGACTGAGGTCTTTACACTGTACAGCATGCACCACATGTACAGTGCAGCGAGGAATGCCCAGACCTCTACATCAGAGAGACCAAGCAGCCACTTCACAAGCGCATGGCACAACATAGAGGAGCCACCTCCACAGGACAAGACTCAGCAGTCCATCTGCATCTAAAGGTCAAAGGTCACTCTTTCGAGGATGTCAATGTTCACATTTTGGACAGAGAGGACAGATGGTTTGAAAGAGGAATGAAAGAAGCCATTTACGTCCACTGTGAGCGACCATCTTTGAACAGAGGCGGTGGTTTACGACACCAACTGTCTGCCATCTATAATCCAGTTTTGAGATCCCTCCCCAGACTCCTTAACGCCCACTCACATCCTGGGCCATCTGACCTCAGGAAATCACATGATAGGGTGGGGCCAGGTTTCACAATGAGCTCACCCGAAACCCTGACTGATTGGGACCCACACCTGCTTTCACACCTTGGCTCATGTGATTAGAGGATCACCAGGGGGTCCTTTGTCCCCCTTTTGGGGGGAAACTCCCACTGGGTTTAAATCTGGGACTCTCCACCATTTGACCCTTAGAACTGAAGAAGCTTCTCGGATGAGAGGTGAAACGTCTTCTAGCAACTTAAAGAAGTCCAGACGCTTTTCTTTGCAAACTCCTTAAATTACGATGACCTGGATGACTGAGAACCTTCACAGACACTGAGGTCTTTAGTTGTCAGTGGATCTTCCGACCTCTGTAATCCTGGTCCTGTTTACCTGGCCGATTGTTTCCACTCTCATACACGTGGACCTTCATGTTATTGGAGTCTCTTCACTCCACTGTGACATTCTGAGGAAGGTCAGCTGTGGTCTTAAAGGGCAGCAGATCAGACCTCTGCCACTTTCATTCATTCGACGTTGTCGCTCTCGCCGTATTAGTTTAGCACTGTGGGTGTGTGTGGATGTGGGTTGGGTTTTTTTAATCATTTACCAGCTGGATTGAACAGCTATGATTTTGCTTGCTTTAAATTAGAATCGTTGAGCTTGCAGTTTTATTTCAGAATTATTCCTTGTCAAAATTGAAATCCGCGATTTCAGAAAAAGAAAAAGCATTGTGCTGATCGTTTTGAAAATAGAGTTTGATCGTTTAAATCTCAGTAATTAGAAAAGTTTAATTTTTTTTCAGTCCTAAACAATAAAAGGAAACTTAATAATAATTAGACCTGGGAGTAAGGGAGTCCTTATTCCTAGAAGAAAACAAAAACAGGTAAAACAAACATTAAGACTTATCTGGAAAAGGGATAGAAATTTTGACATAAATTAAACAATAACAATGAGAATTTTTTTAAAGATGGGATCATTGGAAAAGGAAGGCTATATATCATCTTGTCTTGGGGGGCCACTACCCAGCAGTCCAACCATATTCCAAATAGAAAAACAAGCTAGTGACGAATATGAGCATCCACACTCAGAATGGAAGAAGGAAGGAGGGAAATCAGGAGGCTCCAAAAGGAAGGAGATGGACAAAAACGAGAGAAAACCATAAATATGTGCTACTGGATGCTAAGAGGAAAAGGAAGATGAGTAAGTGTCCAAACTCCAGATTACAAGACCAAAAATTACAAACATCATCACTAAGAGGTGGACTACCACACCTGGAGCTTCTACTGTGTTTAAACTGAACTACCGACTGTTTGAGTTTGCCTGAATCTGACAGCACATTGGGGGACATCGGTCATCCAGGGAACTTGAATTCAATGATGGTGATGATGGACATCACACCTGAGGGAAGACTTGATGCAGAGAGAGAAAAACAACAAGGTGCTGGTGAACAGAGTGTGAAGGAGAAGGTATCGAGAGATTGGTCGAACATGACCACCAGGGAGGATCTAGCCAAGCAAACTCAAACGGCACAGATGTCAGGCAATGAAAGTTACAAGTAACTCGTTACTGCCCATCTCTGGTTATTACACATATTGCAAAATGTGCTTAGAAAAGTTGGCATTCTGTCTGTTAAGAGGTTACAAGCTTTATCTGGTGAGGTGAAAGGTGAGACAGAGCGCAGTCAGGCCGAGGCACGCTCACCTGCATACACAGACATTATATAGACTCATTTCTAGGTAAGAGTTAAGACATATTTTGCTTGTAACTGCATTTTGTGGCTGCATAAGCAACAGTATTTTTATAGAATGTGCTTCTGATGTTCCACAGATAAGCAAGAAGAAGAAGATCAACAGGAAGCACCTGGCGTGGAGACGAAGACGATATCTTTTTGAGTGTGTCAAAGGTTGTAAACAGAAGAGCTGTGGTTACGGTAACCTATGCATGTTATGTATCTGCTTAATGCAGGAAGGGGTGTGATACCCTGACATGTAAAACATTCTAAGTCTGCTTTCTTGTGGAGATTTATGCTGAGGATTGGGACGGTGCACTCTAAAAAATGTTTTGTTGGCTCAACTTTAAAAAATTGAGGTAACAATTTCCACTCAGCGTTTTAAGTTACAAATTTTGCATATTATTAAGTAAATCCAGCAAGTAATTTGTAGGTTTGGCTAACTCAACTGGTTCAACAAACCAACATGATTTACTTTGACTTCTAAAAGCATAATTAAGTTTAAGCAACCTAATATTAATTTAGAATTGCTGGTAATACTGAGTTGACAAATTACATTAGTTGAGTTAATCTAACTTACTTTTTTACATATATCCTACTCACAATTATCCATGCAAACATAGCCATTTAAATTATTCCAACTGATAAAACAGTTTATTGCATAACATTTTTGAAGTAATACACTTCTGTGTCATGCAACATAAATCAAACATTACAGCAGGCCTTTAATTATGAATGAGTGGGAAAAAACAAAAATGTATTTCAGTACAATTCCTCCACAAACAACCTCAGTAACAAAAGAAAATGTAGCATGTTTATTACCTGGACAAGGTGTGTTGAATCAGAAGCTAAAACATACCAATTCACTTCGTTCTTCTTACTCCACAATGGTTTCTACAACTTCTGATTAACTGAACACACCAGCCAATCAACAGTGTTTAGTTATTAATAGAAACAAGCAGAGCATTGGGGCCTGATGACCGATTTTGAGAACCACTATAAAGATTTGTAAAGGTATATTAAATATAGTGGCAAATATTGTGAATAGTGATGGGTCCTGCAAAACTGACGCACCGACACATGTATCAAGCTCACCTAGGGATGCCTGTATCGGTGCGTGCGTCACTTTAAGAAAAGGTCACGTGATCGATACAGCTGCTGTATCGCTCATTGCCAACGCGCCAAACTGTGTTTAAAAGGTACCGCATCCGCATCTGCAAACGGAATGAATCACCACCAACCCCCCCCCCCCCCACACACACACACACACAAATTACTCAGGCAAAGAAAAAAAAAAATACACATAAGAAAATGGAGCCCGAAAGAAAAAGAAACATTTCTGCTGTTTGGGATCATTTTGATCTTTTAACTGCAAATAAGGTAACTGTTTGTTTCAGTGTAATCTATCAGAATAGGAAAAACAGCAATGTGACTTGCAGTGTAAATTATTTATTTCATTTTATGCAGGACAAATGTTGCATCTGTTCTGCGGAGCTTTCTTACAAACAAAAGCACCTCCTCAGTGTTACAGAGGCATTACAGAGCCAAACATGAAAATGAGGAGGCAAACACACTGAGAATGAGCACAGGTCGGCCTATACTGACACTGACAGCTTTATCATCATTTTTTTTTTATTAGTATGTGTTTTATTTTTCAAATCAAGCATCTAGGAAGACTGTTCTGGACCAGGCAGTCCTGAATTTTATTATAAAGGGCTGCCAACCCCTTAGTATTGTGGAGAGTGTCAGAGAGAAAAATACCAAGATCAGAGAATCCTTTAATGTACTGGGGGAATAGCAAGACATCTTATCAGAACCTTTTCCACCTGACTTTACAGCTTTTGTGTACCCCAGCTTCATCTGTGCCTGTGAGTTTTCCAAAGCTGGGGAAAAGGTGTAAAAAAAAAAAAAAAAAAAAAAAAAAAAAAAGCAATAGACTGAATGCAAAAGGATTGGATAAACTTATTTTTCTGAATAGAAATTTATAATAAACTGAGTCAAATGGGTAATATTACATTCACAATACTTTCATTTTAATTTTTACTTAATGTCATTCACACTATATTTTAAAGATGTAAATGGCCTGTATTTGTATAGCACTTTACTAGTCCCTAAGGACCCCAAAGCACATCCAGTCATCCACCCATTCACACACTGGTGATGTCTACAATACTTGCAATATAAAAGATATAAAATGATTCCATAGAAAGTACAATACCGTACAGTGTATAAGTATGACTAGGTCATTGAATTGTTGTGAAATGTTGTGAGTCTCAAGGAAGTTGCCTGCAATGATATTTAAGGTCCAGCAGGTGTCAGTATGGAGCAAAACAGCAAAACTGTGTCGACACAGTGTCGATACAGTTTGGGGAATGTGCTGAAACGCTTCACGAGGCCTCATCTACCCATCACTAATTGTGAAGTAGTCAGACACAAAAGTCAAGGAAGGTGGTGGGGAAGCAGACTAGGCAGGCATTTCACATTTCCAAGGTGAGCAATTTATTTACAGTGAACTTAATATAATATAACTTTACAAAACTTCCCCCCAAATCAATTCCGTTAACAAAACTCAACATAACATGGCTCTGGTGACACAGCTCACCTCTCCTCCCTCTTACATCTGGTAGAGACTGGCTTTAAATAGGGCCATCAATTTCCCTCCAATTGCCCAGCCAGTACCACTCACTCAAATGAGGGATGTAAAACTCTACACAAATGATTTAAAAACACAAAACCTCTACACACTTCTAATATGCACATTTACACAACTAAATGGCAATATTAACAAAAGGAAAAACATTCAACAAATTTCTTTAAACCTTAACACAAACAAAATGAAGCATCTCTGTGGAAAAAGAAACCCCTCCACTTAGTTTGACCTGCTGATGTCATGTGTGACATCATCAGGATTTAAAAATGAGGAAATGCCAGGCGGGCGTTTCCCCACACCTGACCCTCATGAAAACTGAAAAGACAAACAAAGTAAGTATGAACAAATGACTTAATCTGTAACATAATAAAATATAAAGAAACATAACTAAGTATTTGTCTTAATTTGCAGAATGTTTGATTTGCCGGCAACAGAACGCTTACACAAACAAACCCGGGATAGTGAGTGAAGCAATGTTACTTGACAAATAGCAAATCATAGCAAATACATAGAAACAGAATAATGTGTACAATGTGCAAAATAAAGTAAACACATATGGGACAAATGGAGAGCTTTACAACTGCTCCACTTTGTCACAAATATATATATAAAGTCTTCCAAATAACAATAATTTTAAATCACACCCTTCTAAAATACCTCAATACCTGCAAACAAACGTTGCAACGTAAGGCAATTTGTTTTTGCAAATCTGCTTATTATTAAACATTAACTTTAACCTACCAACTTGGTAAATATTACAGAATCAAGAAAATTACAAAACATTTTAATATTTAACAACGCAACAATTCAAAGGTAAGGTGGTACGTATTATGAACTCTCAAAACTACACTTGTCTAAGACTGCATAAAAAACACAAGAAGCAGCACATCTGAATATTGCAGCCTAAATTACATTTGTTGTATGACAGAAGTTTGTACTTAAGAGACATTACCCGTGGGCTGGCTTTAAGCCCATCAAGTTCCAGAAACACCTTATGGAATACCTCTAAAGTGTTCTTTACTTGTTTGGGGTAGCTCAGATTGAGAGCGTATATAAGTCCCATCATTAAGGCACATGCTCTGGGCACATCAAGGTCTTCCAGGACAGCTGTTCCTTCAATCACAATTTTAGCGACGGCTGGAAGAGACACTGCTGCACGTCTGGTGACTACGATCTTTACCACTTCTTCTGGGAACTGTTCTTCATCATCCTGCCAAGTAGGTTAAAAAGAAACATGTCGTTTTTTTATGTGCCATTTAAAAATATAACACAAAACAATGTGAGATTTACCTACCAGCTGTTCTCTGAGGAGATCCTATTCGTTCTCTTTCAGATACACCATCAGGCAACGGATTGCGACCTCTCTTCTTGTTTCCACCGAACTCTGGAGAATAAAAAAAGTTTACTAGGCGAAAAGTCAAACATATTACATTTATAGGACTAGCATTTTGCTAATTATTGATTTAATTTTTGTTTTTAACAAATAAACAATTTAATTTTGATAACTTGAATTTAATCTGTTACATACTGCCCTGCTTTCAGTGCACCCTTTGCTAGCAGTAGGATAAGGTGAGTGAAAGTAAATGTAACCTAGATTTGGAGACTATTTCAAACAGCTTTTGTTGAGTTCTAAGGATTCAACTATAGTAGTTATATGTGAGATATGTGATGCAGAACTGGAAAAAGCCACCTGTGGACAAGTCTTGTAATGATGTGATTAAAACATTAAAAGCTCCTATCTACCCTCTTTAATGTATTTGTGTTACTTGTCTTCCTCATAAACGTTTATTGTGCAGTTGATGAAGATACTTGTAACACTCCAAATTATTACCTCAGGTTTTTCTCTTCACATTATTTGCAATTAGGGCTGCCACAAACGATTATTTTGATAGTCGACTAGTCACCGATTATTTTTGCGATTAGTCGACTAATCAGATCATGCATCGATTGGACGTAAAACTTACAGCTTGAAAATATGTTAAACGTTTATTTTGTGACCCAGAAAGAATAATAATAGTAATATTAAAACTAACTAGCTGCCGCCATTGTTGACAACTGCGCTGGGCCGCACTATGAATTCTGGGACACAGCTTCTTCTTCTTCGGGGTTTAACGGCAGCTGGCATCCTTTACATGCACTGCTGCCATCTTCTGTTTCAGTCCGTTATTACACTTTTAAATCCTACTACTTATTCCTGCATCTTTTGTGATCTTACAAAGCTTCAAACGACGCGTCGACTATTAAATCAGTCGTCGACGATTTTGATAGTCGACGTAATCGTGACTAGTCGACTAATCGTGGCAGCTCTATTTGCAATATGACCCATACTTACCTTAATGTATTGTCAAGTTACGTGTAACATGGAGAGCACCTATTTAAATTTACCCACCTCAGTTTGCAATTATGTGACCAAAAGTTACATTAATGTCTTTTCATCTCACTTATGAGGTGCAAAATACTTATGCATCTGAGTTTTATTTTTTCTCTTCAATCTGAGTTACCAACTTACAAATACATCACTATATTCTTGACTCTTACAACAAAGAAAACAGACAAACCTATTTTGAGTGATGTTTTCTTTAGCAAATTTTTACTCTGTCCACCTCTGATGTTCACTTTTTCACTCTTCAGTAAAAGATAGCCACAATGCTCCTGAGATAATGAATTACATAATTAACTTTTAAGGTGTGTAAGATTATCGGTTATATTCAGTTTCTTTTTTCTTACCTCTTGCAACATGTTCCTGATGCGCTCAATCTTAATTTTTGCAGCACCGCCTTTTGAAGAGACCAGGGACATTATTCTTGTGGAATACTGGTCCAGTTTTGCCATGAATGTTGTTTCCAAGTTAACAGTGGTGATCCTTGTGAATTTTGTGAATACAGGCTACTAACCACTCCTACTACAGTGTATCATGTCATCTCAACAAGAATAAATTAAGTTGCTGGATTTCAGGCAGATCCTACATGATTTAATTACGTTAACCACAGAAACATGAAATTATTTTGTTCACATTAGAAGTTTGAATTTTGTAAATGTAACAACCACCCAATTTCTTTTCTTTTTTTCTTTTTTTTTAGTTTTGGACCAGTGGTCGTTTGTCTCACACCTCAATCACGAATCGGGACTAAAACGTGTACAGACAGACATCAGTGTCCTTGTATTTAAATATGAAACACTGTAATATACAATGACCTCACATGTGTTATTGTACTTGCTGTTGGTGGTGTCTGGTGAAGTCATCACAGTAGCATTACAAAGCTAAGTAGTGTCCATGTTCATAGCTCAGGGTCAGACACTGTGACAGTGATAATAAAGCTTTGTTGCACAGATGTAACCAGCAGCTCTTTATCTATAACCAAAGGTGGAGGTGAGCTGAACGTGAAGCAGTGCTGCTGTACACTGAACACAGCAGCTGTTGGATTTACACACATACAGCTGCTGTCCAGCTCTTCTTACAGCAAGAAGGAATTTCAATTTTTCACACCAGTCTATTAATTCATGAAAGACCGAGACAGACTTTTAATTCATTTGAAAGCCTGATGCTTAGCCTCGTCCACCCCAGCTGTAAAACTCAGAAACCAGTCTTACTTGTTATCATCTATCGTCCACCTGGGCCTTACACAGAGTTTCTCTCTGATTTCTCAGACTTTTTATCTGATTTAGTGCTCAGCTCAGATAAAATAATTATTGTGGGTGATTTTAACATCCATGTAGATGCTAAAAATGACAGCCTCAACATGGCATTTAATCTGTTATTAGACTCAATTGGCTTCTCTCAAAATGTAAAAGAACCCACCCACCACTTTAATCACACTCTAGATCTTGTTTTAACATATGGCATAGAAACTGAACATTTAACAGTGTTTCCTGAAAACCCTCTGCTGTCTGATCATTTCCTGATAACATTTACATTTACAATAATTGATTACACAGCAGTGGAGAGTAGACTTTATCAAAGTAGATGTCTTTCTGAAAGTGCTGTAACTAAGTTTAAGAATATAATCCACCCACTGTTATCATCTTCAATGCCCTGTACCAACATAGAGCAGAGCAGCTATCTGAACGCTACTCCAACAGAGGTCGATTATCTTGTTAATAATTTTACCTCCTCACTACGTACGACTCTGGATACTGTAGCTCCTGTGAAAACTAAGGCCTCAAATCAGAAGCACCTGACTCCGTGGTATAATTCTCAAACACCTAGCCTAAAGCAGATAACCCGTAAGCTGGAGAGGAAATGGCGTGTCACAAATTTAGAGGATCATCATTTAGCCTGGAGAAATAGTTTGCTGCTTTATAAGAAAGCCCTCCGCAAAGCCAGAACATCTTACTATTCGTCACTGATTGAAGAAAATAAGAACAACCCCAGGTTTCTCTTCAGCACTGTAGCCAGGCTGACAAACAGTCAGAGCTCTGTTGAGCCAACCATCCCTTTAACGTTAACTAGTAATGACTTCATGAACTTCTTCACAAATAAAATTTTTATCATTAGAGAAAAAATACCAATAATCATCCCACAGATGTAATATTGTCTACAGCTACTTTTAGTACCATTGATGTTAAGTTAGACTCTTTTTCTCCAATTGATCTTTCTGAGTTAACTTCAATAATTAATTCCTCCAAACCATCAACGTGTCTTTTAGACCCCATTCCTACAAAACTGCTCAAAGAAGTCCTGCCATTAATTAATTCTTCAATCTTAAATATGATCAACCTATCTCTAATAATCGGCTATGTACCACAGGCCTTCAAGGTGGCTGTAGTTAAACCTTTACTTAAAAAGCCATCTCTAGACCCAGCAGTCTTAGCTAATTATAGGCCAATCTCCAACCTTCCTTTCATATCAAACATCCTTGAAAGAGTAGTTGTCAAACAGCTAACAGATCATCTGCAGAGGAATGGCTTATTTGAAGAGTTTCAATCAGGTTTCAGAGCTCATCACAGAAACAGAAATGATATATGAGAATGTAGAAGTGAACAAAATGAGTCACTAACATCATCACTCAACTCTGTGTTGTTTCCTTTCTCAGTAACCTGGGTCTATTTATGTTGTGGTGCTTCCTCCTTTTCTTCTTTACAGAGCAGGGTCACTTATTAGATGTTTCTATGTCTCTTGATATCCAACATTTCAAAACAAAATGACATTAGAATTGGTGAGCTTGCAATGTTACTTTTCCTCAGCACCTCTTTTGTTTTAGCATTTAATGGATGAAGACAAATATGGATGTATTTCATAAATTATGTAAACAAATATTTATCTATATATGAAATGTGAGCAGAACCTGGATGAAGCTCATGCTGCTGATCACAAACAGAAACGAGACAAACTGAGAATTCACTGCTGCTATAATTTTTCACTGTTAGCAAGTTAATAATGTTAAAGTCTTCTTCAACCTGAGCCAATCACATCACTGGAAATGTGGAGGCATATTTCTGCAAAGAAACAGCAAGAGTGAAGCTTGTGAAGGTGACCGCCAACCTCTACAGATCTGCTTGTATAGGCTGCAGCTGCTTGTGCAGCCCTGAATTGGATAAATCGATGGATGTATAGATAGAAATGCTATTAGCACCTGTAGCAGCAGGTGGGACAGATGATAGGGTAGTATGATGAACTCTAGCTTGGCACATGATAACTACAGGCTGCGGCGCAGTAAAGTAAGCCCCGCCCTCACCAACCACACAGTGTGGCGACATGGAGTTCAGCCAGTGAAACACTTCATGTGTTAAACTTGTTAAAGGGGAAGTGATGAAGCTGAAGGCGTCTCGCTGCTGCTCAGACTGATGTTCAGTCGTCATCCAGACACGATGAAGACTCCGTGTGTCTCTCTGCTCCTCGGTGAGTCAAACTCAGAGCTGCTGCTCATTTATTCATCAGCATTAAACTGAATGGAACCTCTGCTACACACAGCCGGGAATGTGGGAAATTGTGATGCAGGACAGACACAGACACTAAATCCACACTGTGAAATCTAATTAGCTCCTAGAACTAAAAAACTGATAAAACTTGTTGCCTCAAAAAACAGAGTAAAGCTTAAGATGATTATATTAGGACAACTTATTCATTAAGTGTACAGTTCTAAGAATAACTTGATGACTGTGTAACACTGATTGTTCACCCACTGACAAACATGTCAAGTTCTGCTACATTAAAGAACAACTTGTAGTAACTTAGATTAATATAACACTGTATGCAAATGTGATTCAAAGAGAATGGGACTACGTCAAGTGAACTAGTACACTACTTTCCAGGGCGCACTGTGGAACACTTTATTATATGTTATATGTTATGTGTAGGTCCTGTCTTGTTATATCCTGTATGTTACCTAAATGTTGTGCATCTGCACTTTATTGTTGTCTATGTCTACGCATGGGACAGTGTGAAACGTAATTTCAATTCCTTTGTATGGCAAGTACATCTGAAGAAATTGACAAATAAAACTGACTTTGACTTTGACTTTGATAATTAACAACACTTCTTGTAATGGTGTTTAAATCAGCCCAACTTTTACTTTGAAATGTAAAACAATATAACATCCTGGACACTGTTCTGCTGAACAACAACAGTTATACTGTCATCATTGTTACGACTGCTGGCTAAGGGTAAATGTAAATACAGTAAGATCATAATTCACGATGGCAGTAATGACACCCGGTTACGCCAATCGGAGATCACTAAAATCAATATTGAATCGGTGTGTAACTTTGCCAAAACAATGTGGGACTCTGTAGTTTTCTCTGGTCCCCTCCCCAATCAGACCAGGAGTGACATGTTTAGCCGCATGTTCTCCTTAAATTTCTGGCTGTCTTCTCTCCTCCTGCTACCCCCCCAAAAACCCATCTCCATTGAGACTGTGTCAGCTCCCAAACAGACAAAAAAACAAACAAAAAACCAGCAACAAACAACTTAAACATAAAAAATAAAGAAAGAACAATACAGTATCCACATCTGAACCAAAGAGTAAAACTATGAAATGTGGATTATTAAATATTAGGTCTCTCTCCTCCAAGTCTCTGTTAGTACATGACTTAATAATTGATCAACAAATCGATTTACTCTGCCTTACAGAAACCTGGTTGCAGCAGGATGAGTATGTTAGTTTAAATGAATCAACACCCCCGAGTCATTCTAACTACCAGAAACCTCGAAGCACAGGCCGAGGGGGCGGTGTGGCAGCAATTTTTCACACCAGCCTATTAATTAACGAAAGACCAAGACAGAGTTTTACTTCATTTGAAAGCCTGATGCTTAGCCTCGTCCACCCCAGCTGTAAAACTCAGAAACCAGTCTTACTTGTTATTATCTATCGTCCACCTGGGCCTTACACAGAGTTTCTCTCTGATTTCTCAGACTTTTTATCTGATTTAGTGCTCAGCTCAGATAAAATAATTATTGTGGGTGATTTTAACATCCATGTAGATGCTAAAAATGACAGTCTCAACATCGCATTTAATCTGTTATTAGACTCCATCTTACTATTCGTCACTGATTGAAGAAAATAAGAACAACCCCAGGTTTCTCTTCAGCACTGTAGCCAGGCTGACAAAAAGTCAGAGCTCTACTGAGCCAACCATCCCTTTAACGTTAACTAGTAATGACTTCATGAACTTCTTCACGAATAAAATTTTTACCATTAGAGAAAAAATTACCAATAATCATCCCACAGATGTAATATTATCTACAGCTACTTTTAGTACCATTGATGTTAAGTTAGACTCTTTTTCTCCAATTGATCTTTCTGAGTTAACTTCAATAATTAATTCCTCCAAACCATCAACGTGTCTTTTAGACCCCATTCCTACAAACTGCTCAAAGAAGTCCTGCCATTAATTAATTCTTCAATCTTAAATATGATCAACCTATCTCTAATACTCGGCTATGTACCACAGGCCTTCAAGCTGGCTGTAGTTAAACCTTTGCTCAAAAAGCCATCTCTAGACCCAGCTGTCTTAGCTAATTATAGACCAATCTCCAACCTTCCTTTCATATCAAACATCCTTGAAAGATTAGTTGTCAAACAGCTAACAGATCATCTGCAGAGGAATGGCTTATTTGAAGAGTTTCAGTCAGGTTTCAGAGCTCATCACAGCAACGAAACAGCTTTAGTGAAGGTTACAAATGATCTTCTTATGGCCTCTGACAGTGGACTCATCTCTGTGCTTGTCCTGCTAGACCTTATATATATACATTTTATATATATACACATCTTCTTCCCTATGTTAATACTGTTCATATGTATATAGCGCTGCAGAACTGTACCCCCCCCCAGCATTTTACACTGAGTAGGAGATGCTCTGTATCTCATTGTACAACTGTATAATGACAATAAAGGCATTCTATTCTATTCTATTCTATTCTTAGTGCAGTGTTCGATACTGTTGACCATAATATCCTATTAGAGTGATTAGAACATGCTGTAGGTATTACAGGTACTGTGCTGCAGTGGTTTGTATCATATCTATCTAATAGACTCCAATTTGTACATGTAAATGGAGAGTCCTCTTCACCCACTAAGGTCAATTATGGTGTTCCACAGGGTTCAGTGCTAGGACCAATTCTATTTACATTATACATGCTTCCCCTAGGCAACATCATTAGAAGACATAGCTTAAATTTTCACTGCTATGCAGATGACACGCAGCTCTATCTATCCATGAAGCCAGGTAACACACACCAATTAGTTAAACTGCAGGAATGTCTTAAAGACATAAAGACCTGGATGGCCGCTAACTTTCTGCTTCTTAATTCAGATAAAACTGAGGTTATTGTACTCAGCCCTGAAAATCTTAGAATCAGAATCAGTCTCAGAATCAGAATACTTTATTGATCCCTGGGGGAAATTATTTCTTTGTTACAGTGCTCCATTATACACCAACATTAACAAAACAGACAACACGCTAACTAAGAATAGTACAATATATATATATCTATATATATATATATATACATAAGTCACAATAATAAATAGCAGGAAAGAAACATAAGTCACACAATAATAAATAGCGGGAAAGAACCGTGTAGTTGTGGCAGTAACCAGTATGTTAAGCAGATGCATTATACAGGGAGATGGCCACAGGCAGTAATGATTTCCTGTGATGTTCAGTGGTGCTTTTCGGTACTCTCAGTCTCTCACTGAACGCGCTCCTGTGACTGACCAACATGTCATGGAGTGGGTGGGAGGTGTTATCCAACATTGTCTTTATTTTGGACAGCATCCGCCTCTCCGACACCACCTTGAGGGAGTCCAGCTCCATCCCAACAACATTACTGGCCTTACGGATCAGTTTATTGAGTCTGTTGGCATCTGCGACCCTCAGCCTGCTCCCCCAGCATGCCACAGCATAGAGGATCGCGCTGGCCACAACAGACTCGTAGAAAATCCTCAGCATTTTGTGGCAGATGTTGAAGGACCTCAGTCGCCTCAAAAAATAGAGACGACACTGGCCCTTCCTGTAGAGTGCTTTGGTGTTTTTAGCCCAGTCCAGTTTATTGTCAATGTGGACTCCAAGGTATTTATAATCCTCCACAATGTCAACACTGACCCCCTGGATTGAAACAGGGGTCAAGTGTTTCCTGGTCTTCCTGAAGTCCACGATCAGTTCTTTGGTCTTTGCCACGTTGAGCTGCAGATGATTCTGCTCACACCACGTGACAAAGGAGTCGACCACAGCCCGGTACTCTGTCTCATCATCCCTGCTGATGCATCCAACCACCGCTGAGTCATCAGAAAACTTCTGAAGATGGCAGGTCTCTGTGCAGTGGCTGAAGTCCGTGGTGTAGAGGGTGAAGAGGAAGGGGGAGAGGACAGTCCCCTGTGGTGCCCCTGTGTTACTGATCACCTTGTCAGACACACACTGTGGGAGACGTACATATTGTGGTCTCTAGAAATATGGTATCTAACCAGATTCTTACTCTGGATGGCATTACCTTGGCCTCCAGTAATGCTGTGAGGAACCTTGGAGTCATTTTTGACTAGGATATGTCCTTCAACGCACATATTAAACAAATATGTAAGACCGCTTTCTTCTATTTGCACAACATCTCTAAAATTAGAAATATCCTGTCTCAGAGTGATGCTGAAAAATTAGTTCATGCATTTATTACTTCCAGGCTGGACTACTGTAATTCATTATTATCAGGATGTCCTAAAAACTTGCTGAAAAGTCTTCAGGTGTTTTGTAGTTACATTACTTCTGTAATCAAAATAAAATGTATTTATTGTTCAGTCTCCAGATCAAACAACACATTTGTTTTACATTCAAACACAGGAGCTGGTGTGTTGTAATATTTTAAGGATGCTTGTTTCCAGTCCAGGCATCACTGCCTGAATGACTGTCATGAATCGAGGTGATCCAAATGTAAGTGCAGCAGAAAGTCTTTAACTTCCCTTCAGTACAGTGGCAGTGGATGTGGGCTGGAGATCCAATGACCTTCGAACTGCAGTTCACTGACCGACCATCTGTGATGGAGGACTCATCTCTGCTGGTGTCCTGCAAGCACACAACCAGATTCTTTAGAACAACAACTTATTTGGGGCAATCGTGGCTCAAAGAGTTGACAATTTGTTTTGTAAACGGTAGTGGTGCAACGGATCACGATTGATCTGATATCCGAACCGATCCCACTCCACGGTTCGGTACGCACGTGATCCGAAGATTCGAAAAAGAAAAAAAAGTATGCGTATGGTGCGCGTGGTCAGTCTGTCAAGCGGTAGTTATTGTCAGCGCTAGCGGTCCAAGTAGCGGAGCAGAGGAGTTTGCAGCATTTAAGCAGCCCTTTGCTGCCCAGTCCGACCGGGCTAAAGCTAAAAGTTAATGGGGTGTTTAGCTGCAGACGGGAGGCCGTCGTCTGTTGTACAAAACAAGGAGTTCAAACGATGATGAACGTGCTTGAGCCACGCTATGATATCTCGTTGCGTGTCCACTTCAGTGACAAGATTAGTGATGGGTCGTTCGCGAACGAAATGGCTCTTAGAGCCGGATCTTTGAAGTGAACGACGCGAGCCGGCTCCTTATCGCGAGCCGTGGGGTGTTTTTTCTTTCTCTCACCCTCTCTCTCTCGCACTTTTTTTTCCGCTTCACTCCGCACGCGAGCCTTGTGCTTTGCGCTGGGCAGAGGGGGGAGGGGCGGTAGTTACAGTCGCAGTAGCACAGGAACAGAGCGGGAGGGAGAGACAGAGAAAGAGAGCCAGGGACAACAACATCACATTAAAAAGGTATAGTATTCATGATAAAGGATTCAGAAAGTTTATTCATGCAGGCCCATACGACAGAGAATATGCATCTTCTTTTTCATATCTTAATTTATATTTAATTGTGTTGTGGTTTGCAGTGTTTTGTGTTGTTTCATTTTAAATTTGTTTAAAAGGAAAAGCTGAAAATTTAAATAGTTAAAAGTTGAACAGTGACTAGTTGGTTTTTGTATTATATGATTTATTTATTACATTTTATGTGGAGTGATTAAATAAAAGTATATTTACGGTGGCCCCTACAGACAAAGCAGCACGTACAAACTTCAAAACACGTACAAACCCTGAAGCACGTACATACTCCAAAACACGTAAAAACTCAGAAGCACGTAAAAACTCCAAAACACATAAAAACTCAGGCTACATCCACACGTACCCGGTATTTTTGAAAACGGACATTTTTTAAAAATGCCTGCCAGGGTGGGTATTTTCGAAAACTCCGTTTTGGCATTTACAAGTGGATGTGGAAAACGGAGAAAACGCAGCGTCAAAATGTCCGCCTTTTTTGACGTCACACTGTGCGCCACGTTTTGTTTCGGTGAATTTCTACAATACTGTTACTGTTAATTGTACTCTCCGCAGTGTTTAAATGCTTACATATACACACACAGTTACTGTCCCTCCACACATACGACTCGGTTCTGCTTCTATGCCCCATCTTTGTTTACTATTTCCCACCGAGGCTTCTAGACTTCTGATTGGCCAACATTTCTACACGTTTAGGAATATATCGGCACCTGTTGTTTTGGCATGCTACTAGCAGTGTTTTCCTTCATTTCTGCATTTACATGTGGACGGGATTATTTTTTAAAATGAAAACGGAAAATCTCTGTTTTCAAAAATACCCGTGTACGTGTGGACGTAGCCTCAGAAGCACGTAAAAACTCCAAAACACGTACAAAAGACAACAGAAGTGCTCCAGAATGCTAGGCGCAGTGTTGAGCTTTTGTTACCTAGAGGCTACACAAGCCAGCAAGTACCAACGACCGGTGTGTGGTAGTAAGAGGTAAATGAACTTTTTTTTTACTTATTTGAATATATATGAGTGCTTGTGTATAAATACACAAACAATATACATATGCTTTCAATTGTGTAATTTAAGTGATCTAGGTAGCTCTGTTTTGGAAGTTCAGTTAACGCTAGAAATGTGTTTTAGAGTTTGCTTTTTGGAGTTTGTACGTGTCTCTAGAGGCCACTGTATATATTTATATATAAACACATATAAATAAAACCACTTTTTTTACATTAGTAATTCCTTTTGTGCATAATTTTATATTATTGTAATAATAAATTAATTAAAGCAACAAAACAACCTGAAGAGCCGGTTCGGAGCCGAAAGAGCCGGCTCTTTTTAGTGAGCCGAGCCGAAAGAGCCGGTTCTCTAAAAAAAGCCGGAAATCCCATCACTAGACAAGATCCAAGCATGTATGAGCAGGAGAAGTTTAAAGTTATGGCTGAACTGTCCCAGGCATCTTCTGTTGCTCAAATGGGTGGAGCTCCAGGGCAACGGAAAGCCACGTGACCGTGACCGCTCATCATATCACAGCGGAGTGGTAGATACAAAGCCCTGTACTGACCTATAGATTACATTAGATTAGATGAAAAATTATTTATCCCTCGGTTGGGTTCAAACTGAAATTCAGTTTCCAGTAGCACAGCACTGACAGAAGCTGCAGAATGTGAGCAGAAATATACCATATATACACATATATAAATACAGAGTATACAAAAGGGATAAATAGAATAAATAGGAATAAGAATACAAGGGAACGGCACACTTCAAGTATTGTGAGTCTATTACACCGTTGGATATTAACAAAAACTATTGCACAGTGAAAAGGCACTACAGCTACTTGTTCCCCCTCCTCTGTCCCCGTTTCCCCTCCAGCGAGGAGTTAAACAGTTTGTTGGACTGTGGGACAAAGGACTTTTTAAGTCTGCTGGTCCTTGACTTTGGGAGAAGCAACCTGTCACTGAACAGACTCCTCTGGTTGTTTATGGCCGTGTGCAGAGGATGCAGAGGCTGCCCAGCATGGTCCATAATGTCCATATTGCACCTTAATTTGTTTTTATATAAGTGCGTGGAATGAGTCTTCAGTTGAATGTTTTTTTAATAGACAAAAAAATACTTAAATAAGTAAACAGCTAGTAGAATTTTTGTCTTTTTTTTCTATTTTAGCTGATCCGATCGGTGACTTTAAAACCGTGATCCGATCCGAACCGTGAGATTTTTGATCCGTTGCACCACTAGTAACCAGAAGGTTGCTAGTTTGAGCCCCGACTTGGACTGTCTCGGTCGTTGTGTCCTTGGGCAAGACACTTCACCTACCGCCTACTGGTGATTGCCAGAGGGGCCGATGGCGCGATATGGCAACCTCGCCTCTGTCAGTCTGCCCCAGGGCAGCTGTGGCTACAACTGTAGCTTGCCTCCACCAGTGTGTGAATGTGAGAGTGAATTGTAAAGGGCTTTGAGGGCCCCGAAAAGCGCTATATAAATGCAATCCATTATTATTTGCTTTATTAAAACATGTTTTTCTGCATTTGCTATGGAACATAACTCAATTTAGACTGAATCTCAGGCTCCACCCCCACCAGAGAGGTGACATTCACTGATAGCTCTGACCACCACCCAACACACAATAATGTCATGAAAGCACATTTTTAAAAAGGGCTCTGCAAACATGGCCAATAACTTATTCTGATGATCTGCAGAATAATTTGGGCACAAAACAAATTTCACTGTTTAAAAACTTGCAGACTTCACTATATACAGTGCAGACAGTGTGGACCCTCTAAACTAAGTCTGTGGGATATGAGCTTTGAATAAATGCAGACCAAACTGTCATTGTTTGTATTTACTTACACAGCATGTCTTGTAGGATTAACTGGAATCATTACCAACAGCACAGAGCAGTCATAGCTCAGGTCTAATAACAGAAGACAGGAAACCAAAGCACAAATAAAACAGCAAGTAAAACAGTTTGATCTAAAGTATGATTAAAGTTCAGCGTGATTAATATAAATGTGACAGCTACTAATATATTGCGGGAAGTAAACTGTGACCAAAATACTTCCCACTCAGCTGATGTCTTTCTGTCCAACAGCTCCTTTTCTAGACTTGTAAGAGTTTAATGTCATGTGTATAAGTTGCCACAAAGAATTAAAATAAATACAGAGGTTAAGAAGATGCAGGTCATATGTTACATTTACATTTATATAAAGCGATAGATCTTTCAGCCCAATTCTACTTTTTCTGCATAATCCATCATACAAAATGTAATCAAATGGAAAAGTCTCTTTTTAAGACTTTAAATCTTTTAACTTTATGCATCAAGCAAAAATTTAATTGTATGCAACATTCTCTGACTGGACGAAATTTGTTTAACATATAAACCTATTTTCTGCACATTCCAGCACATAAAATAATTTTTTTTTTTGTGTTTACACTCACTCTTTCAAATAGATGCAAGTAAAATACAGCAGAAAATAAATCAAATCAAAGACTAGAGGTCCTGTTGCTCTATTTTCACCTATAAAGCTGGACTGGGGTAGGCGGAGGTTTACCCTGGTGCAGGTGTGCCACAGCGGTCAGTTGAAGAATCTGCGAGTTTCTCTGTGAGTTTCCCATTACGTCGTAGCGCACTCGGTGCTTGCTTGGACGTTTAGGGTTTTTTTTTTTGCTGTAAAAAGAAGTTTTCTTCTCACGCACAATGGACACTAATGTTTTTGTCGCTTTTTATGGAATCAAACTCAAAGTAAGGTCAGTACTTCCACGCTTTAAACGCTGCACGCTCATACTCTCTCCCGCACTCGATATATTATCCATTGTTGATCTGCACACAGCTGTTGTCACGAACGTCGCACTCGCTTATGTCAATGTCATGAGACATTCTCGCAAAAAATCACGGTTTTAGTAATGCAGTAATGCAGCGTTCCTACGTGAAAGTAACGGTAATCTAATTACCGTTGTTGCAATAGTAATCCCTTACATTACTCGTTACTTGAAAAATGTAATCAAATTACAGTAACGCATTACCCATCTCTGGTTTTAACCCTTTAAATCCCAGTTTCTTTTCATGAGAGTTTATTTTAGCCCAAAAAAACCCCAAAAAACCCCATAAAACTTAAATATTTTCCATAAAACACATTGGCCAGCGATTTGTCCGCCTCCTGTATGTGTAGGTGCCAACAACCTAACAAAAGAACAACAACAAAAAACGAAAACATAAAACCTTTGTATATTTTACACAAGAATATATAAGCATGAATTAATAAACTGTCCGCAACTGATGCGTAATGACACCCACCTTATTCAGGTTGTCGACACCTCCGTTGCATCGCTTGTAATCTCCAATGATCACGGGCTTTCTTTTGTCTTCATCGGTGACCTCCGGACTGCGACGCTTGGTGCTGAGCAGAAGCACAGTTTTTGCCCTGTCAGGGAATGTAGGAGACGAGTGTGTGCTTTTTTGTAAAGGCAAAGGTGTATGAGTAGATTGCGCTCCCTCTTGCCTGGCGCAAAACAGGTGGAATTTCAGGCTTCTTCTGGCAAATTGTGCCCACAAGTGCCAGTTTCCTCTTCAGCAGTTCCTCTGCCAGTGCATATGATGGGAAAAAATTATCACACGTGATAACGTGTCCCTGTAGCCCCTCGGTCATTTGCAGCACCACCCTCATCCCCTGGTTAACTTCGGGTCGACCGCCAGCTGCTATCCCTGTGTACACCTGCAGCCGCCAGGCGTACGATGTTTTCCGCATCACATGCTGCCCAAATCTTGATGCCATATTTGGCTGTTTTTTTTGGCATGTACTTCCTAAAGCTGCACCTGCCTTTGAACGGGACCAGGTGCTTATCTACAGTAAGGTCTCGGTCGGGGCTGAACAGCATCATCAGGCGTGATCACGTAGCCTAAAGCAGATAACTCGTAAGCTGGAGAGGAAATGGCATGTCACAAATTTAGAGGATCATCATTTAGCCTGGAGAAATAGTTTGCTGCTTTATAAGAAAGCCCTCCGCAAAGCCAGAACATCTTACTATTCGTCACTGATTGAAGAAAATAAGAACAACCCCAGGTTTCTCTTCAGCACTGTAGCCAGGCTGACAAAAAGTCAGAGCTCTACTGAGCCAACCATCCCTTTAACGTTAACTAGTAATGACTTCATGAACTTCTTCACGAATAAAATTTTTATCATTAGAGAAAAAATTACCAATAATCATCCCACAGATGTAATATCGTCTACAGCTACTTTTAGTACCATTGATGTTAAGTTAGACTCTTTTTCTCCAATCGATCTTTCTAAGTTAACTTCAATAATTACTTCCTCCAAACCATCAACGTGTCTTTTAGACCCCATTCCTACAAAACTGCTCAAAGAAGTCCTGCCATTAATTAATTCTTCAATCTTAAATATGATCAATCTATCTCTAATAATCGGCTATGTACCACAGGCCTTCAAGGTGGCTGTAGTTAAACCCTTACTTAAAAAGCAATCTCTAGAACCAGCTATCTTAGCTAATTATAGGCCAATCTCCAACCTTCCTTTCATATCAAAAATCCTTGAAAGATTAGTTGTCAAACAGCTAACAGATCATCTGCAGAGGAATGGCTTATTTGAAGCGTTTCAGTCAGGTTTCAGAGCTCATCACAGCACAGAAACAGCTTTAGTGAAGGTTACAAATGATCTTCTTATGGCCTCTGACAGTGGACTCATCTCTGTGCTTGTCCTGCTAGACCTCAGTGCTGCATTTGATACTGTTGATCATAATATCCTATTAGAGCGATTGGAACATGCTGTAGGTATTACAGGTACTGCGCTGCAGTAGTTTGTATCATATCTATCTAATAGACTCCAATTTGTACATGTAAATGGAGAGTCCTCTTCACCCACTAAGGTCAATTATGGTGTTCCACAGGGTTCAGTGCTAGGACCAATTCTATTTACATTATACATGCTTCCCCTAGGCAGCATCATTAGAAGACATAGCATGAATTTTCACTGCTATGCAGATGATACGCAGCTCTATCTATCCATGAAGCCAGGTAACACACAGCAATTTGTTAAACTGCAGGAATGTCTTAAGATAAGATAAGATGGCCTTTATTAGGTCTTTATGTCTTAAAGACATAAAGACCTGGATGGCCGCTAACTTCCTGCTTCTTAATTCAGATCAAACTGAGGTTATTGTTCTCGGCCCTGAAAATCTTAGAAATATGGTATCTAACCAGATTCTTACTCTGGATGGCATTACCTTGGCCTCCAGTAATGCTGTGAGGAACCTTGGAGTCATTTTTGACCAGGACATGTCCTTCAACGCACATATTAAACAAATATGTAAGACTGCTTTCTTCCATTTGCGCAACATCTCTAAAATTAGAAATATCCTGTCTCAGAGTGATGCTGAAAAACTAGTTCATGCATTTATTACTTCCAGGCTGGACTACTGTAATTCGTTATTATCAGGATGTCCTAAAAACTCGCTGAAAAGTCTTCAGTTAATCCAAAATGCTGCAGCAAGAGTCCTGACAGGGACTAGAAAGAGAGAGCATATTTCTCCTGTTTTGGCTTCCCTTCATTGGCTTCCTGTTAAATCCAGAATTGAATTCAAAATCCTGCTCCTCACATACAAGGTCTTAAATAATCAGGCCCCATCTTATCTTAATGACCTTGTAGTACCATATCACCCTATTAGAGCACTTCGCTCTCACACTGCAGGCCTACTTGTTGTTCCTAGAGTATTTAAAAGTAGAATGGGAGGGAGAGCCTTCAGTTTTCAGGCCCCTCTTCTGTGGAACCAGCTTCCAGTTTGGATTCGGGAGACAGACACTATCTCTACTTTCAAGATTAGGCTTAAAACTTTCCTTTTTGCTAAAGCATATAGTTAGGGCTGGACCAGGTGACCCTGAATCCTCCCTTAGTTATGCTGCAATAGACGTAGGCTGCCGGGGATTCCCATGATGCATTGAGTTTTTCCTTTCCAGTCACCTTCTCACTCACTATGTGTTAATAGACCTCTCTGCATCGAATCATAACTGTTATTAATCTCTGTCTCTCTTCCACAGCATGTCTTTCATCCTGTTTTCCTTCTTTCACCCCAACCGGTCGCAGCAGATGGCCGCCCCTCCCTGAGCCTGGTTCTGCCGGAGGTTTCTTCCTGTTAAAAGGGAGTTTTTCCTTCCCACTGTCGCCAAAGTGCTTGCTCATAGGGGGTCATATGATATGATTGTTGGGTTTTTCTCTGTATTTATTATTGTGCTATCTACTGTACAATATAAAGCGCCTTGAGGCGACTTTTGTTGTGATTTGGCGCTATATAAATAAAATTGAATTGAAAAATTGAATTGAATTGAATTGAATTGATGTCCAGATGTCCCATACCTGGCGGAATGTAGCCAACTTGTCATTGTGGCGTCTAGGTCGGGAGAGCTTGTCATCAAATCGCATTGCCCTGGAGATGTAACAAAACCTTTTGTGGGACATCCTTGCCCGGAAAATGTTCCAGCCCGATTTTTCGCTCCAGAGGCTGATGGTAAATTCATGTTTTGACCGGTAAACGATGAGCCCCACATAAACCTGGATTTCGTCTATGTCCAAAACTCGCCAGGCTTTCATTGTGCGTCTGCCGTGGGGGTTAGTCAAGGCAACAATATGATGCATGATCTCATCTTTGAGGAACAACATGAAGCTGGAGATCGGGTCAATTATCTGGGCGGCGGTGTAGTGGGTAGGTCCTGGAATAAGCCCCATGGCTGCTGGGAGGTAGCGCAGCGTCTCGGTACTTGTGGGAGACCATACTATCTTCCCGTTTTTCGTGGTCTATCCCGCTGCTTTGTCATGCATCTCCCCTTCGCTCTCATCTCCAGAAGACGATTTCGAAGAGGACTCCAGCTGATCAGTGTGCATGGACGAATCCTCTACATCATCACCGGAATCTTCGGCGGGTGACAAAGAGCGATCAGCTGTCAGAGCGCATTAGGATATCCACAACTTCCTCTGTGTTATAGCGTGCCATGGCTAAAATGCCTACTCCCGCGCTACGGCTTATTCTTATAAACTCTGCTGGAGTGCACCTGCATAAACAAACTGAGCTTGAAATAAAAATAGTCTAATTTGTTTTTTTTTTCTTGCTTTTATATTAGATTTGTTTGTATTGCAGTGTGGACTTAAAATAGAAAAGACTTGTGACTTTAGACACAGAAATACTTTTTCTAAAGTTAGAAACAGACACAAACACGTTTGTGTTTTAGGCAAAAAGACCTTTATTTATTTTTTAAAGCACTGCTGCAGTTATCCAGCGTTAAAAGTGACACATAAGCCGTTGCAGAAAGAGCGAAAAAAGTGCTGCACGTTTTAAATGTGATATAATGGCGCCACCTGCTGGTCAAATAAAAACATTACAAATTTAAGCCCCCTACTCCCTAGAAAAATCCTTAAGTCCAGAATTGCATTTGTTTATGTTATTATAAATTTGGGGTGAAAAATAGCACTTATAATGGTTTTCAATGGGACACTTTTTGTACATAGGCATAAAGGTGGATGCATTTCCGTAGCTTAGCCATTTTAGGTTAATTTAATGAACTTACACCGCAATTAGAAAAAAAAAAAAAATTAAATTGTTTGATAAATTTGGGTATATTCCACTTAACACAGTGAAGATGATTTAAACTCAAACAATGCAAAGGACACAAAATGTCCTTAGGACCCTCCAAGGGGACCTAAACTAAAACATTGTAACTTGTGTACATATTTTTACACACACGCATTCTCATCTATGGATGCACAAACAGAGTTTTCAGATATTTTGGTTTACAAGGTTACAAAACTCACTTCACTGCTAGGCAGTCTGATTTACAAGTAGGGATGGGTACCGGTGTCCGGTGCCATGATGGCACCGGTTCTGACATAAACGGTAGTAACCAGACCGAAAAGCAGCGCACATTTCGGTGCTTTATTTCGGTGCTTTTTTTTTCCTGAGCCAATTCTAGCCAATCATTTTACGTTTCCGAGGATAGTAGGCGGGGCCAGGTACGTACGTTCTTTCAGAGCAGAGCTACAGATTAAAAATGCCCAAGGCAAAGCGGTCAAAAGTCTGGCTGTACTTCACAGCAAAAGATGCAAACTCAGCAGCCTGCAACAAGTGCTTTAAGCTGATACTGTGATACTGTCAAAGGAGGTAACACCTCAAATCTGATGAAACACCTGGCGACACATAGCAGGGGTTTTTCAAAGCCGAGAAATTTGCCGTGTTTGATAGCTTGCTGCGAGACCTCACACCGTGCACATCTACTGCGGGTGTGGTGCCTGTTAGCGGACCTGGAGTTAGCAACATCCCCCCAAAAGAGTAGAGTCCTGGCCCCTAGCCCTGTCAGCGTAGCAGAAATGATGACGGATGATGATGGCAGCAGCAGCAGCCGTTCTCCTCTGCGTGAGTAGCTTCATGTTGTTCGTGTGTAATTAACGTTGAGTACGCTAACCACATTATTGCATTAATGCATGTAAGGTGAACTAGCAAACAGCGTCGTAGTTACATGCGGCTGTCTTCTTGTTTGATGGCAGATACTCCCTTCACCCTGGCCAAAAAGGCTAAAATGACCAAAGAAAAAGTGGAAAACAGTTAAACATGAGAGGTTTTTGGACAAAGTTTGTGTTTTTTCCATTGTTTAAGCACTGCTTCCAGCCAAGAGTGAGACCATATATGCCCTATAGCTGCAGAAAAGGCTAACATTGTTATCTTTTTACAAAAAAACAGCTGAACATGAGAGGTTTTTGGACCAATTTTGTGTTCTCCATTCTTTAAGCACCGGTTTGAGCACCGTTTAAGCACCGGCACCGTTTCAAAAGTACCGGTTTGGTACCGGTATCGGATAAAACCTAAACGATATCCATCCCTATTTACAAGTGCAAAATATTTATGAGCACAATTTGAACCAAACCTAAAATGCTGTTCCTAGTGTGGGAACTCTGTCTGATCATTTGATGTAACAACGTGGTTTATATCCTTTCTGACATAAAGCCTGGTGATGTTGGACGTTAGTCACATCAGCTGACTGCAGGTTGGAAAATCTGAATTGGTTGTTGGTTTGGATCTGTGTGTGACAGGGTCTGCTTGTTTGTGACCTCTGACCTCTAGTGACCTCTGTTCTCCTGTTGCAGGTGTGTGTGTGCTGCTGCTGTCTGCACCGACTGTTTCTGCAGGTGAGTTGATGAAGTGAAAACAATCAGTGAGACTCCAACAAGAACACAAATACACTTACTCTGTGTGTGTGTGTGTGTGTGTGTGTGTGTGTGTGTGTCCTCCAGTGTCTCTGTCTGTCAGTCCAAACCTTCAGCAGTTCTTCAGTGGATCTTCAGTGTCTCTGAGTTGTGTTGATGATGGACAGACAGCTGATGGATGGACAGTGAAGAGGACCAGAGGAGGACTCACTGAGGACTGTGGAGCAGCTGGTTCAGAGTTTAGTAGGTTTAACAGTTCCTTCTGTGTTTTCGGTCTCTCCACTGGTGGAAATTTCCTGTGTGTAAGCTCATCTGGACAGCAGAGTGATGAAGTCTCCATCAGTGTCTCAGGTACAGACAGATGTTCCAGCTGTGTCTCTGTTTCTGTCTGTTTCTGTGTCACTCTGTTTGTGTCTCTGCTGGACAGAAGGAGGTGTGATCCTGGAGATTCCTGCACTTCCTGTCATGACAGGAAGTGATGTCACTTTGTACTGTACACCCAAAGAGGGAGAAAGACGAAAATCTTCCTTCATCAGAGATAATGTTCCACTTGGATCTGGACCTGAAGGAAAGTGGATTCTCTCTAAAGTCCAGCGGTCTGATGAAGGTCTCTACTCGTGTTATACTGATATTCATCCACGTTCTCCTCAGAGCAGACTGAGGGTCAGAGGTCAGGGCACTGACATCACTTCCTGTTTATAGATACAAACCAGCCTGGTGACCTGATAATGAACTGACTGAACCATCTTCATCATCTCTCCTGTAGATCCTCCTCCCACCACAACCTCTCCTCTTCTTCTCACTACTTTCCCTCCCTCCTCTTCCTCTCCACACTCTTCCTCCTCCCTTCCTCTTTATCTCCTGGTCCTCCCTGTAGTCCTGGTCCTGGTCCTGGTTGGAGGTGTGGTCCTGTGGAGGAAACAGAGAGGTATGTCTCACCTGGACTAACCAGGTAACCCCTTTAACCTGAGGCTCTCTGAGAGTGACAGTCAGACTTTACTCTTGGTGATTTGATGGCCTACTTCCTGTTGCTAACCGAGATGATGCTCAGATCTGCCAGCTAAGCTCCACCCTCCATTAAGCTTCGCTCATTCTGGAGGTGAAGGTGTTTCTAATGGTCGATGGTGGTGACGTCCAGACACCATGAAGACGGCTGCGCTGCTCGTCTTCGGTGAGTCCCTAAATCATTGGCTCGGAGTGTGAGACACACCATAGCTGACCTCTGAGCAGGTTCTGTTGGAGAGTTTCTGTGGCCACGCTGTGACCATTAGTTACTGCATAGCTGACAGTAAACATCCTGGATGATGCTGGAAACAAATTCTGTGACATGTTTGAATGAAAGCTGAAGATGATGTGAGTCGCTGGCTACGGTGGCCCTGAAGTGCAAACCACAAAAACAAATCACAAAATGCACAACAAATTGAAAAGCGCAAAAAAAAAATTGAAAAGCGCAAAAACAAATCTCTTAACGCAAAAACAAATTGAAAAGCGCAAAAACAAATCACAAAACGCACAACAAATTGAAAAGCACAAAAACAAATTGAAAAGCGCAAAAACAAATTGAAAAGCGCAAAAACAAAAACCAAACCGGAAGAGGTAGGCACCAATGCTGCAACAACAGGCATCACTGATTGGATGATGGATCCGGTAGCCTTTTGAACCGGAGGTTGTTCTCTTCTGAAGTTTGGTGACTGCTCTACCAATTTTTTTCCACAACTTGGACAAAACATGTTGGCTGTATCCCAATTCAGGGTCTGCAGCCTTAAAGGCTGCATTTTAAGGCCGATTACGTCACAGCGGCGCGCCGAAGGCTGTCCCAATTCAAAGGCTGCTCGAAATGCGGCCCCAAATTCGGCCTTCATTGTGGCAAACTGGCGGTGTAGACTTCATGGCCCAACATATCCCACAATTCATAGCGCAGCAGTTTGTACTTTCACCGTTTATTTTGTTTTAAAGCCTTTAAAATATAATAATACAACAGTCGCCCTTAATCTTACAGAGAATGTGATGATTTTATGGATAATTAAAGTCAGTCATATATCCACAAACACAACAAGCTGAAAGTCAGTGATGCTGCTCGGTTTGCAGTCCTGAATATGACGGCACAAGCAGGATTCACTGCACTGTTAATGTTAGCTATGTTATATTGCTGCCTCTGTTCGGTGGTGTCGAGCCAAACGGACTTTAACGTGTGTTTGAACGAGCTGACGGTTCACTCGTTAAGCTGAAAGAAAGATGCTTTAATCACAGCAGTCACACATGTGTCCA
Source organism: Oreochromis niloticus (assembly GCF_001858045.2). NCBI lineage: Eukaryota > Metazoa > Chordata > Actinopteri > Cichliformes > Cichlidae > Oreochromis > Oreochromis niloticus. The sequence goes on from NW_020328614.1 coordinate 1,388,395, forward strand.
CTGGACCATCTGGGAACTCTTCTTGTTTAGCACTCGTAATAACACAAACACTAAATCCTCCTTCTCTTGTGCTGTTTTGTAGCAGTGTGTACACCTGAGACTGTCACCTGTCTGTCTGTCCTGCACTCTCTCTCTGTTTCTTTCTCTCTGATTGTGGAATAAAAGTATGAACATGTATTTATAAGTTACACTTGTGTTTGAATCCTGCAGCTTATCACACATTTGATTTCCATGTGTGACAACTGCAAGTGTCCAGAGTGAGGACAGACTGAGGGACCCACTGCTGCACATCATCTGTGAGGCTTTGCACCCCTGATGATCCACCAGGACAAACTCAGCAGTGTGTGAGGAAGAGGAGGAGGAAGAGCCAGCAGCAGCTGACAGATGGAGAGAATAGACAGACTGTTCCCTGTTTGTGAAGGACTGCTAGAAAAGTTTAACGTAACTAATTGTCTGTCCTGAATCAGTCTTATTAGGTAATGTTCAAATAATGTTATCATCCCAGTGTTTTCAGTGTGGGAGAAAGTACTCAGGGCCTTCAAGTTACACACTATGAAAGGCAGCAACAAGTTTAATATTCAGAAACCTAAAGTATGTATCAGCAGCAGAATGGAGCTAAAAATAAATGTTTGTTTCAGTTCTATGAAGCTTTGAGTATTTTGGATTAGTAGCACTGCTGTGTTTGTTGCATCATATTGCTGTAATTGTTTATATGCTTTATATATTCTGAGGTAAGTTGATCTATAGTGTTACATCATATTCTATAAGGATGTTATGTGTTTGTATACTTTCTGCCCAGTTTGACCCATTTAGCAGAAGTCAGCCTGTTTAAGGCTCTGATATCTGTTCTGTGTGACTTAAAGCAGTTATGACATGGTCTGATTTTCTCACCCAATAAAGGAATATTTCATATATCAGTCTACTCTTCATTCTATCAGAAACAGTTATCACAGCTCGTACATTTTCTTTTTACACATACATGTGAGCATTGAGCCAAATTTAGTAATGCCAACATATCAAACGAACAACATTTGTCTCTTATATATAATACATCTATATATACACTGTCAAACATATTTGTCTTTGAGTGAAGATTTAAGGTGATGGGACATATAAATAACTGGAACTTGAATCTTTACTGAAGCTCAGTGTTAGACACAGAGTTCACTCACATGTGCTGTACCTGCACATGTGATGTGACAATAGAAGTGATTTGATTTGAGAGTTCAAACTCACTGCTGTAATAACTTATAATGATTAATATGATAACTATAATATTGGCCATATTATATTTACACTGACTTTAGTCTCATGAACAACATTAGCTAATTGTTATTTACTAGCTAATCCTAAATGACTGTTCAGTACAGATATGAAGGCCAACAATCATGTTTTACAGTCCTGTGGTCTCAGCCTCAGATACTTATTAAATCACACAAAGCTCGTGTAGAAACAAACACACAAACAAAATATGTTCTCCTTCATTTCTGTCAAACAAAGCTGTATGAAACGTTTCCAGCGGTTGGTGTTATGGTTGCTAGGCAACCTGGGCAGCGCGACGGAGGCTAGACCGTCCCATTTCACAAGCCTCGCACTTCCGGCCTTAGCGGGCTTTGAGTACGCGGCCCTTGAGGATCGTTGAGGCTGCGTACTTTAAGGCTGCAGACCAGAGGCGGAGCCAGAAATTTGAAACACCCGGGGCTTAGCCCTAAAGGGTAGTATGCATGTGGGATTTTTTTTTTTTGGGGGGGGGGGTAGAAATGACTGAAAGATTAATTGGCTCTGTTTTGAGTTTTGTTCAAAAAAGAATGACTTCATACAGGGAAAAACACGCGGACTAAACCCCAATTCAACCAGAACTGATCCAGAATTAAAACAGGACTACAACAGTTCAAAATCAGGACTACTTAGGACTTAATCAAGACAGAACCAGAATCAGAACTATATGATAGTAGCACTAAAAATCATCATAGACCTGCACTACACTTATTTTTTTAATTCTACCAAAGTCCACTATTTAGATTGAGAAAAGTTTATATAATTATTTAGCCTTGTTGTTCAAACAAGCCTGCATAACTTAATACATGTAGAATTTGAAAAAATAACAAACCTAAAAAGAAACACTAGGTACGAGATACATGAGTACCTACGGTGATACTTTTGGTAAACAATCATTTGACTAAGATGTGCGTCTCACCTGCTCTTGTTCCATCTCTGTTCTGTCCTCATTCTCTCTCTCCCTCTCTGTTCCTCTCTCTCCCTCTTTGTGCTGACAATCATCGAATATACAGTTGAAACCAGATTGTAACATCAAATCAGTCTAAATGTTTATTTTTTTTAGATTGATAAATATAAAAACATATTTGTTAACTTTAAGAGTAAAGAGAGAAACTATCTGTATTTCTTCATTGCAAATGGCACCAAATTGTATTCAAATTGAGCCACACTTATAGAGCTCCAAAATTCTGTTCCTGGTGTTTTGGTTGACATCTCTCGATTGTCCCATGTCAAAGAAACAGGCTCTGTGTTTTGCCTTATATGCATCCACAGCTGTGCCACCAACTTACTCACATGGACTCTACTAGCCTATCAGAAGCTTCTTAAGCTCAGAATGGAATTGTCTGGAGTTTTCTTATAAATTAACAATAAACTTAGTGTATATGTACTCATAAATTTGATGAAAGTGATAAAAAATAGACAGCTCTGTCTCTCTTTATTCTGACATTTAACTAATTCAAAAGATATTTCAATATTTATTTATCCAAAACAAAACAAGTTTACTCTAAATTGATGTTGTACAGTAAAAAATGTTCTTGTGTTTTCCATAAAGTGTATGTAAATATCTGGTTTAAATTGTGAATATACTGCTGTGTATTGAAATTCCTCTTGTTTTGCATAGAAATATACTGAAAAACATACAAAGCATAATATATAAAATACTACCAGAGTTTTTTCTTTGAAAGAAGCTCCTTATGTCCATTCTTGTATATCAGTACATTACTGAAACCGATTTATTTAGCCGTGGAGGGTAACAACTGAAAATATGAAATAAACACACATGTAAGATAAGACTCTTTAAAGAAACAGCATTGTTGTTGTTCGGCTTTTCATTTCGCCATTTGTTGATTCACTTCAAGAGCAAGTAACGTAATATGGGTCAAGTGATCAGTTTTATATCAATCTTTCATGATACACCGTCATATTTACATTATTTGTACAGTACGAATGATTTGCTTTGGTACCTGGTTGAACTTCAACTCTCCTCTGTCTGCCTGGCTCCATTTCTCTCAGCGCACTTGCAGGCAGCAGCTGCCCCGCCCCCCTCGCTCAGTCGCTTAGTGCCTGAGCTCGGATCATACCAATATTAGGGGGGGATTTACGCACAGTCGTAAATTGCCACAGTGTGCACTATGTGCTTCGAATATTGTGTGTAGTTTTTTGTTTTATACAGTTGTCAGCCAGGCATCTAACTATGAAAAAATTACACTCCAAAAGACCCCGGGCTTCTGAAAAAACAACCCGGGCTTAAGCCCAGTAAGCCACCCCCACGCTCCGCCCCTGGTGCAGACCCTGAATTGGGATACAGCCTTAATCCCTCACCTCTAAACAGCTATCTTCTAGGAGACACACTGCTGACTAACGATGTCATGTGATCAAACAGCGTAATTTAATTGGCTGAGAGCCGCTCGACTCGATCTAGTGCTGTTTGCTCTTGCTTGGGTCATTTAAGGTCATCACTTTTGCAGTGGAATTTTTGCAGGTGAATTTTTGCAGTTGAATTTTTTGCAGGTGAATTTTTGCAGTTGAATTTTTGCAGGTGAATTTTTTGCAGGTGAATATTTTTTGCAGGGAAATTTGGAGGATAAAAATTCAGTGTTATAAATTCAATGTCTAAAAATAGTTGGATTCTGACGACACTATATTTCTTCCATACACACAGTTTAATAAAACTGTAAAATGATTGAAATGTTTTACAGACAGAGACTAATTTGTTAACACAGCCTGTTAGGAACAGACATTTACTTGTGTATAAATGTACATGTACCATTAGATGTTATTTGAATGACATCATTGTGTACTTTTACAGTTTCATGTACAGTTAGCATTTATGGCTGGCTGTTGTATCCTGTACACTGTTAAAGGTGTCCAGTCTTTGGGGAGGAAACAGCTGTGATGTTCTTCCACTGTCACAAACACACAAGTACATGAAGTACATGAAGTACACAAGCCAAAGAGTCGCTGCTTTGTTGGATTCCACAGACACTGAACGTCTCCCAAGAGCACGTTTTGCTTTTTTAATGTTTTGCCCACTTGCACCATTTTGTTTTTGCCTAAACCTGCACAAAGACAGAAATGTGGCATAAGGCCAGTCTCAGGGGTGCATTCACAGCACTATATTTTCCATTCTGCCTGTTATTAATAATGAAGCATGTTATTAAAGAAGCATTAATAATACTGGAGCTGTTAACACACACGCACACACACATGTGAACAGAAAAAGTATCTTTATTCTAATGCAGGTTTAAACCTCAGGACCAGCCACACCTTCTTCAAACTGTGAGACGAAGAATAAAAGTTAGTAAAAGTTCAAAGTTGGTCCTTTTCATTGATGCTGTGAACATGAATGTGTGTGAAAGGTGTACTTGTGTGTTATTACAGCTTCTTACCTGCAGCTCACGACACAAACATGTATTGGGTCTCAGCCTGGTCACCTGACAGAAACATGGTAGAAAAACATGAAAGTGTCATTTCTCTGTGTCCCACTGATGGAAACATCAGCTTGTATGAACTGTTCAGTCTGATGAATCCTCTGAAGTGAAGCTGTTGGAGTAAAGCTTAGCTAGACTTGGACCTGGTTGGTAGTAGTCATAGATCTTGACCACGGCTGGCTTCAGGTTGTCCACTGGGAGCTCCTGGATGATGTCTAAGCTGTGGTTGATGGGCGTGTCCTTTGGTAACTGGACGAGACAGAAACAATCGCAGACACAGTTTGTACCAAAGATCATCATCTGGTGTCCCCACAGTGACTTTCACTTACCTCCTCTAAGTACACCAGAACATGATCCTCCTTTTGTTCAACACGACTCACCAGGAGGCCATGTTTGAGCTGTGAGGAGATGACATCATCTTTATTATTATCATCACAATTATCACATGAGATACACTCGTTGGTAGAATCTGTCTAATTACTCACACTCTTCAAAGACTCGGGGTCTGGGGAAAATCCAGAGAGCATTTTGATGTCCAGGATCACCATGTTTGTAGTTTTCTCCTTTCCACTGTACCTGTGTTTGAACAGTGTGATTATACTGACCTGTTTGCACACTTGCTTTTCATCTACCAGCAGTTCCTCCACACGGGTAAAGAGCACTCCTCTAACCTGTCACATACTTACAGCGATTGTATTTGCACAGTGAATTTGGGTCTAGCAGATTCACTGGTGGTGTTGACCTCTAGTTGGACTTTCACACTCAGAGTGGTGACATCAGCAGGTGTTGGGATGTTGTAGGTGGCAGAAATCTGGGAAACACACTTGGGTCACGTGTGGAACAGAACTAATCACACCTCAGTGCACCCTGCTGTCACTGTTCTACACCATGACACATATTTGCACACATACTTTTATATTCATGCCTATATGTCTATATTCATCTTAATATGAGTATCTCTGTTATATCTACACTCATTTTATACGAGTGCTTCATGTTTGGTGTATATTTGCTGCTTTGACAACTCAGTTTCCCTCTGGTATAAATAGTTTCCCTGATTCTGATACAGACAGAAAGTTCATTTATTTTTGCTCAGTTCTCTAATTTAGTTGAAAATAACATTGTACTCTCTACAGTTATTACTGCCAGGTCTAATGTCTTTATTGTGTATGAAAATAATGTGCAAGATGAGCTTTATTACATGTGGAAATGCTAATGCTCTCTAAAGTTTTATGAGTAAAAAGAAAAAGAAGAAAGCCTTTCTCTGACATCAACCAGGAGCTTGTCACATGATGCTGTCACTGACCTGCACTGAAGCACATGCAGTGCCCTTCACCTCCAGGCTGTATTTTCCTGACACGTCCTGCAGCGCCTCCTCCTGGTAGAGCAGTTTGTTGCTCTGATTTACATCAAATGTCAGCTGACTGCTGGGAGCCTGAACTGTCACTGTGTTCCAACCTTCAGGACTGAACACCAGAGTGGAGTAGAGAGCCAGAGCCTGAAGAGCCACCACCGTGTCCTACAGGATGGATGCATTGTGGTTAACACACACAGCATATGTCTCCATATTACATGGACTTAAGTGGAATAGACATCAAGTTAAAACTGCCCGTGTCACTTTGAAACCCTCTCACAAAAGAGATCCTTGATCTCAAGTTTTCTAAATTTCATTTCCTGGTTAAATAAACGTTAAACAGGTTAAAATATCTTTAACTGAGAATCATCAAAGTATAGAAACTACAGGTATAAACTTGCAGGTGATCTGTTATTTACAGGCTGTTACGTGTAGTTAGTGTGCAGAAGTGTGAGGCAACATTGCTATTCTGTTAAAACAATGAATTTTTAGACAAAACTTAAATGTCATATTCTAACTAAAGAATAAAAACATCCCTGCCTGGCTAAAACAAATCTGTTTTACATATTTGATAGAAAAATGAAAGCTTCAGTGTTATTTCTTCTGTCTCTGATTCTGTCTAAGACTGTATATGAACTCAAAGATGAGCTTCATGCTGTTCGGGTGGTGTAGTACCTGAGTGGAGGAGAAGCCTCCGTAATAGTTCTGCTGCCCAGTCAGCCACCTGATAATACCAGAGGCATATCCCAGATCCTCAGCAGTCGGGGAGGCGCTGAGTTTGGCCAACAGCACATAAGAACTGATCTCCACTGACAGGGAGGCTGATGTTTCTGCTGCTGTCTGAGACCAGTAGAGGAAACCTCCTACAAACACACACAATAACAGTCACAGTTATGCTAATAAAGCCTGAATGATGTCCTGCTAAAGGATGACTCACCTTCCCTCACTGCAACTGTGTCTAAGTGCTGCAGAAGGTGAGCTCGGGTCTCCACGTCTCCTGCCAGAGTGAACACATAGGCCAGCAGAGCTGTAGTGTAGGTGTTGCTCAGGTCACTGAGAGACTCCTTGAGACAAGCCAGGCTCTTGTTCATCACAGGATCCTTTAAAAGATCAAAACAAAGAACTGCAATGGAAAAACAGAAATCTTCTTTCATTAAACCCAGTATGAGAAGAATAGGAGGCAGTATTCCTGATTTAGTCACTCAAAACATCAGCATGATAATAGAAAGTGGCAGATGTGGGAAAACACAGCAATTAGAGGAAAGTACAGATCAAGCAAAGAGTGGAGCAATCCTCTAGTAGTATTTACAATATAAAGAACATATTGAAAAAACACAGTACAGGTTGGGTGGTGATACAAGTTCTTGCTGGTGAGAGTTCAGGTATGTGGATGACACCTGGGTGAAAATCAATTCTCAGGACGTTCCACAATTCACAGATCACATTAACTCGGTGGACCGACACATCAAATTCACCAGGGAGGATATGAAAAGTGTCAGGTTAGCCGCCTTAGACTGTGAGATTTCCATCAGTAATGGGGGACATTTAAAAGCTGATGTGTACCGTAAACCTAAGCTCCAGCCGATCCAGGAGAGAAGGACAACTGCTGCCTAAGTGAAAACCTGTAGTGATCCCGTACGTGTCAGAAGTATCAGAACAGCTGAGGTGCATTTTTTTCTAAACACTGTGTCTCTGTGGCTTTTAAACCCCAAAACAAGCTGCGCTAAAAATTGGTCCACCCTGACACAAACAGAGTAACATAGTGTATGCTGTTAAGTTCCAGGAGGATTGCCAGGATCTATACATCGGGGAAATCGAACAACCTCTGGCTAAGAGGATAGTACAACACAGAAGAGCTACCTCGTCAGGCCAGGACTCTGCAGTCTATTCACACCTACAGGCCAGTGGACACTATTTCAAGGATGAGGATGTACACATCCTGGACAGGGAGGAACGCTGGTTTGAGCGTGGGGTCAAGGAGGCCATTTACGTGAAAAAGGAAAGACCATCTCTGAATCGAGGAGGGGGCCAAAGCTGTTATTGCAGCCATTCCCAAACTCTCTGTGAATGTTACTCATGGCCATTGATCAGTGGTCTTTGATCAGTGGGTTTTGGTCATTGGTTGTTGATCAATGGTCATGAGATTTTGCATAATTATGATTAAAGAACTGACCTCCCAGCCCATTGTTCCTTCAGTGGGCTGGTTTTAGTCATTATGCAAATGTACTGTTTATAAGATTGGGGAAACCTGCAGTCAGCTGAGACTGAAGAACTCACTTGGATGAGTGACGAAACGTTTCTCCCACTGAAAACGTGCAGATGAACAGAATCAACTTTTTGGGGTATATGTAATATATATATTAGATTGTATATTATATTGTTGGTTTATACACTTTTGTGTATGTATGTATATATGCATACCGGCTCGGACATCGCCCAGATCAACTATTGGAACAAGAAGGCATTGGTGGGCAAGAGATGAAAATAGGGCGTTGTTGGAATGCTACTATACAACTAACCCTGGCGGAAAGGGTTACATGAATAGGATGAGGGACCTATGGAATCTTCGATACCCAGCATCCACATTGACGGTGAAACAACTAATAGCTCAGTGTTCCAACATTTGAAAAAAGGGTATTGCTCTCACAGCTAGAGATTGATGAGGTACAACACAAATGCTACGGCAAGGGAGAGCCAGGACAACAGGGAGATGTCATCGCCTCCATCCGAGATTTGTACCAAGCCCCAAGTGCTATAGTGCGAGAAGAACTGACCTGAAAGATAAGATCATGGCAAAACTTGAAACCTGGATCCCCCGTTGCTGGACTGCATGTACTGTACCAGTGTACCTGCACATGTGACGTGACAATAAAAGTGATTTGATTTGATTTGATTTGGTTACCAAGATGGTAACCAAATGGTGAAGATCTCCTAGATGATGTAAATGCGATACATACAGCCACAATTATCGAGACTAACAAGCTGATCTACACAACAGCAGCAGTGATCAGAGAGATGCTTGGCTACAGGTTGAACAGCCACAAGGAGAAGGAGACTAGAGGCTAAGATCAAGGAGGGAGGTTAGCCAACTATCGGAGCTGCAGAAAGGTGTGACAAAGATGGTGCCCAAGAAGAAGTATAGCAAGCTGTCCATGGAAACTGCCAAGCAACGACTAACAGCCTTTGCCAGCACCTTGCCATACACTAGTATGGCTCACACCTACTGGCGGAAAAAGCTGACTGCACTCCATGAGCGTCTGGCAGCACAAATGAACCAGCTGTTAGTTGACGAGAGACACCCGGAATGGCTAACTGTAGGCCAGACAATCTTGAAGGGATCGGTCCCATTGGTCCCATCCAACTACTGACCAATAACCTGCCTCAGTACCACATGGAAGCTCCTGTCAGGCATCATAGCGGCTAAGATGAACAGACACATGTTTCTGTGCCCCACTCATTGGCAAGAATAGAAGAGGTGCAAAACACCAGCTACTTGTAACAATCAGCCGAGACTGCCTGGATTGATTACAAGAAGGCCTATGACTCAATGCCCCACAGATGGATCCTGGAATGCCTAGACCTGTACAAGATCAACAGGACTCTAAGAGCCTTCATCAAAAACTCAATGGGGATGTGGCATACAACACTAGAGGCCAACTTTAAGCCCATAGCACAATCACCATCTACCAAGGAGATGCTCTGTCCCTACGGATACTGACTACAGAATGGAGCAGTTGTCAGCCATCTCCTGTACATGGATGACATCAAGCTGTATGTCAAGAGTGAACGAGACATCGATTCACTGATCCACACCACCAGGATATACAGCAATGACATTGGAATGTCATTTGGACTGGAGAAATGTAGTCAGATGATAACAAAGAGTCAGAACTGAGGGAATTGAACTATCAGAAGGCAACATTGCAGACATAGAGGACAGCTACAAGTACTTGGGGATCCAACAGACAAATGGGAACCACAAAGAGGCTGCTGGGAAAGCTGCAACCACCAAGTACCTGCAGAGGGTCAGACAAATCCTGAGGAGTCACAGGATCCGGCCTATCAAAACCTACGGCCTGCCCGTCATCAGGTACCCCGCTGGGATAATAAGCTGGCAAAAGCCACTGACATCAAGACAGGGAGGTTCCTGACAATGCATGGAGGATTTCACCCCAAGTCCCACATGCTAAATGGAAGGAAGGACGCCGGGGACTGGTGAGTGTCAGCACCACATTCCATGATGAAATAACGAATATCCACGAGGAAGATGGCCCCAACTGGCCGAGTGCTCAGTGAATACCTCAGGCAGCAGAAACTCAAGAAAGAGGAGGAAGGCAAGGAACCATCATGGAAGGACAGGCCCCTGCACAGTATGTACCACCGGCAGATAGAGGAAGTAGATGATATCCAGAAACCCTACCAGTGGCTGGACGAAGCTGGACTGAAAGACAGCACAGAGGCACTAATCATAACAGCACAGGAACAAGCTCTGAGCACAAGATCCATAGAGGCTGGGGTCTATCGCACCAGGCAAGACCCCAGGTGCAGGCTGTGTAAAGATGCCCCTGAGACATAACTTACCAGCCGGGTGCAAGATGCTAGCAGGCAAGGCATACATGGAAAGCCATAACCAAGTGGCCAACATAGTATACAGAAAAATCTGTACAGAGTATGGACCCAAGGTCCAAATGGGAGACGCTCCCTAGAGTGGTGGAGAATGACCGAGCTAAGATCCTGTGGGACTACCAGATACAGACAGACAAAATGGTGGTGGTTAACCAACCGGACTTAGTAGTGGTAGACAAACAGAAGAAGACAGCCACCGTGATTGATGTAGCAGTTCCGAACGACAACAACATCAGGAAGTAGGGACAGGAGAAGCTCGAGAAATGCTAAGGGCTCAGAGAAGAGCTCAGGAAGATGTGGAGGGTGACGGTAACAGTAACTTGATGCATGTTCCATATAAGAGTGCCAATAGAAATAGCAAAAGTGAGCTGTGTCATCTGGTGATGTTGGATGGTAGTGAGACCTGCTTATGTGTAGGGACTGCTTGAACCTAACTCCATGGCTCAGCAGGACAAACTCTACTGCTTTTTTTGTTAAATACCTTGATATTCTTTGAGTCTACTCACATGTTGGGATGTATTCATTTCCAAGAAGGCAGCTGTAACGTACGCACTGAGAGTCACTTCATCAGATACACCACCCTGTCAGCAGAAGACATCATAGACACTTATCATCACTGCACCAACATTCAGGGAAATGAAGTCATGAAAATGATTTTTAGCTGCATGTGGTTTTAGTATCATGAATGTCTTGATGCATGTTCAAACATCCAGCTAAAGAGTTGAACAAGAAATTGATATTGTTCATCTGGACATTGTATTTCCAGTGGGATGGATGTTTCTTCACCTCGGGTTTCCCCAAACTTATAAACAGTTTGTGTAGTCATCTACTAATCGGAAGGCTGATGGTTTGATTCCCAGCTGCTCCAGCCTGCATGCCAAACATTTGTGGGCAAGATACTAATCCCAAGTTGGTCTCTGGTGCATACTTTGTATTTTGTATAAATATGTGTGAATACTACATAGAAGGCAGTGCTGGTGTGAATGGAGCAAGATGTATGGAAATTATTTCTTAAATAAAATAATAGAATGTACTGGTGTGAGCTATTACAGTATTTAATACAGTGTTTTCCATGTATGCATGACATTATTAACAAAGTTTGTTAAAGTGCGTCCACACTGGAGGCTGTTTCCACAGTCTAACAGCAAAAAACTGCAGGTTACCTTCATTCTGTTGTTGAAGAGTTTCCCAGACTTTTCAAAACAGCCATTTTCTTGTTGTTTATGTTGCAGCCAGGACTTAGACTCTTCGATCTTTCTGGGATCAATATAGACGAAAGACTGAGCTTTGGCAAAACTTCTTACCACAAACGCAGTCAGCCTGACAAAAAGAAAACAACACTTACACGTCTTACAACGATGGAAATGTTTGACTGTGAGGTCACATTAAGAGAAAGAAATACTGATCATTTTGAAAATAAAGTTGAAATTTCAAGATTAAATTTGAAAATGTATTTTGAGAAAAAAGCCAAAATGTGGGCGAGTTATTTCAGGACAAACTGCCACGGTTGCTTTACCCTCTGAATTAGTGAAATCGTACTTCAGACTCAGTTTTAGTAACAAGGAAGGAACTGATGTCACTTGTAGCAATAAAAACCGTGTGGCAGTAAGTATAAGTACACTGAAAAGCAGAAAGTGGTGCAGAAATCTGCATGTGGTTAGATTTGTATAAAAGGAAATGGCTGCTAATGTGCAGATGCAAGGATACCGATGGTTACACGCTCGTGGAATAAAGAGGATCTATGCTGTATCACAAGACGACTGATTTATTTCACTACATCTACTCAAGGCATTTTATACAGGGTATAGCAGTCATTTGAAACAAAACTGTAATCATTTTAACTGTTTTCTTAGATTTGAATTTGACTTTTTTCACAAAACAGTATTAAGACTTTAATATTGAAATAGTATTTAGATTTTTTTTTAAGTAGAATTACAACTTTAATCTTTAAAATTTGACTTTATTCTAATAATGATCAATAACATTTATTGATTATGTGGCTCTAATACTCCTTCCTACCTACTAAATTACACAGTATTAACCAAAAGTTATTGGTAATGTTATCTTAGTCAAAGGATTAAATGGAGAATTATTTAAAGTATTAGAGGCAGACATGTTTATGTTATTAATGCTCTCTGGTTTATGACATGTTTGATCAGTGATGTTCTCACCAAGTGTTTCCTGGTCCTGTTCCAAATGTGGTGTAAGCACCGTCAGCACTTTTGTAGTTGAGCTGTCTTTGGTATCCTGTAACAACAGGGACACAATGATCGAGACATTGTTGCTATGGTGATGATTGGACTCCATTTGTTTATGGATCTGCATGTGTACATCAAGATTTGGGAAATTCTACGACTCTTGCTGACAGATGAGGAAAATGACACATTTGACCAAAAACTGTGGCTAATGTTCTGCCTCATGTCGGCTTGTTTCTTGAACCGTGTGTGTTGAAGTGATTCAAATGATTTCCTTCTTAGAGGAAACAATAAAAACTTGCCACTGGTGAGGAAGTTAGTAGCTTTTTCCATGATGGCTGTGGTGAGCTGCTGTGTGCCTTTCAGGTAGTGGAGGATGTAGATGTTGGGGGCCAGGAGAGCCATGTTCTGCTCCCCACATCCATACGGCATCTGCAGCAATCCATCCAGGTTCTTCAGAGCCCGGCCGAGGATGTCACCTGATCAAAAACACTGATTCACTAAAACTAACAAAACTAGCGTAAAACAACTTTGTATTATTGGGCAAAGATAACCTGAATAATTTCAATATGCAATTTTAAATGATGATTTCATTTGCTGAGCGAAAAAACATCCAAACTGAAAATCGTAGATTGACTGTGATTAACCAAATATTTCTGAGAAGACTGAGTTTCATTTCACCAACCAGACCCAGACCTGATTAAGGCCAGACCTGCTGGATCAAGAAATCACTCAAGTACGATCTGTTTGACAAAGGGAAGCAGGCTAAAAGAAACACGTCGTTGCCATGATTGAAAGAAATTCAAAAATAGGCGAGAAGTCTTGAGATCTATCAGTTTGGACAGGGTTAAAATCAGTTTCTACAGTATTGGAGCGCCAGTGCACCATGTTGGAACCCATTATCCACAAACTGAGAAAACTAGAAAAGATGTGGCTGAAATTACTCCATTAGCACATCGACGACTCACTGAAAAAGTCAAACGAATCCCAACAACACCCAGAACTGAAGGCCTTGCCTTCCTCTGTAAAGGTCAGAGTTTACGATTCAACAATACAAAGGAGACGGGGCAAAAACAGCATTCATGGACAAAACCACTGCTGACCAAAAAGAACACAAAAGCTCATCTCACATTTGCCAAAAAACATCTCCATGCTCCACAAGATATTTGGGAATGGGTGGTTAGCGACGGAGGAGTCTGGTTAAGGCAGCTGGTGCCAAGTGTTAAATCATACCTTTGCTGTTTCAGTAGCACGCCACAACGTGGAGGGAAGAACTCTCTACCAGGAGAATGTCCAGCTATCAGTTTGTGCCTTAAATCTAAAACTTGGGCAATTAACCCTCTGGGGTGAGGGTGTAATTGGCCGTTTTTGACTACTCTTGATTTTACCTCTATATCTCACCTTTAAAAACTCTTTATCTTGCCTTGTTTGGTATCGTTACTTACAGCACAACTTCAAATATTTGAAATTTGAGTTATTTTTTTTACTATACCATACTATACTATATTGGCACAATTGATTTAAGTTCAGACAAAAATGTCAAAATCAGACTAGAAAAAAGTTATATTTTTTACTGTAAAACCCACAAACATGTTTAACAAATTATTTTCATAACTTGAAATGCAAATAGAAATTGTACATTTCTAAAAATTATGCACAAGTTTTGCAAAGTTATATGATACTATTTGCCTAAAAATGCAGCCAAGGCCACAGGCGTTTTTTTATATAACTATTTAAATCTATTTAAAGAACAATCAGGTGTTCAATTCAATTCAATTCAATTCAATTTTATTTATATAGCGCCAAATCACAACAAAAGTCGCCTCAAGGCGCTTTATATTGTACAATAGATCGCACAATAATAAATACAGAGAAAACCCCAACAATCATATCATATGACCCCCTATGAGCAAGCACTTTGGCGACAGTGGGAAGGAAAAACTCCCTTTTAACAGGAAGAAACCTCCGGCAGAACCAGGCTCAGGGAGGGGCGGGGCCATCTGCTGCGACCGGTTGGGGTGAGAGAAGGAAGACAGGATGAAAGACATGCTGTGGAAGAGAGACAGAAATTAATAACAGATATGATTCGATGCAGAGAGGTCTATTAACACATAGTGAGTGGCTGGAAAGGAAAAACTGAATGCATCATGGGAATCCCCGGCAGCCTACGTCTATTGCAGCATAACTAAGGGAGGATTCAGGGTCACCTGGTCCAGCCCTAACTATATGCTTTAGCAAAAAGGAAAGTTTTAAGCCTAATCTTGAAAGTAGAGATAGTGTCTGTCTCCCGAATCCAAACTGGAAGCTGGTTCCACAGAAGAGGGGCCTGAAAACTGAAGGCTCTCCCTCCCATTCTACTTTTAAATACTCTAGGAACAACAAGTAGGCCTGCAGAGCGAGAGCGAAGTGCTCTAATATGGTGATATGGTACCACAAGGTCATTAAGATAAGATGGGGCCTGATTATTTAAGACCTTGTATGTGAGGAGCAGGATTTTGAATTCAATTCTGGATTTAACAGGAAGCCAATGAAGGGAAGCCAATACAGGAGAAATATGTTCTCTCTTCCTAGTCCCTGTCAGGACTCTTGCTGCAGCATTTTGGATTAGCTGAAGACTTTTCAGGGAGTTTTTAGGACATCCTGATAATAAAGAATTACAGTAGTCCAGCCTGGAAGTAATGAAGGCATGAACTAGTTTTTCAGCATCACTCTGAGACAGGATATTTCTAATTTTAGAGATGTTGCGCAAATGGAAGAAAGCAGTCTTACATATTTGTTTAATATGTGCGTTAAAGGACATGTCCTGGTCAAAAATGACTCCAAGGTTCCTCACAGTGTTACTGGAGGCCAAGGTAATGCCATCCAGAGTAAGAATCTGGTTAGATACCATATTTCTAAGATTTTCAGGGCCGAGTACAATAACCTCAGTTTTATCTGAATTAAGAAGCAGAAAGTTAGCGGCCATCCAGGTCTTTATGTCTTTAAGACATTCCTGCAGTTTAACTAATTGGTGTGTGTTATCTGGCTTCATGGATAGATAGAGGTGCGTGTCATCTGCATAGCAGTGAAAATTTATGCTATGTCTTCTAATGATGCTGCCTAAGGGAAGCATGTATAATGTAAATAGAATTGGTCCTAGCACTGAACCCTGTGGAACACCATAATTGACCTTAGTGTGTGAAGAGGACTCTCCATTTACTTGAACAAATTGGAGTCTATTAGATAGATATGATACAAACCACTGCAGCGCAGTACCTGTAATACCTACAGCATGTTCTAATCGCTCTAATAGGATATTATGATCAACAGTATCGAACGCAGCACTGAGGTCTAGCAGGACAAGCACAGAGATGAGTCCACTGTCAGAGGCCATAAGAAGATCATTTGTAACCTTCACTAAAGCTGTTTCTGTGCTGTGATGAGCTCTGAAACCTGACTGAAACTCTTCAAATAAGCCATTCCTCTGCAGATGATCTGTTAGCTGTTTGACAACTACTCTTTCAAGGATTTTTGATATAAAAGGAAGGTTGGAGATTGGCCTATAATTAGCTAAGACAGCTGGGTCTAGAGATGGCTTTTTAAGTAAAGGTTTAACTACAGCCACCTTGAAGGCCTGTGGTACATAGCCGATTATTAGAGATAGGTTGATCATATTTAAGATCGAAGAATTAATTAATGGCAGGACTTCTTTGAGCAGTTTTGTAGGAATGGGGTCTAAAAGACACGTTGATGGTTTGGAGGAATTAATTATTGAAGTTAACTCAGAAAGATCAATTGGAGAAAAAGAGTCTAACTTGACATTGATGGTACTAAAAGTAGCTGTAGATACTATTACATCTGTGGGATGATTATTGGTAATTTTTTCTCTAATGATAAAAATTTTATTTGTGAAGAAGTTCATGAAGTCATTACTAGTTAGCGTTAAAGGGATTGTTGGCTCAGTAGAGCTCTGACTTTTTGTCAGCCTGGCTACAGTGCTGAAGAGAAACCTGGGGTTGTTCTTATTTTCTTCAATCAGTGACGAATAGTAAGATGTTCTGGCTTTGCGGAGGGCTTTCTTATAAAGCAGCAAACTATTTCTCCAGGCTAAATGATGATCCTCTAAATTTGTGACACGCCATTTCCTCTCCAGCTTACGGGTTATCTGCTTTAGGCTACGTGTTTGAGAATTATACCACGGAGTCAGGTACTTCGGATTTGAGGCCTTAGTTTTCACAGGAGCTACAGTATCCAGAGTCGTACGTAGTGAGAAGGTAAAATTATTAACAAGATAATCAACCTCTGTTGGAGTAGCGTTCAGATAGCTGCTCTGCTCTATGTTGGTACAGGGCATTGAAGATGATAACAGTGGGTGGATTATATTCTTAAACTTAGTTACAGCACTTTCAGAAAGACATCTACTTTGATAAAGTCTACTCTCCATTGCTGTGTAATCAATTATTGTAAATGTAAATGTTATCAGGAAATGATCAGACAGCAGAGGGTTTCAGGAAACACTGTTAAATGTTCAGTTTCTATGCCATATGTTAAAACAAGATCTAGAGTGTGATTAAAGTGGTGGGTGGGTTCTTTTACATTTGAGAGAAGCCAATTGAGTCTAATAACAGATTAAATGCGATGTTGAGGCTGTCATTTTTAGCATCTACATGGATGTTAAAATCACCCACAATAATTATTTTATCTGAGCTGAGCACTAAATCAGATAAAAAGTCTGAGAAATCAGAGAGAAACTCTGTGTAAGGCCCAGGTGGACGATAGATGATAACAAGTAAGACTGGTTTCTGAGTTTTACAGCTGGGTGGACAAGGCTAAGCATCAGGCTTTCAAATGAATTAAAAGTCTGTCTTGGTCTTTCGTTAATTAATAGGCTGGTGTGAAAAATTGCTGCCACACCGCCACCTCGGCCTGTGCTTCGAGATTTCTGGTAGTTAGAATGACTCGGGGTGTTGATTCATTTAAACTAACATACTCATCCTGCTGCAACCAGGTTTCTGTAAGGCAGAGTAAATCGATTTGTTGATCAATTATTAAGTCATGTACTAACAGAGACTTGGAGGAGAGAGACCTAATATTTAATAATCCACATTTCACTGTTTTACTCTTTGGTTCAGATGTGGATACTGTATTGTTCTTTCTTTGTGATTTTCTATGTTTAAGTTGTTTATTGCTGGTTTTTGGTTTGTTTTTTGTCTTTTTGGGAGCTGACACAGTCTCAGTGGAGATGGGTTTTTGGGGGGGTAGCAGGAGGAGAGAAGCTGCAGAGAGGCGTGTAAGACTGCAACTCTGCTTCCTGGTCCCAACTCTGGATAGTCATATTTTGGGGGGTTTAATGAATTTGTCCATATTTCTAGAAATGAGAGCTGCTCCATCCAAAGTGGGATGGATGCCGTCTCTCCTAACAAGACCAGGTTTCCTCCAGAAGGTTTGCCAATTATCTATGAAGCCCACATCGTTTCTGGGACACCACTCAGACAGCCAGCAATTTAAGGAGAACATGCGGCTAAACATGTCACTCCTGGTCTGATTGGGGAGGGGACCAGAGAAAACTACAGAGTCCCACATTGTTTTGCCAAAGTTACACACCGATTCAATACTGATTTTAGTGACCTCCGATTGGCGTAACCGGGTGTCATTACTGCCGACGTGAATTATGATCTTACTGTATTTACATTTACCCTTAGCCAGCAGTTTTAAATTTCCTTCAATGTCGCCTGCTCTGGCCCCTGGAAGGCAATTGACTATGGTTGCCGGTGTCTCTAGCTTCACATGTCTGAGAACAGAATCGCCAATTACCAGAGTTTGACCCCCGGCGGGTGTGTCGCCGAGTGGGGAAAAACGGTTAGACACATGAACAGGTTGGTGGTGTACCTGGGGCTTCAGTTTAAGACTATGCTTCCTCCTCACCGTCACCCAGCCGCCCTCTTTCCCCAGCTGCTTGGGTCTGCCGGGGAACAGCTAGCGGGGCCTATGCTATCTTCGGCTGCACCAGCTACAGGGGCCTGGCTAGCTACGGGTGAATGAAGGGTGCGAAGCCGAGTCTCCAATTCAGTAATCCTGGCCTCCAGAGCTGCAAATATGCTACATTTGTTACAGGTATCATTACTGCTAAAGGAGGCCGAGGAGTAACTAAACATCTGACACAATGAGCAGGAAAGTGCAGGAGGGACAGGTAAAGTAGCCATGGTGCTAACGAGTCGGCTACGAGCTAAGCTAAGCTAGCGAAACAGTACAGAGACAGTGAGTGAATACTTTGGCTATAAATTAGGCAGTGAGCACACAGAAAGGGTGATTCAGATGAAGCACGTTAAGATTATACTATGAAAAAGGGATGTATCAAAAGATTTAAATTAAATTGCTAAGCAGAAAAGCTACTCAGAAACACACTGTGTTTGAGCAGACAGGTGATACTCTACTGTTTGAGCAGGAACAGGAAGTGATACTATACCACAGAGCGAGCGAACACCAAGTGACAGCGCCACCAAGAGTCAGGAGTGCAGTCGGAATTTTATAACACAAAGGATTAAAGTTTGCATTATATAACTTAGAGAGATCTTTAGTAATATTTACTCCAAGATACTTCATCCACTCCGACTCCCAGTTCAAATTGACCTTAGACTTAATTTCCTGATTTGGCTTATAATTAAAAGTTAATATCTGAGTCTTCAGTATATTTAATTTATAACCTGATAGTGAGCCAAAGGTCTCCAGAAGTGATAGCAGCTTGGGGAAAGTAATGTTCGGATTTGTCAAGTAAATCAAAATATCATCAGCAAACAAGGATATCTTATGCTCTCGACCCATGATCTTGACACCAGTAATATTATTTCTTTGTATAACACTTTGACTCAGGGCCTCTATAAAAAGAGCAAAGAGTGAGGGACTTAAGGGACAACCCTGACGTGTCCCTCTCTGTAAATTAAAAACATTAGAGAGTGCCCCGTTAACTTTAATTCTTGCCCTTGGTGATTTATATAGTGCTTGAATAATCCTGATAAACGATTGATGAAATCCAAACTTGCCCATGACTTTATATAAAAATTCCCAATTAACCCGATCGAAAGCCTTTTCAGCATCTAAGCTCATAAGAACCATCGGAATTTTATTTTTTCCAACATAATCAATAACATGTAATGTTCGGCGAACATTATCCTGCGTTTGTCTCTGCTTAATAAAACCAGTCTGATCCAAGCTAATTATCTGAGCAAGAATATTTTCAATTCTTTTGGCAAGGATATATGTGAATATCTTATAGTCCTGGTTAAGAACACTAATAGGGCGGTAATTTCCACAATCAAGCCTGTCCTTTCCTTCTTTAGCTATTAAGGAAATAGAAGCCTCATTCCAAGATGGGGGAATTACTCCCGTCTTTAAAATATAATTGAATGATGTTCTCATCAAGGGAATCAATAACTCTTTCATTTCCTTATACCAATCTGATGGGAATCCATCCGGGCCTGGGGATTTATTAGGTTTTAATTTTGAAATGGCTTTTTTAATTTCAATTTCAGATATGTCCTTAATTAAGGTTATATTCTGGTTTTCATTCAGCTTTGGTAAGCAAAGTGAATCCAAGAAAGATATCATTCCTGTAACATCCACTCTAGGTTGTGTGTATAGTTCTTTATAAAATTTTAGAAAAGCTAACTGAATGTCTTCCAATTTATACACAATGTTATTTGTTTGAGGGTCCTTTATTTTATATATTGTATTTTCTGATTGTTGTTTTTTTAATTTATAGGCCAGTAATTTTGCGGATTTACCTCCTACCTCATAATATCTTTGTTGTAAAAAAGCCATGTTTTTTTGTATTTCACTTGAGAAGATTTCATCAATTTCATTTTTCTTCTTTTGTATTTCTAATTTCAGATTTATATCTGCTCTTATTTTATGGGCATCTTCAAGATATTGTAGTTGTGTCTGGAGTTTTCTTATATGCTCATTTCTCTTCTTTTTTAAATTAGTACTGTAGCCTATAAGTTTTCCTCGTATAACCGCTTTTAGGGCATCCCATAAAATACTCGGAGAGACTTCTTCATTGTCATTTTCCGCTACATAATCTATTATATCTTGGCTAATTTGCTCTTTCAACGGACATAGAGTACTTGTATTTAATTTCCAAGATGTAGCTCTTCTTTCATGTCCAAGCACTACTTCCAGATACAGTGGGGCATGATCCGATAAATCCATCACTCCTATCCTGCAATTGACCACACTGTTAAAGTCTTTTTGAAACATAAAGAAATAATCCAATCTAGAATAAAATGAATGTGGGTGAGAAAAAAAGGTATAGTCCTTCTTGATGGGGTTTAATTCTCTCCATACATCTATAAGCCCTAAATCCTTTAAAATTAATTTAATATTTTTGGTTATTTTATTTAATCCCGGGGCATGTGGGTTTGATGAGTCCAAAGACGGATTAAGTCGAACATTCCAATCCCCTCCCAAAATTAGAGTACCTTGTGCTTCTACCACTATCATTTCAAAAACCTGTTTAAAAAATTTTAACTCAGATCCTGGGGGAGCATATACATTTATAAGAGTAGTCAGTGTACCCTCTAGATACCCCTTAACTAACACAAACCTCCCCTCCTTATCACCGATTTCTTGAACGCATTCAAAATTTAACCTTCTCGAAA
Organism: Oreochromis niloticus; assembly: GCF_001858045.2. NCBI lineage: Eukaryota > Metazoa > Chordata > Actinopteri > Cichliformes > Cichlidae > Oreochromis > Oreochromis niloticus. The sequence continues at coordinate 1,409,915 of NW_020328614.1, forward strand.
TTAAAATTACCACACCTCTTTTTGAACTCTGAAGGCAGGAAGAAGAATACTGGTTAAATTTCCATTTCTTTAGTTTTTCATGCTCAAACTTCGATAGGTGAGATTCCTGTAGAAAAGCAACTTCTATTCCTTCTCTTTTTATTTTTGACATAATTTTACTTCTTTTAATATGATCCCCAAGCCATTTACATTAAATGACACTATTTTAGTTACCTTACAAGGCATTATTGTACGACCTTATATGATTTTTATCTCTGCACATAGCCAAAAATCGAAAAGTACACCCCGATGAAAAGAAAAAAAAAAAACACACACAACACATTATCGAAAAAAATATTATACAACAAAACATACAATCATGTTGACTTCCAAAAACATAAACACTATATTAGCTGTAATTGGTGAGGGAAAAGCTCTTCTGTCCACTTGTGGAAGAGTGCCCTCTTCGGCACACAGGCCGGAAGCCCAGTGGTCTGCAGGGTCCAGCTTACTATGCATATAAATGACCCGGCCTTAATGTACTTTCATATGCCCTCTTTATAGAGTTATCTAATTATATAACAAAAACATCTTTATCAAAGTAATGTTCGTATTCTCAGTTCATCTTAAGTCTCAATACTCTTGAGTTTACCTCTAGTATGATGCTCCGTCACATACATGTTGGTTATCCACTGTCATCTTGGTGCCTAAATACCTGGAGGCGCTCCTTGAAACCCTGCTTTAGGATCGTGTTTCCGCGTTTCTTCTTCGTACTTGTTTGCCAAGTCTGCTGTTTTATTTGATCCAAAAGTGTGTCCCTGTCTTTCACAACGTCTACCGATAATCCTCTCTTCACCATGTCGATAGTCGCTTCATGCGCCGTGTTGTACGTCGCAGTACCTTCTCTGTAGTACACTCTTAGCTTGGCCGGGAAAGGCGTCTGGAAGCGAATGTTATTCTCTTTAAGCACCTTCTTCGCTGCCGCATATTCTTTTCTTCTTCGTTGTATCTCCGGGGCATAATCATTGTCCACATATATCCTAGAATCCTTAAAGTCAAAACCCCTAGCCTGCCAGGCCTTCTTGATAATGTCTTCTTTGATACGATAGCTTGCGAGTTTAACAACAATTGAGCGTGGAGGGGCTCCTTCCGGGGGTTTCTTAGCACCGGCTCGGTGTGCTCTTTCGATTCCCAACGTGGTGGGAGGAGAGAGACACATTGTCTTTTCAAACAAAACCTCTACAAAGTTGGCAAAGGATGGGAATCTATCCTCTTCCCCTTCCTTCACGCCGTATATTCTAAGATTCTTGCGACGTGACCGTCCCTCTAAATCCAGAAGTTTTGTTTCGCATCGCAGCTGAAGATTTGCCATTTCAATTAACAGCTCCTCCGAAGCCTGAATTCGAGTCTCCACTACATCTAAGCGTCCCTCTGCTTCATCGAGTCTTTTACCAATGCCGTCGACATTCTCCCTTATGGCATTAAACTGATCGTTGGTGTTTTCTGAAAGCACGCAATTCTTTTAGTATCATGTCCATCGTAGCTGGGTGATCTTTCGCAGTAGCGTTAGTATCAGATTGCTGGTCTTCTTCCATATTACTGCTGCTAGCGACGAAGCATCTTCTTCCACTTCACTCCGTCTCTTTCATCCTTTTTCTAAAATTTTCTGGGCATTTTTGTTCCAAACATAAAAACCCCACAGATATAAATCCAAGCTTTTTAAGTTTCGAGTTAGATAAATTGGGGTAAAAGGTAATAAGGTCGGGAGCAGCTATCCTACACAGCCATCACTCGACCCGCCAGACCGGAAGTCTTTGCTCCACTTCTAAACAAAGACAGTGTAAGTTTTTAATCTGAACGTCGCCTGAAATAAAGAGCATCTCTGCCAACGTCTGTTTACATTACAACACTCAGCTTACTGAGAGAAAATGATTCTTCATTTTTCCAAACAGTTCATTCAGTATAACTCCATAAGTTTACTGATCAGACTTCTTCCAAACAATCAGGTTAAAATTACAAGATAAAAATCAATACATCCTCACAGTAACTGCACTTGTAGAGTTACTTTCTGGTGTGGATCTGTTGGTGTTTTTCAGCTGATGCGGATATTGAAAAGACTTTCCACACAGGCCACAGCTGTAAGGTTTAACTCCACTGTGGATGACTTGGTGTGTTTTTAAGCTTCCAGCCTGGGTAAAAGACTTTCCACACAAGTCACAGTTGTACGCTTTAACTCCACTGTGGATGACTTGGTGTGTTTTTAAGCTTCCAGCCAGGGTAAAAGACTTTCCACACAAGTCACAGGTGTAAGCTTTAAATCCACTGTGGATGAGTTGGTGTGTTTTTAGGCTTTGAGACTGGGTAAAAGACTTTCCACACAGGTCACAGTTGTACGCTTTAACTCCACTGTGGATGACTTGGTGAGTTTTTAAGTTTCCAGCCTGGGTAAAAGACTTTCCACACAACTCACAGCTGTAAGGTTTAACTCCACTGTGGATGACTTGGTGAGTTTTTAAGTGTCCAGTCTGGGTAAAAGACTTTCCACACAACTCACAGCTGTAAGGTTTAACTCCACTGTGGATGACTTGGTGTATTTTTAAGCTCCCAGTCTGGATAAAAGACTTTCCACACAGGTCACAACTGTACGGTTTAACTCCACTGTGGATGACTTGGTGTGTTTTCAGGCTTTGAGCCAGAGTAAAAGACTTTCCACACAAGTCACAACTGTACGCTTTAACTCCACTGTGGATGACTTGGTGTTTTTTTAGGCTTTGAGCCAGAGTAAAAGACCTTCCACACAAGTCACAACTGTACGCTTTAACTCCACTGTGGATGAGTTGGTGTGTTTTCAGGCTTTGAGCCAGAGTAAAAGACTTTCCACACAAGTCACAACTGTAAGCTTTAACTCCACTGTGGATGACTTGGTGTGTTTTCAGGCTTTGAGTCAGAGTAAAAGACTTTCCACACAAGTCACAACTGTAAGCTTTAACTCCACTGTGGATGACTTGGTGTGTTTTCAGGCTTTGAGCCAGAGTAAAAGACTTTCCACACAAGTCACAGCTGTAAGGTTTAACTCCACTGTGGATGAGTTGGTGTGTTTTCAGGCTTTTAGCCAGAGTAAAAGACTTTCCACACAAGTCACAGCTGTAAGGTTTAACTCCACTGTGGATGACTTGGTGTGTTTTCAGGCTTTGAGCCAGAGTAAAAGACTTTCCACACAAGTCACAGCTGTACGCTTTAACTCCACTGTGGATGACTTGGTGTTTTTAGGCTTTGAGCCAGAGTAAAAGACTTTCCACACAAGTCACAACTGTACGCTTTAACTCCACTGTGGATGAGTTGGTGTTTTCAGGCTTTGAGCCAGAGTAAAAGACTTTCCACACAAGTCACAGCTATAAGGTTTAACTCCACTGTGGATGACTTGGTGTTTTTTTAGGCTTTGAGCCAGAGTAAAAGACTTTCCACACAAGTCACAACTGTACGCTTTAACTCCACTGTGCATTACTTGGTGTCTTTTTAAGGTTTCAGCCCGGTTAAAAGAGTTTCCACACAAGTCACAGCTGTACGCTTTAACTCCACTGTGGATGAGTTGGTGTGTTTTAGGCTGTCAGTCCGGGTAAAACCCTTCCCACACTCGTCACAGGTGTATGTTTTCTCTCCCTTTCTTCTGTGAGGTTTGTCGGCCTCCTGAGAGCGCTGACTTCTCGCTCCATGTTGGTCCTGCAGTGACAGAGATACAAACAGAGGCAGTGAGTGAAATGCAGTCGTGGAACAAACTGAAACTCCCTCCATCAGTGGAATCAAACATGTCAACAAACGCATTGTTGATGTGTTACCACCACGTTCTGGTGATATTATCACATTACAATGATGTGCTACAATGAGAGTTGTAATGAAAATGACATTATTGAAGAAATATTGATCTCAGTAGAAAACTCTTTTACTTCAGAAAAAATTTGAATTCAACTGATGATATTGTTGTTTCAATGTGTGTAGAGAAAATATGATCTTTGTATTTTCTTGCAACTTCTGTGGTTTTTGGTTGTGAATGTAGATTCTGTATATATGGAGCAGCCCAGGATAGAAAAGATAAAGCTGCTGTTAATGGGTTTTTAAAAAACCAACCAGCTGTACACACAGTTTCAATAACAGTGTAACTGTGATGTTTTTCTCACCTTTTGTGTTGAAGTCATTGTTTCCTCTGTAGTGGCTGAGCTGAGTCCAAATGGCTGAAATTGTTCCTCTGCTGCACCACCACTCTTCTCCTCCTGTTACTCAGCTGGGACACAAAAGTATATATGTGTATTTTATCCCTGACAAAAAGAAGCAGATCAAATAAACATGACTAAACTCCTCAGTGACAACAATACCTATGAAGCTTCAAGGTGAAACGACAGAAGCAAATACAAAAACAAAGTCATCAGTTGCCTACAAGAACTTGAAAGTGAAAAATCACTGACCCCCCTGCATTTCACCGCCTTTACCCAGGGGATGCTACACCCTGTATATATGGACTTCCATAGATCCACAAAGACGGAGTCCCAATCAGTTTCAATGGTAGCAGTATAAACTCAGCCACCTACAACATTTCAAGCACCTCATTACCATCTTAGCTCCCCTAGGATGGTAATGAGGTTTTTAAAAAACATTTCGAAACTCACTTTGTTAATGTGGAATTCTAAAATTATTTTACAAATGGAGAATTTATTCTACAATTCATTATCTAAGCATCTAAGAATTCTGTATTTCGATGTGTGTGGCTATTGCGGTTCTCCATATGGTGGTACAAATAGAGGACATAGAGGAAGTGGCACACATCACCAGGGGGTACATGTTGAAGGTGTTAACAACACACAGTGTGGTTAGCTAGGTTAACTCACTAGCAGAATTTAGCTGTGCCTGACTACAATAGAGACTTTCTTCTTTAGATGTTTCTGAAACAAGAAGGTGTAGTAAACAGAGTTTTGTTTCAGAAAAAGGGGTAATGTAATTAAAACGACATACATAAGCACAGAATGTTTTAATCCTACTAACACATACACACACATGCAATGAAGCTCATGAATACCAGATGGTATTTTAAGCCTGTGTTTCTGATTTTATCATCTTGTTCGGCTCACTTAGTAAGATGAGAAACGATATATGAACTAGTGGACTAATATTATATTAGGAAAGATGATTGAATGATAGCAGGGGTGAACAGAATGCAGCAGAGGGTTTAAATGAGTGAGACTAACAGATTCTTAGGTTGTTCCTGATGATCAGATAAATGATGAGTTTAAAATCCAGTGAAGGAACGAAGAAATAAAAGAGGTCAAAGATTTTAAGTTTTTAGGAATAATTGTTGATTTACGTCTTAAATTGGACAAGCATGTAAAAAAAATTGCTAAGACGGTCAAGGCTAATCTATAATAATAATAATAATGGATTGCATTTATATAGTGCTTTTCGTTACCCTCAAAGCGCTTTACAATACCACTCTCACATTCATACACTGGTGGAGGCAAGCTACAGTTGTAGCCACAGTTGCCCTGGGGCAGACTGACAGAAGCGAGGCTGCCATATCGTGCCATCGGCCCCTCTGGCCATCACCAGTAGGTAGGCAGTAGGTGAAGTGTCTTGCCCAAGGACACAACGACCGAGACTGTCCGAGCCGGGGGCTCGAACCGGCAACCTTCCAATTACAAGACGAACACTCAACTCTTGAGCCACGATCGCCCGATCTGAGTTGTTTTAAGTTAATTCGGCACTATATACCTGCTTCAGCGGCTCAGTTATTTATGCATTTGTCACGTTCCTGGGTCTTTGGACCCAGGGTTTTGAGTTCTAGTTCATTTTTGATGTTTATGGTATATGTTTAAGTTCTTTAGGTCAGCGAAGTTCATTTGGTTATTAGATTTCCCTTTTATTTTCCCCTGTATTTAAGTTTCCCTCACCCTTTGTGTTTCATGCTGCGAGTCTTATGTTACCAAGTTTGTATTGTCATGTCTGCGTCTCATGTTTCCTGTTTTATTTTGAAGGTCTGTGTCCTATGTCAAATCTGTTCGATGGCATCATTTAGGGCTGCACAATTAAATGCTAGAAAATCGCGATCTCAATTCATACTTATGTGCGATCTCATTTCCAAATGACAACGATGTAAGAAAAGAAAAAAAAAGGAAAAAAAAGATGACGATTGTACCGCATTTTGATCCGGGACATAATCTGCATGAAAACAAGCGCTCACTCCTCCTGCTCAACAAATGACAAGGGCGGAGCCTTATACCACGTGATACAGAAGCCAGCTGGCAGGGAAAAAACAACGGAGAGCACGTGAGAGAAACTGCCGGAGGGGAGAAAACACAATGAGTGCAGAGGAAAAGCTCGCTGATGGCGGTGAGAATGACAACCCCACTGTAACATTAATTCCAAGAAAAGGTTTTCGTTCCTCCATGTGGAAGTGTTTTGGTTTCAAAGAAAACGATGAGAGTCAAAAATATATCATTTGCAAGCTGTGTTTTGCCATAGTAGCAGCACCGCAAGCTAACACTACGAATTTGTATAACCACCTTAAACGTCACCATAAAGTGCAATATGACGAAGCTGTAAAGGCCAAGAAAGTGACAGGAGAAAATCACTCCCGGTCAACCACCCAAACATCAATAACGGGAACCTTATACAGCACTTCCCCATACCCGTCAAACTCCCCAGGCACAAAGAAAATATAGAGGCTATCACATATCACCTGGCTAAAGATATGGCTCCCATCAACACTGTGCAAAACGAAGGATTTAGGAAAATGATCAACACCCTAAACAAACACTACACAGTGCCGTCCTGCAACTATTTTTCAAATGTTGCACTACCTGCTCTATACACGCAGTGTCGGGCAAGGGTGGAGACGGAATTACAAGCAGTACAACATTTCACGGCAACGACAGACTTATGGTCCAGCCGAACTAAGAATTATTTTGTTAATATTTGTGGTTTACATTTTAAGAAACATAGCTATTACCTACCTCTCTCATCACCTTACACACGGAAAGAATACTGTTCAAAATGTTATTCTTAGAAGTATTTTAAGGTTTTGTACGTAAGAGTAGACAAGTGAGATATTTAATGTTTTTATGTTCAGTCTCAACTGTTACAAAGTTGATGTGAAGTTAATAAGTGCAATAAATATTTATATTAGAAAAGAAAATCGTGAGAGAATTGTGATCTCAATTCTAAGCAAAAAAAAATCGTGATTCTCATTTTATGCAAAATCGTGCAGCCCTGGCATCATTGTCACATTTTAAAGATATATAATCTACTTAGTTTTAGGAGTTTTAATCATGTGTTTTCTTAAATTAGTCTTTAAATGTATAAATAGGATGGCCCCAGAGTGTCTTAATAGATACATCCAGAGACAAGATAGTAATCGTATTACTAGAAGCATTGTGAACGGAAACTGCAAGATATCATATCGCAGATCTAAATTTGGTCAATCGTCATTTTCCATTAAGGCTTGCAATCTGTGGAACACACTTCCGACCAAAATTAAATTGATTACAGACATCAGATCCTTTCCATTGAAGGTTAAAGTTTGATTAAAGGGAAATCAGAGATGTAGTCATTTTAACTAATAATTTTATTTTTATTTATTGTCTATTAATTGTAGTTGTATTTACAATGTATTTTGGCTTTATGAAAATGTATGTTTTATGGTAAAATGTATTTATTTTGATTGTAAGCCCAACAAGCGACAATTGTTGAAAATTAGCAATAGCTCTAAACTTATGTGCGTTACATCAGTTTCATGTTTTGTATGTGGACTATGTCAAACTGTACTGTCCCTTTTAAATAAATACATTCAAATTCAAATGTGTGGGAGAGGCTTTACCATGACATACACCTGGTTACATGGGAAGAAACTTATTATCTAATAGGACATTAGGGTTGTGTGAAATGTGTGTGGCTGGTGGATGAATGTTTTGGGGATTTATTTGGTGGCTAGATTTTTTTTTTTTTACCAAGTGGAACCTGTCAATAAGTTTTGGTTTGATTTATCAGTTTAAGGAGACGAGTATGCTTTGGCAAGTCCTAAAACTAGACTTTCGTTTTTATATTTTGTAGTATTTTCTTTTCTTTTTTCTTTTCACGTTTGAGGAGTGCACTGAGAGTTTTGTTTGAGAATCTGCTGTCCGTTAAGCAGACCTGCATGATTGGAACTAAAAGTGCTATACAACAGTGTTGCTGGAAAATGATCGTAAAGTGAGCTTCTTCACATTACAATGGGGACTGACTGGACTGATAATGGGGACAAATGGTTCACTGACTTGACAGTGATACGCAGATTTCACCTACTCCAAGCAGACATGGAAAGGGTGGATGTATGTATGTTTTTTCAGGAGCAGGAAGATGACAGCGACATCCTAGGTCGCAGTAGCTTGTGAGCCATGCAGACTTAATCTTGCAGTTGTTAATTTCTGTGTGTATTTACCAGCGCTGTGTTATTCATGTTGTAGTGCCACATTTCTTTTCTTATAAATCATATCACATTAGTAATAGTAATATTATTCCCTCACTTTGGTGTTCACCAGTTGTATACATGCATGTAGAATGTTATCACAAGTGGGCCCCATGTTATTGCACCTTCACAGTGGACCCATCGTAAACTGGAAGATCTCCAGACATCCTGCTTTAAGGGAGGTGACGGGTGGTCATAACGTTTCTTAGCGTGGGAGAAGGTCAAGGATGAGCTGGACTGAAGCTTTAGGTATGCATGATGTGCTGTGGAATGTTCTTTGTTTGAGAGTGTCTGTGATGGTGTATATAAGATATAAGGGTGGCGGCCGAATTTCCGAGATGATCCTTGTGTTGGCTGGCATGTTTCCATTCAAATTGTAATGTGTTTATTAAAGCCACTTCAAATCCAGCTCACAGGGTTTGTTGCAGCTAATTTTGAAAATTTCCATAAAAATGTGACGTTGTCAAGCAGGATTCCTCAGGTGAGTTGTGCTAAATCACCGGCACGCGATGTCTGGCCATCCTGAGGGAAAATTGCCTCAGTCCCATCATTCTTTTGTTTTCAA